>NC_139226.1:82283647-82756604 GCF_055691185.1 Crinia signifera
TGCGCCTCCCCTAGGTAGTGTCTATAGGGATTAAGGGGTAGATTCCCCACTATACTCTTCCCAGTACTGGTTTGTCTATAGCGGTACTTTATGTGTCCAGGGGTAGATTCTCTCCAAATATCCCAAAATATGCTTTTATAACACTTTCAGGGGTACATTCCCCGTAGGGGTCCCTGAGTGAGGTAGTACATATGCCTATACAGACTATAATTAGGGGTATATTCCCCAAAGGGTATAAGTCTGTAAGGTTTATATAGTTAGATTCGTTTATATAGTGCAAATTCAGAATTATCTGCTGAGAAAGCCCAAAATAAGATATTTTTATACAACAACAGTTTTAACTCTGAAGGGTACTTTCCCTTTTTAGGTAAGTGGTACTGAATCAAAAAGGTATGTACACACACATATGCAGAGCCACTTTAATATGCGTGGGTGTGTAATCCCTTGTATTCGGTTTACTGCATATCAGGATTTCAGTCTCCTATTGATGTTGAGTTTTTACCACTTAGTGTGGAACAAAAGGTTGTTCTTAAGCCAGATATATGGTTTTATACACACATTGTTTGTATCTAATAATCAAAATCAATTTGGTATGATGATACAAAAATGTGCTTATAATATTGCAATTTCAGCCAGAGCTTCTGAGACAGTTTAATACATTGTCTCCATATAATTAATGTCTCTGAATAGCATGCAGCAGCGACACCTACTGGAAGATGCAAGGTACTGCTGTTCTGGCACGCTCTGTATACTGAGTAGTGCTGAACTGTAATAATATTTCCAGAGGTGAATAAATATTGAGACCACCGTTGGTCTACTGATGCTAGCTGCTGCGGATATTCTGGCTACAACCTAATGGGTACAGATATGTAAGGACATCTGGTATAAGGCAATAAATAGCAAAATTACATGTCTAAACTAAACACCAAACATTCTATCTAGCGCTACACGGACAGAACACGTGTTTCGCTTTGTTAGCTTCTTCAAGCTGACCACTGGATTGATCCCAAGTCAGGATATTTATTAAGAAACCTCAGCCAATGACGGTGCCTGTTTCCGTCACATGGTGCGTCTCCACCAGTCATCCGGCGTGATTACTTCCGCCCTTTCATGTGAGATGTTCTTCTGAGCGTGTTTACGTCCTTTGCGTCGTGCCTGCGTCTCACCATGTGACTTGTCACATGCCGTTGAGCGGCCAATTGCCGGCTAAGTCTTACGATCCCGGAAGTGTTATGCGCATCAGTTGTCGCCCTGTACTCTGTATAGTACAATTTGGCGTGTCAAAATCTGGTATTTCGCTACTTATCATTAAATTTCTCTGGTCCTTTGCCCTGTGAGTTATATAACTCATTCTGGATATGCCGATATTCCATCTGGTGTCCATGACTCGTTCATTAGTATGTATGTTTGAATATATTCGATTTTTTGTATACATGTTGTTGATAGGAACCCCTTCCTCTGTATATGATATACATTCGTCCGGGGGTATATCCTATAACCTGAATTTGTTATACATGGTTGCTATAGCGTTGCTATGGTATGACATTCCCTCCTTTCATCTCTGTTAGCTCAGTAGTGCAAATAGGTGGTGAAACGTAATTTAAGAAACACTGGGGATTTGTGTGTAGGGATTTTGGCATGGAGATGGCAAAAATCCTTTATTTGATGCATATCAGACAAATGAAATTTGTGCAAAACTGGGGGAGGAGTGAAAAAACATAGAACTCTTTAAAACACATCTAGGTGCAGGGTGATGCTGATGCTACAAAAAATAATCAGTGGTGATAGTAATAGCAGTGATAAATATAGACAATACATAGAATAGGTATGGGTGTTCCTGTACAGTCAGATAAATGTGTCTGGCTGTATTGGTGATAGTGTTTATAATAAATGGATGCTCCTATTTTGGTAGGTGACACTGTGATTATTGTGGTCCCCTCATATAGGGGTTTATGTGTGAATATTTGGGTGTGTTGATGAGCAACTTGAATGGATGTGAGGGTTTCGAGATTTTAATGAATATTCATAGATGGTTCTAATGTCATCCTAAGTCAGAGAGTAATGGGTTTGATGGATTTAATACCTTCTGCATACATGTAGTCAAATAGTATGCCATACACGATGGCTGGGTATCATCCAGTTGGATTAACGAGATGTTAGTATTGGCGTATCATCTGGGTGACGTTTTTAGGCATATCTTTGTGAGATATGAACTGGGGTATAGTTGTAGAGGTACATCTGTTCTCATATATCTGACCTGTTACCCAGGTGGGTGTCTATATCAGGTCCTGGTTCTTATCGGAAATATAGTTGGTAGAATTCTTATCGTACATATCGTGTTGGAGTCATATGTTTACTATTATATAGGTAAGTATGAATTATTAGGTACTCTTGTTATATAGGTAAGTATGCATCATTAGATGATATTGGTATTCCAATATAGGTAAGTATGTCTTTTCATTCACATTAACTTGTTCCTATTCAGGAAACAGGTAAGAGTATTGGTATTAGATTATTCTATTCTGAGGAGATAAATAAGAGTCTAAATAACATGTGGGTATATAGTACCCCTGGTCTGATGATAGAGACTGCGGGTGACACCATTTCCAAGGTAAGTGTGGATGGGTCCCAGATAGTTTATCTGGGTCACTATGTGTACTCCTTCACAGATGGTGTTGAGGATAATTTTTCAACAAGGATACACTTTTTTCTTCTTTTTTCTTCCTTTATTATCCCAAACTTGATATAATAAAGTTTTAGGGAGAAAAAAGAGGAGAAAGAGAAAAAGAAGAGAGGGAAGGGGGGAAGAGGCATGGGTAATCACCTTCACATATGGTTATGAGAGACAAGATTGCATCTTGTCATTCTCCAAGGAAGGGAAGGTAACTGTTGTACTCATTGAGGCCTTTAGGTTGCAGGCAATCCATCAAGAATATCATTTTTGTTTCAATTTTTAACAGCTCCTTATCCATGTCTCCCCCTCTAATTCCCAGTTGTACATGTCTCATGCCAAAGACTTTCAATCCTTTCGAGTCACTATTGTGTACTCGCATGAAGTGCCTGGCTACTGGATTCAATTTTTTAAAATTAGCTGAATCTTTTACTGCGTTCCGTATGGATCCAATGTGCTCTAGAACTCGCACTTTAAGTGGCCTCTTGGTTTTGCCCACATAGATTTTACTGCATGGGCATTGTAGTTGATAAACTACTCCAATGGTGGTACAAGTGATTAGATTTTGGATCTTCCAGGTTTTGTTAAATTTATCCACAAAGGTTTGAGTTGGTATCATGTGGGCACATGCTTTGCAGCGTCCACATTTCTCGGATCCTTGTTTTCTGGGAGGTGGGGAGGGTTCTGTTAGGTGGCTGTGGACTAAATGGTCCTTAATGTTTCTGGCTCTTCGCCAGCTGGTCTGCACCCTTGCTGGTAAAATGCTCTTCAGGTCTTCATCAGTATGCAGTACTGGCCAGTGTTTTTGTAGGATGGTATTGATCTTTTTCCAATTCCTGTTGAAGGTCCCTATAAATCTTATAGGTTCTTCTTCATTGGCCATGTGGACCTTGGGGGATAATAGTGTCTCCCTCGGTATTTGTCTCACTGCATTGCGTGATTTTTTGATGAGGGTCTGACTGTATCCCCTCTCCCTTAACCTCTCAGATAATTCCTGCTCTCTTTTGTCATATGATTCTGTGTTAGAGCAGTTTCTTTTGACCCTGATCATTTCACCCTTTGGTATAGCTCTAATAGTGCTAGGGAGGTGTGCACTGGTGGCATGGAGGACGCTATTAGTGGCTGTCTCTTTTCTGTAGAGATCTGTACAGATGTTGCCACCTTCATCAATGCTGATGGTTAAGTCCAGGAAGTGAATTTGATGTTGACTTGCCTCGTGTGACAATTTTAGGTTGAGGTCATTCTTGTTTAGTAACTCAATCAGTTCCTCCAATTCATTCTTGTCTCCATCCCATAGCATCAGGATGTCGTCAATGTAACGTAGGTATAATGGGATTTTATCTGTATACCTTGTATTGACATCCCTGAAAAATACCTCTTTCTCCCACCATCCCAGGTACAGGTTGGCATATGTCGGGGCACAGGCCGTGCCCATAGCTGTGCCCCGTACCTGGAGATAGTGGGATCCCTGGCAGGTGAAGTAATTTTTCGTCAGAATAAATCTGATGGCATCAGTCAAGAAGTTATTGAATTCACAGTTTGCATCCATCCCGAGGAAGTATTTAACTGCCTCAATTCCTCTCTCGTGGTTGATACTGGTGTACAAACTTTCTACGTCAAGAGTCACCAACCACGTGTTGTTGTTCACCGAGAGGTTCTCAAGTTTGTTTAGAACGTCCATAGTGTCGCGGAGATGTGATGGTAGGGCTATGACGTATTTCCTTAAGAACTGATCCACGTAGATACTGAGCTTCTCAGTCAGACTGCCCTTACCTGACATGATGGGCCTGCCTGGTGGGGTCTTGGAGTTTTTGTGGATTTTGGGGAGGAGGTATAGTGTTGGAGTCTTAGGTTGGTCCACTTGCAAGAATTTAAAATCATTTCCTGAGATGATTTTGTTGTCATGTGCTACCTTAATTAATCTGTGGTATTGTCTGGAGTATTCTGCACTGGGGCTAAATATTAATTTGGTATAACATTTGGCATCAGATAGTTGTTTTTGCAACTCTTGTATATAGAGTTCACGAGGCCACAGGACCACGTTCCCCCCCCTTGTCCGAGGGTTTCACTATTGTGTCCTGCCAGTCCGATATTTCTTTCAAGGCTTTATTCTCTCCTTTGGTGACGTTATGTGGATGGCGGGATTGTCTACTGAGAAGTTGGTCTAAGTCTTTGGATACCAAAGTTTGAAATACCAGGACTTGGGGGCATGTTTTCATGTCAGGTATAAATGTCGACTTTTTCTTTATCTTAGATTTATCCCATGGTTCGGGGGCAGAAATTGGGATAGTGTTGGGGTTTAGTTGAGGGTGTGCATCCCCGTCTGTTGATAGTTCATATAGCATCTGTACTGCTGCATTATCCTCATTGTCCAATTCTATTGGGTCAGGGGAGTCGGGGGTTCTGTCCTTTTTGTGCTGCGCGAAGAATTTTTTCAGAAGAATTTTGCGTGTGAATAAATTTAAATCTTTTTCTACATCAAATCTATCTGCCACTGCCACTGGCGAGAAAGATAGACCTCGTTTGAGGATGGATTCTTGATCGCTTGTCAGGGACCGATTGGTAAGATTGACAATTTTAAGGGGAGTTGGGGGTATGGGTTCTGGTGGGCGGTCCTGTTGGTCTATTCCCTGAACCGTCTCCTCTCCCTGGTTTCTCCCCTCCAGTCCACAGCTTCTCTCTTCCTTCTTCTTCCCCCCTTGGCCCCGCCTGATCCTTCTCCAGTATCTCGGCCTCTGTTGCGGCCTACCCCTAAAAAATTAAGGTGTGAGAATCTTGTGTCAGTGGAATCAGTATCCGAAGAGTCTGGTTCGGAGGTAGTATAGTTTGAGGTGTTACCCCCTTTATTGTTGGTATTTTGAGGTCTTGATGGTCTTATGTTCCATCGGAAAATTCTATTATTCTGAAAATCAGTGCGGTCTCTTTGAAATTTACGTTTTTTACGCTCTATTATCTCCAATTCGTATGTTTCTATTTCTTTTTTATATTTGTCATATCGATTCTGAAATGCATCTAATGTTTCATGACTCTTGAGTTTTTCACCCAGTTTGTTTATTTCTTGGGATATTTGCGTTAAGACTATTTCGTCATGTTTGACAAGAATTTTGATTAAGTCTTTTGAACACTGTAGGAGAGTCTTTTCCCACTCAATCTTTAATTCATTATTTGCCAGCTCAAAAGCAGGAAAAATTTTGGGTCTAAGGCCCCTTGGCACCAGGTTGCTCTTAAGGTAATTATCGAATGTGGTACGATTCCATACCGTTTTGCTCTGTTTCATTAGAGCTAGTTTTAAGGCATAGAGGTCTTCCGCCCAACTCTGGGTTGGACCTCCTGATGTGTCTGAGTTTTCTAGGAAAATGGAATCCATATCACTCCTTAGTTTGTCTCTTCGGATCTCAAGATCCTTTGCTAGACTAAAAGTAGACATGACTGGAAGCAATCCAATGGTATAGTATAGTTATCTGTATAATCTTCAGGGGGTATTCCTGTAGGTTTATATGGTGCTAGACCCCAGAATTCCGCATTTAAGCAGAAAAGAGGTTATACAGAGTGGACAGGGGTTTGGGGGGGTCTGCACACAAAATGAGAAGGATTGATGCCCTCTATTTGGCGGGCAGTGTACCACTGTGTGTTGTTTCACAGCAGTGGGGGTGCTATCCCAAACATTGGCATACAAGAATACAAAAGAAGAAAAAGGGTTTGTATGGATGCACTCCTTAGTGGACAATCAAAAATCGGGGTTTTGTTGGGTTTAATTCCTTTTCAATTTCTAAAAAAGTGTGGGGGTTCCTTTTATCTTTAATGGTACTTTAATGGATACGGATACCACCACACATAGCGAAATAAGAGGTTAAAAGGATTTTTTACATTTAGTCAACATACAGTGTTTATAGACAAGAAAAATGTGATTAAAGAATTTTAAAAGTGTAGGTAGACACGAATGTTGGTCTTAGTATTTAGACATGACTTGGGGGTATATTCCCCACTTTTGGTCCTTACGTAGGTTTGTGAATCTGTACCAATAAAAATATTTTCCACGTGTGTTCGTTGATTTAATGAGGGCTTTCCCAGATATGATGGTTTCAATATTTTTTTGTAACGTATTGGGTGATACACAGCAGAAAAAGGAGAGAAGGTTCCTGTACACCGTTAGTGAAAATTAAGGGGTAGATTCCCCATATACCGCAACAGTATGTAGACCCAGGCTGTGTTTGTAGAAAAGGTTCTTTTATGGGGGGTGAAATCCCACAGGAGTCCCCAAAATCCCTACACACAAATCCCCAGTGTTTCTTAAATTACGTTTCACCACCTATTTGCACTACTGAGCTAACAGAGATGAAAGGAGGGAATGTCATACCATAGCAACGCTATAGCAACCATGTATAACAAATTCAGGTTATAGGATATACCCCGGACGAATGTATATCATATACAGAGGAAGGGGTTCCTATCAACAACATGTATACAAAAAATCGAATATATTCAAACATACATACTAATGAACGAGTCATGGACACCAGATGGAATATCGGCATATCCAGAATGAGTTATATAACTCACAGGGCAAAGGACCAGAGAAATTTAATGATAAGTAGCGAAATACCAGATTTTGACACGCCAAATTGTACTATACAGAGTACAGGGCGACAACTGATGCGCATAACACTTCCGGGATCGTAAGACTTAGCCGGCAATTGGCCGCTCAACGGCATGTGACAAGTCACATGGTGAGACGCAGGCACGACGCAAAGGACGTAAACACGCTCAGAAGAACATCTCACATGAAAGGGCGGAAGTAATCACGCCGGATGACTGGTGGAGACGCACCATGTGACGGAAACAGGCACCGTCATTGGCTGAGGTTTCTTAATAAATATCCTGACTTGGGATCAATCCAGTGGTCAGCTTGAAGAAGCTAACAAAGCGAAACACGTGTTCTGTCCGTGTAGCGCTAGATAGAATGTTTGGTGTTTAGTTTAGACATGTAATTTTGCTATTTATTGCCTTATACCAGATGTCCTTACATATCTGTACCCATTAGGTTGTAGCCAGAATATCCGCAGCAGCTAGCATCAGTAGACCAACGGTGGTCTCAATATTTATTCACCTCTGGAAATATTATTACAGTTCAGCACTACTCAGTATACAGAGCGTGCCAGAACAGCAGTACCTTGCATCTTCCAGTAGGTGTCGCTGCTGCATGCTATTCAGAGACATTAATTATATGGAGACAATGTATTAAACTGTCTCAGAAGCTCTGGCTGAAATTGCAATATTATAAGCACATTTTTGTATCATCATACCAAATTGATTTTGATTATTAGATACAAACAATGTGTGTATAAAACCATATATCTGGCTTAAGAACAACCTTTTGTTCCACACTAAGTGGTAAAAACTCAACATCAATAGGAGACTGAAATCCTGATATGCAGTAAACCGAATACAAGGGATTACACACCCACGCATATTAAAGTGGCTCTGCATATGTGTGTGTACATACCTTTTTGATTCAGTACCACTTACCTAAAAAGGGAAAGTACCCTTCAGAGTTAAAACTGTTGTTGTATAAAAATATCTTATTTTGGGCTTTCTCAGCAGATAATTCTGAATTTGCACTATATAAACGAATCTAACTATATAAACCTTACAGACTTATACCCTTTGGGGAATATACCCCTAATTATAGTCTGTATAGGCATATGTACTACCTCACTCAGGGACCCCTACGGGGAATGTACCCCTGAAAGTGTTATAAAAGCATATTTTGGGATATTTGGAGAGAATCTACCCCTGGACACATAAAGTACCGCTATAGACAAACCAGTACTGGGAAGAGTATAGTGGGGAATCTACCCCTTAATCCCTATAGACACTACCTAGGGGAGGCGCATGGGGAATATACCCCCTTAATAAATGCATAGCCTCGATTGTGGAATAATAATAAAAACAAACATTCCATTTGATGACCTAAGGGGAATTTCACCCCCGATAATTATCAAATATTTCTACTAAGACCCATATGGGGAATCTGCCCATGATAAATCCGACCGACTGTGTGTAGATATACATGCTGAGTATCCCCCAACACACAAATCCAAGAACCGACCTATTCATATAGGTGAGCACTCACCAGACACCCTGATTTTCTGGTAGATACACCAAAGTGTGGCGGTCTGATAAAATCTCAGTGGGGAATTTACCCCTAATTTGTATAAAACATACTGTGTTGGGGACTCCTGTGGGATTTCACCCCCCATAAAAGAACCTTTTCTACAAACACAGCCTGGGTCTACATACTGTTGCGGTATATGGGGAATCTACCCCTTAATTTTCACTAACGGTGTACAGGAACCTTCTCTCCTTTTTCTGCTGTGTATCACCCAATACGTTACAAAAAAATATTGAAACCATCATATCTGGGAAAGCCCTCATTAAATCAACGAACACACGTGGAAAATATTTTTATTGGTACAGATTCACAAACCTACGTAAGGACCAAAAGTGGGGAATATACCCCCAAGTCATGTCTAAATACTAAGACCAACATTCGTGTCTACCTACACTTTTAAAATTCTTTAATCACATTTTTCTTGTCTATAAACACTGTATGTTGACTAAATGTAAAAAATCCTTTTAACCTCTTATTTCGCTATGTGTGGTGGTATCCGTATCCATTAAAGTACCATTAAAGATAAAAGGAACCCCCACACTTTTTTAGAAATTGAAAAGGAATTAAACCCAACAAAACCCCGATTTTTGATTGTCCACTAAGGAGTGCATCCATACAAACCCTTTTTCTTCTTTTGTATTCTTGTATGCCAATGTTTGGGATAGCACCCCCACTGCTGTGAAACAACACACAGTGGTACACTGCCCGCCAAATAGAGGGCATCAATCCTTCTCTTTTTGTGTGCAGACCCCCCCAAACCCCTGTCCACTCTGTATAACCTCTTTTCTGCTTAAATGCGGAATTCTGGGGTCTAGCACCATATAAACCTACAGGAATACCCCCTGAAGATTATACAGATAACTATACTATACCATTGGATTGCTTCCAGTCATGTCTACTTTTAGTCTAGCAAAGGATCTTGAGATCCGAAGAGACAAACTAAGGAGTGATATGGATTCCATTTTCCTAGAAAACTCAGACACATCAGGAGGTCCAACCCAGAGTTGGGCGGAAGACCTCTATGCCTTAAAACTAGCTCTAATGAAACAGAGCAAAACGGTATGGAATCGTACCACATTCGATAATTACCTTAAGAGCAACCTGGTGCCAAGGGGCCTTAGACCCCAAATTTTTCCTGCTTTTGAGCTGGCAAATAATGAATTAAAGATTGAGTGGGAAAAGACTCTCCTACAGTGTTCAAAAGACTTAATCAAAATTCTTGTCAAACATGACGAAATAGTCTTAACGCAAATATCCCAAGAAATAAACAAACTGGGTGAAAAACTCAAGAGTCATGAAACATTAGATGCATTTCAGAATCGATATGACAAATATAAAAAAGAAATAGAAACATACGAATTGGAGATAATAGAGCGTAAAAAACGTAAATTTCAAAGAGACCGCACTGATTTTCAGAATAATAGAATTTTCCGATGGAACATAAGACCATCAAGACCTCAAAATACCAACAATAAAGGGGGTAACACCTCAAACTATACTACCTCCGAACCAGACTCTTCGGATACTGATTCCACTGACACAAGATTCTCACACCTTAATTTTTTAGGGGTAGGCCGCAACAGAGGCCGAGATACTGGAGAAGGATCAGGCGGGGCCAAGGGGGGAAGAAGAAGGAAGAGAGAAGCTGTGGACTGGAGGGGAGAAACCAGGGAGAGGAGACGGTTCAGGGAATAGACCAACAGGACCGCCCACCAGAACCCATACCCCCAACTCCCCTTAAAATTGTCAATCTTACCAATCGGTCCCTGACAAGCGATCAAGAATCCATCCTCAAACGAGGTCTATCTTTCTCGCCAGTGGCAGTGGCAGATAGATTTGATGTAGAAAAAGATTTAAATTTATTCACACGCAAAATTCTTCTGAAAAAATTCTTCGCGCAGCACAAAAAGGACAGAACCCCCGACTCCCCTGACCCAATAGAATTGGACAATGAGGATAATGCAGCAGTACAGATGCTATATGAACTATCAACAGACGGGGATGCACACCCTCAACTAAACCCCAACACTATCCCAATTTCTGCCCCCGAACCATGGGATAAATCTAAGATAAAGAAAAAGTCGACATTTATACCTGACATGAAAACATGCCCCCAAGTCCTGGTATTTCAAACTTTGGTATCCAAAGACTTAGACCAACTTCTCAGTAGACAATCCCGCCATCCACATAACGTCACCAAAGGAGAGAATAAAGCCTTGAAAGAAATATCGGACTGGCAGGACACAATAGTGAAACCCTCGGACAAGGGGGGGAACGTGGTCCTGTGGCCTCGTGAACTCTATATACAAGAGTTGCAAAAACAACTATCTGATGCCAAATGTTATACCAAATTAATATTTAGCCCCAGTGCAGAATACTCCAGACAATACCACAGATTAATTAAGGTAGCACATGACAACAAAATCATCTCAGGAAATGATTTTAAATTCTTGCAAGTGGACCAACCTAAGACTCCAACACTATACCTCCTCCCCAAAATCCACAAAAACTCCAAGACCCCACCAGGCAGGCCCATCATGTCAGGTAAGGGCAGTCTGACTGAGAAGCTCAGTATCTACGTGGATCAGTTCTTAAGGAAATACGTCATAGCCCTACCATCACATCTCCGCGACACTATGGACGTTCTAAACAAACTTGAGAACCTCTCGGTGAACAACAACACGTGGTTGGTGACTCTTGACGTAGAAAGTTTGTACACCAGTATCAACCACGAGAGAGGAATTGAGGCAGTTAAATACTTCCTCGGGATGGATGCAAACTGTGAATTCAATAACTTCTTGACTGATGCCATCAGATTTATTCTGACGAAAAATTACTTCACCTGCCAGGGATCCCACTATCTCCAGGTACGGGGCACAGCTATGGGCACGGCCTGTGCCCCGACATATGCCAACCTGTACCTGGGATGGTGGGAGAAAGAGGTATTTTTCAGGGATGTCAATACAAGGTATACAGATAAAATCCCATTATACCTACGTTACATTGACGACATCCTGATGCTATGGGATGGAGACAAGAATGAATTGGAGGAACTGATTGAGTTACTAAACAAGAATGACCTCAACCTAAAATTGTCACACGAGGCAAGTCAACATCAAATTCACTTCCTGGACTTAACCATCAGCATTGATGAAGGTGGCAACATCTGTACAGATCTCTACAGAAAAGAGACAGCCACTAATAGCGTCCTCCATGCCACCAGTGCACACCTCCCTAGCACTATTAGAGCTATACCAAAGGGTGAAATGATCAGGGTCAAAAGAAACTGCTCTAACACAGAATCATATGACAAAAGAGAGCAGGAATTATCTGAGAGGTTAAGGGAGAGGGGATACAGTCAGACCCTCATCAAAAAATCACGCAATGCAGTGAGACAAATACCGAGGGAGACACTATTATCCCCCAAGGTCCACATGGCCAATGAAGAAGAACCTATAAGATTTATAGGGACCTTCAACAGGAATTGGAAAAAGATCAATACCATCCTACAAAAACACTGGCCAGTACTGCATACTGATGAAGACCTGAAGAGCATTTTACCAGCAAGGGTGCAGACCAGCTGGCGAAGAGCCAGAAACATTAAGGACCATTTAGTCCACAGCCACCTAACAGAACCCTCCCCACCTCCCAGAAAACAAGGATCCGAGAAATGTGGACGCTGCAAAGCATGTGCCCACATGATACCAACTCAAACCTTTGTGGATAAATTTAACAAAACCTGGAAGATCCAAAATCTAATCACTTGTACCACCATTGGAGTAGTTTATCAACTACAATGCCCATGCAGTAAAATCTATGTGGGCAAAACCAAGAGGCCACTTAAAGTGCGAGTTCTAGAGCACATTGGATCCATACGGAACGCAGTAAAAGATTCAGCTAATTTTAAAAAATTGAATCCAGTAGCCAGGCACTTCATGCGAGTACACAATAGTGACTCGAAAGGATTGAAAGTCTTTGGCATGAGACATGTACAACTGGGAATTAGAGGGGGAGACATGGATAAGGAGCTGTTAAAAATTGAAACAAAAATGATATTCTTGATGGATTGCCTGCAACCTAAAGGCCTCAATGAGTACAACAGTTACCTTCCCTTCCTTGGAGAATGACAAGATGCAATCTTGTCTCTCATAACCATATGTGAAGGTGATTACCCATGCCTCTCTTCCCCCCTTCCCTCTCTTCTTTTTCTCTTTCTCCTCTTTTTTCTCCCTAAAACTTTATTATATCAAGTTTGGGATAATAAAGGAAGAAAAAAGAAGAAAAAAGTGTATCCTTGTTGAAAAATTATCCTCAACACCATCTGTGAAGGAGTACACATAGTGACCCAGATAAACTATCTGGGACCCATCCACACTTACCTTGGAAATGGTGTCACCCGCAGTCTCTATCATCAGACCAGGGGTACTATATACCCACATGTTATTTAGACTCTTATTTATCTCCTCAGAATAGAATAATCTAATACCAATACTCTTACCTGTTTCCTGAATAGGAACAAGTTAATGTGAATGAAAAGACATACTTACCTATATTGGAATACCAATATCATCTAATGATGCATACTTACCTATATAACAAGAGTACCTAATAATTCATACTTACCTATATAATAGTAAACATATGACTCCAACACGATATGTACGATAAGAATTCTACCAACTATATTTCCGATAAGAACCAGGACCTGATATAGACACCCACCTGGGTAACAGGTCAGATATATGAGAACAGATGTACCTCTACAACTATACCCCAGTTCATATCTCACAAAGATATGCCTAAAAACGTCACCCAGATGATACGCCAATACTAACATCTCGTTAATCCAACTGGATGATACCCAGCCATCGTGTATGGCATACTATTTGACTACATGTATGCAGAAGGTATTAAATCCATCAAACCCATTACTCTCTGACTTAGGATGACATTAGAACCATCTATGAATATTCATTAAAATCTCGAAACCCTCACATCCATTCAAGTTGCTCATCAACACACCAAATATTCACACATAAACCCCTATATGAGGGGACCACAATAATCACAGTGTCACCTACCAAAATAGGAGCATCCATTTATTATAAACACTATCACCAATACAGCCAGACACATTTATCTGACTGTACAGGAACACCCATACCTATTCTATGTATTGTCTATATTTATCACTGCTATTACTATCACCACTGATTATTTTTTGTAGCATCAGCATCACCCTGCACCTAGATGTGTTTTAAAGAGTTCTATGTTTTTTCACTCCTCCCCCAGTTTTGCACAAATTTCATTTGTCTGATATGCATCAAATAAAGGATTTTTGCCATCTCCATGCCAAAATCCCTACACACAAATCCCCAGTGTTTCTTAAATTACGTTTCACCACCTATTTGCACTACTGAGCTAACAGAGATGAAAGGAGGGAATGTCATACCATAGCAACGCTATAGCAACCATGTATAACAAATTCAGGTTATAGGATATACCCCGGACGAATGTATATCATATACAGAGGAAGGGGTTCCTATCAACAACATGTATACAAAAAATCGAATATATTCAAACATACATACTAATGAACGAGTCATGGACACCAGATGGAATATCGGCATATCCAGAATGAGTTATATAACTCACAGGGCAAAGGACCAGAGAAATTTAATGATAAGTAGCGAAATACCAGATTTTGACACGCCAAATTGTACTATACAGAGTACAGGGCGACAACTGATGCGCATAACACTTCCGGGATCGTAAGACTTAGCCGGCAATTGGCCGCTCAACGGCATGTGACAAGTCACATGGTGAGACGCAGGCACGACGCAAAGGACGTAAACACGCTCAGAAGAACATCTCACATGAAAGGGCGGAAGTAATCACGCCGGATGACTGGTGGAGACGCACCATGTGACGGAAACAGGCACCGTCATTGGCTGAGGTTTCTTAATAAATATCCTGACTTGGGATCAATCCAGTGGTCAGCTTGAAGAAGCTAACAAAGCGAAACACGTGTTCTGTCCGTGTAGCGCTAGATAGAATGTTTGGTGTTTAGTTTAGACATGTAATTTTGCTATTTATTGCCTTATACCAGATGTCCTTACATATCTGTACCCATTAGGTTGTAGCCAGAATATCCGCAGCAGCTAGCATCAGTAGACCAACGGTGGTCTCAATATTTATTCACCTCTGGAAATATTATTACAGTTCAGCACTACTCAGTATACAGAGCGTGCCAGAACAGCAGTACCTTGCATCTTCCAGTAGGTGTCGCTGCTGCATGCTATTCAGAGACATTAATTATATGGAGACAATGTATTAAACTGTCTCAGAAGCTCTGGCTGAAATTGCAATATTATAAGCACATTTTTGTATCATCATACCAAATTGATTTTGATTATTAGATACAAACAATGTGTGTATAAAACCATATATCTGGCTTAAGAACAACCTTTTGTTCCACACTAAGTGGTAAAAACTCAACATCAATAGGAGACTGAAATCCTGATATGCAGTAAACCGAATACAAGGGATTACACACCCACGCATATTAAAGTGGCTCTGCATATGTGTGTGTACATACCTTTTTGATTCAGTACCACTTACCTAAAAAGGGAAAGTACCCTTCAGAGTTAAAACTGTTGTTGTATAAAAATATCTTATTTTGGGCTTTCTCAGCAGATAATTCTGAATTTGCACTATATAAACGAATCTAACTATATAAACCTTACAGACTTATACCCTTTGGGGAATATACCCCTAATTATAGTCTGTATAGGCATATGTACTACCTCACTCAGGGACCCCTACGGGGAATGTACCCCTGAAAGTGTTATAAAAGCATATTTTGGGATATTTGGAGAGAATCTACCCCTGGACACATAAAGTACCGCTATAGACAAACCAGTACTGGGAAGAGTATAGTGGGGAATCTACCCCTTAATCCCTATAGACACTACCTAGGGGAGGCGCATGGGGAATATACCCCCTTAATAAATGCATAGCCTCGATTGTGGAATAATAATAAAAACAAACATTCCATTTGATGACCTAAGGGGAATTTCACCCCCGATAATTATCAAATATTTCTACTAAGACCCATATGGGGAATCTGCCCATGATAAATCCGACCGACTGTGTGTAGATATACATGCTGGGTATCCCCCAACACACAAATCCAAGAACCGACCTATTCATATAGGTGAGCACTCACCAGACACCCTGATTTTCTGGTAGATACACCAAAGTGTGGCGGTCTGATAAAATCTCAGTGGGGAATTTACCCCTAATTTGTATAAAACATACTGTGTTGGGGACTCCTGTGGGATTTCACCCCCCATAAAAGAACCTTTTCTACAAACACAGCCTGGGTCTACATACTGTTGCGGTATATGGGGAATCTACCCCTTAATTTTCACTAACGGTGTACAGGAACCTTCTCTCCTTTTTCTGCTGTGTATCACCCAATACGTTACAAAAAAATATTGAAACCATCATATCTGGGAAAGCCCTCATTAAATCAACGAACACACGTGGAAAATATTTTTATTGGTACAGATTCACAAACCTACGTAAGGACCAAAAGTGGGGAATATACCCCCAAGTCATGTCTAAATACTAAGACCAACATTCGTGTCTACCTACACTTTTAAAATTCTTTAATCACATTTTTCTTGTCTATAAACACTGTATGTTGACTAAATGTAAAAAATCCTTTTAACCTCTTATTTCGCTATGTGTGGTGGTATCCGTATCCATTAAAGTACCATTAAAGATAAAAGGAACCCCCACACTTTTTTAGAAATTGAAAAGGAATTAAACCCAACAAAACCCCGATTTTTGATTGTCCACTAAGGAGTGCATCCATACAAACCCTTTTTCTTCTTTTGTATTCTTGTATGCCAATGTTTGGGATAGCACCCCCACTGCTGTGAAACAACACACAGTGGTACACTGCCCGCCAAATAGAGGGCATCAATCCTTCTCTTTTTGTGTGCAGACCCCCCCAAACCCCTGTCCACTCTGTATAACCTCTTTTCTGCTTAAATGCGGAATTCTGGGGTCTAGCACCATATAAACCTACAGGAATACCCCCTGAAGATTATACAGATAACTATACTATACCATTGGATTGCTTCCAGTCATGTCTACTTTTAGTCTAGCAAAGGATCTTGAGATCCGAAGAGACAAACTAAGGAGTGATATGGATTCCATTTTCCTAGAAAACTCAGACACATCAGGAGGTCCAACCCAGAGTTGGGCGGAAGACCTCTATGCCTTAAAACTAGCTCTAATGAAACAGAGCAAAACGGTATGGAATCGTACCACATTCGATAATTACCTTAAGAGCAACCTGGTGCCAAGGGGCCTTAGACCCAAAATTTTTCCTGCTTTTGAGCTGGCAAATAATGAATTAAAGATTGAGTGGGAAAAGACTCTCCTACAGTGTTCAAAAGACTTAATCAAAATTCTTGTCAAACATGACGAAATAGTCTTAACGCAAATATCCCAAGAAATAAACAAACTGGGTGAAAAACTCAAGAGTCATGAAACATTAGATGCATTTCAGAATCGATATGACAAATATAAAAAAGAAATAGAAACATACGAATTGGAGATAATAGAGCGTAAAAAACGTAAATTTCAAAGAGACCGCACTGATTTTCAGAATAATAGAATTTTCCGATGGAACATAAGACCATCAAGACCTCAAAATACCAACAATAAAGGGGGTAACACCTCAAACTATACTACCTCCGAACCAGACTCTTCGGATACTGATTCCACTGACACAAGATTCTCACACCTTAATTTTTTAGGGGTAGGCCGCAACAGAGGCCGAGATACTGGAGAAGGATCAGGCGGGGCCAAGGGGGGAAGAAGAAGGAAGAGAGAAGCTGTGGACTGGAGGGGAGAAACCAGGGAGAGGAGACGGTTCAGGGAATAGACCAACAGGACCGCCCACCAGAACCCATACCCCCAACTCCCCTTAAAATTGTCAATCTTACCAATCGGTCCCTGACAAGCGATCAAGAATCCATCCTCAAACGAGGTCTATCTTTCTCGCCAGTGGCAGTGGCAGATAGATTTGATGTAGAAAAAGATTTAAATTTATTCACACGCAAAATTCTTCTGAAAAAATTCTTCGCGCAGCACAAAAAGGACAGAACCCCCGACTCCCCTGACCCAATAGAATTGGACAATGAGGATAATGCAGCAGTACAGATGCTATATGAACTATCAACAGACGGGGATGCACACCCTCAACTAAACCCCAACACTATCCCAATTTCTGCCCCCGAACCATGGGATAAATCTAAGATAAAGAAAAAGTCGACATTTATACCTGACATGAAAACATGCCCCCAAGTCCTGGTATTTCAAACTTTGGTATCCAAAGACTTAGACCAACTTCTCAGTAGACAATCCCGCCATCCACATAACGTCACCAAAGGAGAGAATAAAGCCTTGAAAGAAATATCGGACTGGCAGGACACAATAGTGAAACCCTCGGACAAGGGGGGGAACGTGGTCCTGTGGCCTCGTGAACTCTATATACAAGAGTTGCAAAAACAACTATCTGATGCCAAATGTTATACCAAATTAATATTTAGCCCCAGTGCAGAATACTCCAGACAATACCACAGATTAATTAAGGTAGCACATGACAACAAAATCATCTCAGGAAATGATTTTAAATTCTTGCAAGTGGACCAACCTAAGACTCCAACACTATACCTCCTCCCCAAAATCCACAAAAACTCCAAGACCCCACCAGGCAGGCCCATCATGTCAGGTAAGGGCAGTCTGACTGAGAAGCTCAGTATCTACGTGGATCAGTTCTTAAGGAAATACGTCATAGCCCTACCATCACATCTCCGCGACACTATGGACGTTCTAAACAAACTTGAGAACCTCTCGGTGAACAACAACACGTGGTTGGTGACTCTTGACGTAGAAAGTTTGTACACCAGTATCAACCACGAGAGAGGAATTGAGGCAGTTAAATACTTCCTCGGGATGGATGCAAACTGTGAATTCAATAACTTCTTGACTGATGCCATCAGATTTATTCTGACGAAAAATTACTTCACCTGCCAGGGATCCCACTATCTCCAGGTACGGGGCACAGCTATGGGCACGGCCTGTGCCCCGACATATGCCAACCTGTACCTGGGATGGTGGGAGAAAGAGGTATTTTTCAGGGATGTCAATACAAGGTATACAGATAAAATCCCATTATACCTACGTTACATTGACGACATCCTGATGCTATGGGATGGAGACAAGAATGAATTGGAGGAACTGATTGAGTTACTAAACAAGAATGACCTCAACCTAAAATTGTCACACGAGGCAAGTCAACATCAAATTCACTTCCTGGACTTAACCATCAGCATTGATGAAGGTGGCAACATCTGTACAGATCTCTACAGAAAAGAGACAGCCACTAATAGCGTCCTCCATGCCACCAGTGCACACCTCCCTAGCACTATTAGAGCTATACCAAAGGGTGAAATGATCAGGGTCAAAAGAAACTGCTCTAACACAGAATCATATGACAAAAGAGAGCAGGAATTATCTGAGAGGTTAAGGGAGAGGGGATACAGTCAGACCCTCATCAAAAAATCACGCAATGCAGTGAGACAAATACCGAGGGAGACACTATTATCCCCCAAGGTCCACATGGCCAATGAAGAAGAACCTATAAGATTTATAGGGACCTTCAACAGGAATTGGAAAAAGATCAATACCATCCTACAAAAACACTGGCCAGTACTGCATACTGATGAAGACCTGAAGAGCATTTTACCAGCAAGGGTGCAGACCAGCTGGCGAAGAGCCAGAAACATTAAGGACCATTTAGTCCACAGCCACCTAACAGAACCCTCCCCACCTCCCAGAAAACAAGGATCCGAGAAATGTGGACGCTGCAAAGCATGTGCCCACATGATACCAACTCAAACCTTTGTGGATAAATTTAACAAAACCTGGAAGATCCAAAATCTAATCACTTGTACCACCATTGGAGTAGTTTATCAACTACAATGCCCATGCAGTAAAATCTATGTGGGCAAAACCAAGAGGCCACTTAAAGTGCGAGTTCTAGAGCACATTGGATCCATACGGAACGCAGTAAAAGATTCAGCTAATTTTAAAAAATTGAATCCAGTAGCCAGGCACTTCATGCGAGTACACAATAGTGACTCGAAAGGATTGAAAGTCTTTGGCATGAGACATGTACAACTGGGAATTAGAGGGGGAGACATGGATAAGGAGCTGTTAAAAATTGAAACAAAAATGATATTCTTGATGGATTGCCTGCAACCTAAAGGCCTCAATGAGTACAACAGTTACCTTCCCTTCCTTGGAGAATGACAAGATGCAATCTTGTCTCTCATAACCATATGTGAAGGTGATTACCCATGCCTCTCTTCCCCCCTTCCCTCTCTTCTTTTTCTCTTTCTCCTCTTTTTTCTCCCTAAAACTTTATTATATCAAGTTTGGGATAATAAAGGAAGAAAAAAGAAGAAAAAAGTGTATCCTTGTTGAAAAATTATCCTCAACACCATCTGTGAAGGAGTACACATAGTGACCCAGATAAACTATCTGGGACCCATCCACACTTACCTTGGAAATGGTGTCACCCGCAGTCTCTATCATCAGACCAGGGGTACTATATACCCACATGTTATTTAGACTCTTATTTATCTCCTCAGAATAGAATAATCTAATACCAATACTCTTACCTGTTTCCTGAATAGGAACAAGTTAATGTGAATGAAAAGACATACTTACCTATATTGGAATACCAATATCATCTAATGATGCATACTTACCTATATAACAAGAGTACCTAATAATTCATACTTACCTATATAATAGTAAACATATGACTCCAACACGATATGTACGATAAGAATTCTACCAACTATATTTCCGATAAGAACCAGGACCTGATATAGACACCCACCTGGGTAACAGGTCAGATATATGAGAACAGATGTACCTCTACAACTATACCCCAGTTCATATCTCACAAAGATATGCCTAAAAACGTCACCCAGATGATACGCCAATACTAACATCTCGTTAATCCAACTGGATGATACCCAGCCATCGTGTATGGCATACTATTTGACTACATGTATGCAGAAGGTATTAAATCCATCAAACCCATTACTCTCTGACTTAGGATGACATTAGAACCATCTATGAATATTCATTAAAATCTCGAAACCCTCACATCCATTCAAGTTGCTCATCAACACACCAAATATTCACACATAAACCCCTATATGAGGGGACCACAATAATCACAGTGTCACCTACCAAAATAGGAGCATCCATTTATTATAAACACTATCACCAATACAGCCAGACACATTTATCTGACTGTACAGGAACACCCATACCTATTCTATGTATTGTCTATATTTATCACTGCTATTACTATCACCACTGATTATTTTTTGTAGCATCAGCATCACCCTGCACCTAGATGTGTTTTAAAGAGTTCTATGTTTTTTCACTCCTCCCCCAGTTTTGCACAAATTTCATTTGTCTGATATGCATCAAATAAAGGATTTTTGCCATCTCCATGCCAAAATCCCTACACACAAATCCCCAGTGTTTCTTAAATTACGTTTCACCACCTATTTGCACTACTGAGCTAACAGAGATGAAAGGAGGGAATGTCATACCATAGCAACGCTATAGCAACCATGTATAACAAATTCAGGTTATAGGATATACCCCGGACGAATGTATATCATATACAGAGGAAGGGGTTCCTATCAACAACATGTATACAAAAAATCGAATATATTCAAACATACATACTAATGAACGAGTCATGGACACCAGATGGAATATCGGCATATCCAGAATGAGTTATATAACTCACAGGGCAAAGGACCAGAGAAATTTAATGATAAGTAGCGAAATACCAGATTTTGACACGCCAAATTGTACTATACAGAGTACAGGGCGACAACTGATGCGCATAACACTTCCGGGATCGTAAGACTTAGCCGGCAATTGGCCGCTCAACGGCATGTGACAAGTCACATGGTGAGACGCAGGCACGACGCAAAGGACGTAAACACGCTCAGAAGAACATCTCACATGAAAGGGCGGAAGTAATCACGCCGGATGACTGGTGGAGACGCACCATGTGACGGAAACAGGCACCGTCATTGGCTGAGGTTTCTTAATAAATATCCTGACTTGGGATCAATCCAGTGGTCAGCTTGAAGAAGCTAACAAAGCGAAACACGTGTTCTGTCCGTGTAGCGCTAGATAGAATGTTTGGTGTTTAGTTTAGACATGTAATTTTGCTATTTATTGCCTTATACCAGATGTCCTTACATATCTGTACCCATTAGGTTGTAGCCAGAATATCCGCAGCAGCTAGCATCAGTAGACCAACGGTGGTCTCAATATTTATTCACCTCTGGAAATATTATTACAGTTCAGCACTACTCAGTATACAGAGCGTGCCAGAACAGCAGTACCTTGCATCTTCCAGTAGGTGTCGCTGCTGCATGCTATTCAGAGACATTAATTATATGGAGACAATGTATTAAACTGTCTCAGAAGCTCTGGCTGAAATTGCAATATTATAAGCACATTTTTGTATCATCATACCAAATTGATTTTGATTATTAGATACAAACAATGTGTGTATAAAACCATATATCTGGCTTAAGAACAACCTTTTGTTCCACACTAAGTGGTAAAAACTCAACATCAATAGGAGACTGAAATCCTGATATGCAGTAAACCGAATACAAGGGATTACACACCCACGCATATTAAAGTGGCTCTGCATATGTGTGTGTACATACCTTTTTGATTCAGTACCACTTACCTAAAAAGGGAAAGTACCCTTCAGAGTTAAAACTGTTGTTGTATAAAAATATCTTATTTTGGGCTTTCTCAGCAGATAATTCTGAATTTGCACTATATAAACGAATCTAACTATATAAACCTTACAGACTTATACCCTTTGGGGAATATACCCCTAATTATAGTCTGTATAGGCATATGTACTACCTCACTCAGGGACCCCTACGGGGAATGTACCCCTGAAAGTGTTATAAAAGCATATTTTGGGATATTTGGAGAGAATCTACCCCTGGACACATAAAGTACCGCTATAGACAAACCAGTACTGGGAAGAGTATAGTGGGGAATCTACCCCTTAATCCCTATAGACACTACCTAGGGGAGGCGCATGGGGAATATACCCCCTTAATAAATGCATAGCCTCGATTGTGGAATAATAATAAAAACAAACATTCCATTTGATGACCTAAGGGGAATTTCACCCCCGATAATTATCAAATATTTCTACTAAGACCCATATGGGGAATCTGCCCATGATAAATCCGACCGACTGTGTGTAGATATACATGCTGAGTATCCCCCAACACACAAATCCAAGAACCGACCTATTCATATAGGTGAGCACTCACCAGACACCCTGATTTTCTGGTAGATACACCAAAGTGTGGCGGTCTGATAAAATCTCAGTGGGGAATTTACCCCTAATTTGTATAAAACATACTGTGTTGGGGACTCCTGTGGGATTTCACCCCCCATAAAAGAACCTTTTCTACAAACACAGCCTGGGTCTACATACTGTTGCGGTATATGGGGAATCTACCCCTTAATTTTCACTAACGGTGTACAGGAACCTTCTCTCCTTTTTCTGCTGTGTATCACCCAATACGTTACAAAAAAATATTGAAACCATCATATCTGGGAAAGCCCTCATTAAATCAACGAACACACGTGGAAAATATTTTTATTGGTACAGATTCACAAACCTACGTAAGGACCAAAAGTGGGGAATATACCCCCAAGTCATGTCTAAACACTAAGACCAACATTCGTGTCTACCTACACTTTTAAAATTCTTTAATCACATTTTTCTTGTCTATAAACACTGTATGTTGACTAAATGTAAAAAATCCTTTTAACCTCTTATTTCGCTATGTGTGGTGGTATCCGTATCCATTAAAGTACCATTAAAGATAAAAGGAACCCCCACACTTTTTTAGAAATTGAAAAGGAATTAAACCCAACAAAACCCCGATTTTTGATTGTCCACTAAGGAGTGCATCCATACAAACCCTTTTTCTTCTTTTGTATTCTCATCTCCCAGGCAACAGGGGGGAAGTCTGCGTTTCTTCCCTCATCTGCTCCGCCTCCAAAACGGCCGTTTGTATCCACCACTTTTCGTTCCTTTCGAGGGAACGCGGGCTTCAGAGGCAGGTCCAGAGGAGGTTTCCCTTCCTACAGAGGCCGCCGTGGTCGTGGGGCCAGATCAGCCCAGCCCTCAGCGGCCGCCACTATTAGAGACACCAAGACCACTGAGAAATCAGTGGCATGACGGTCTCCCAGCTCACCTAGGGGATCCCGAGGTGGGCGCCAGGCTGTTAATCTTTGCAGACACCTGGAAGTCCCACTGCAAAGACGCCTGGGCTCTTCAAATTGTGACTCAGGGGTACAAGCTGGAGCT
Organism: Crinia signifera; assembly: GCF_055691185.1. Classification (NCBI taxonomy): domain Eukaryota; kingdom Metazoa; phylum Chordata; class Amphibia; order Anura; family Myobatrachidae; genus Crinia; species Crinia signifera. Next base: position 82,308,035 of record NC_139226.1, read on the forward strand.
CACTGCCCCCCCTCCAAACCTGTTTTTCCCAATAGGACTTCCATCTTCAGAAGAGACAGCTTCAGCCCTTTGTGGGTCAATTCAAACTCTCCTCTCTTCAAAGGTGATTGTCCCGGTTCCAGTGCACCAAAAGGGCACCGGGTACTATTCAAGCATCTTTGTAGTACCAAAGCCGGACGGCTCCGTCCGGCCCATTCTCAATTTAAAAAATCTGAACGAATTTGTGTTCTATCACAAGTTCAAGATGGAGTCAATTCGCTCGGTGGTGGCGTCCTTGGAGAAGGGGGAATTTCTTCTCTCCCTAGATATCAAGGACGCGTACCTACACATACCTATCTGGGAACCACATCAGAGGTTCCTCAGGTTCGCCATACAGGACAACCATTACCAGTTCAGGGGACTACCGTTTGGCCTCTCCTCCGCCCCGAGGGTGTTTACCAAGGTACTGTCTTGTATGATAACGGCGCTTCGTCTACAAGGAGTTATCATCATACCTTATTTAGACGACCTTCTTTTAAAGTCACCTTCCCCAGAAAAATTGGCAGCGGACGCCCTCCTAACCTGCAATTTTCTGGTCAAAAACGGATGGATAATGAACTTCAGGAAGTCGCAACTAAATCCATCTCAGAGACTTCAGTTCTTGGGCCTGATCTTGGACACTGTTCAGGAAAGGGTATTCCTACCGTTGGACAAGATCAGGACTCTTCAGCTAAGAGTACGTCAAATTCTGCAACTACGCACAGTCTCTGCACACCTTTGTACCCGCCTGTTGGGACTGATGGTAGCTTCATTCGAGGCCCTCCCATACGGGCGTTACCACTCCCGAACCTTTCAGGAAAACCTGTTATCCCAGTGGTCGGGATCACACCTGCAGATCCACAGGAGAATCTCGCTGTCACAGAAAACTCGCACATCACTTCGATGGTGGCTTCATACCCCACATCTGTTGCAGGGCCGCAGCTTCAGGCCGTGCACTTGGACAATGGTGACGACAGACGCCAGCCTCCGAGGCTGGGGAGCCGTAGCTCTAAACCACAGGTTCCAGGGAAGATGGTCATCACAGGAGGCCAAGCTTCCCATAAATATTCTAGAGTTACGGGCCATCAGGCTGACCCTGACACAGGGACACGATCTCCTCAGGGGACGCTCCATAAGGATCCAGTCCGACAACATGACAGCAGTAGCCTACATAAATCGGCAGGGGGGCACAAGGAGCCGTGCTGCCATGAAGGAGGTTCGACCCATTTTGGAATGGGCAGAGGCTCATGCGACGGACTTCTCGGCAGTTTTCATTCCAGGGGTGGAGAACTGGCAGGCGGACTATCTCAGCCGCCAGGATTTCCACCCAGGGGAGTGGGCCCTCCACCCGGATGTGTTCAGACAGATCACCCTCAGGTGGGGGACCCCACAGGTAGACCTGATGGCTTCCAGACTAAATCATCAGCTACCCCTCTATTGTGCCAGGTCACTGGATCCAGCAGCGTTGGCGGTGGACGCATTGTCCATCCCGTGGCCGTTCAGGCTAGTCTACATCTTTCCACCTTTCCCCCTTCTTCCGAGAGTCCTCAAGAAGATAAAGAGGGAAGCCACAACGGTCATATTGGTGGCGCCAGACTGGCCGAGAAGGTCGTGGTACTCCGACCTAAAACTTCTGCTGATAGACGACCCCTGGCGTCTTCCACTGCGGCCAGATCTGCTTCAACAGGGACCATTCGCTTACCAAAGCTTACAGCATCTACATTTAACGGCCTGGCTGTTGAGGCCGACCTGCTAAAACGAAGGGGAATTCCATCATCTGTAATTCCAACCATGCTTAAAGCCAGAAAAGGGGTTACATCGGCCCACTACCATAGGATATGGAAATCCTATGTCAGATGGTGTGAGTCCAAGAAATTTCCCAGGGCGGTCTTTAGTCTATCCCGTCTGCTACAGTTCCTACAAGTAGGATTGAACTCTGGTCTGCGGTTGGGCTCCTTAAAGGTGCAAATATCTGCCCTCTCTATCTTTTTCCACCGAAGATTAGCCATCATACCCGAGGTGCAGACTTTTCTAAAAGGGGTACTTAGAATACAACCCCCCTTTGTATCTCCAACTGAACCCTGGGAACTACCGCTGGTCTTGAACTTCCTCAAGTCAGACCTGTTTGAACCCCTTATTTCGGTTGAACAAAAATACCTCACATGGAAGACTGTCATGTTGTTAGCTTTAGCCTCTGCACGTCGAGTGTCAGAGTTGGGGGCGCTTTCGTGTCGGGAACCGTTCCTGATCTTCCATAAAGATAGAGCCGAACTAAGGACTTGCAAGGAATTTTTACCAAAGGTGGTGTCGTCCTTTCACGTAAACGAACCGATAGTGATTCCAGTTCTTTCGGGGGATTCAAAATTGCTGGACGTAGTCCGTGCTCTTCGGATTTATCTAAAGAGAACAGCTGCTTTGAGAAAATCAGATAATCTTTTTGTCCTTTATGGAGCTGAAAAAAGAGGGTGGCCAGCTTCTAAACAGACGTTGGCCCGTTGGCTGTGCCTAACCATCAGGGAAGCATATTTACAGGCTCACAGACAGGTTCCACCTGGCATTTCTGCTCACTCCACAAGGTCAGTCAGCACGTCCTGGGCCCTAGCTAGGGGAGTCTCCCTGGCTCAGGTATGTAGGGCGGCTACTTGGGCAGGTGCGAATACTTTCGCAAGGTTTTACAAGTTTGACACCTTCGCCTCCTCTGAGGCTGCATTTGGAAGGGCAGTGCTGCAGGAATCCCAGTGCTCTCCCACCCGGGAGTAGTGCTTGGGTATTATTCCCACACGTGATGACTGCAGTGTCCCCTGCTATCCGAGGGAGAAATAAGGAATTTGGTACTCACCGGTAATTCCCTTTCTCCGAGGTAGCAGGGGACACTGCACGCCCTCCCAGCACTAGTCTTCCTGCCATGCTAATGTTGTTATTCAGAAAATCAAACTTGCAGATTGAAGGTTTTGTTAGAAGTTCTCCTCCTTCTTCTGTTCTATAAGTTTAAATGTGTCTGTTGATACCTATGTTTGTTAAAACAGTTGATGTGTGTTGGCTTCTAATCTCCATGTTCTCTATGAATGGATGTGTCCTCCTCCTGTCGGGTGCTTGCCCTATCATCTTCCTCTCGGACACGGTTTTTTAAGACTGAGGTCTGGGTGGGGATAGAGGGGGGAGGAGCCAGCCACACTTAAATTTTCTTAAAGTGCCGACTCCTCCAGTACACCATACTACGACTCCTCCAGTACACCATACTATCCCACACGTGATGACTGCAGTGTCCCCTGCTACCTCGGAGAAAGGGAATTACCGGTGAGTACCAAATTCCTTATATTTCCATGAATGTAACCTGTTTGCCTGTGGCAAACTATAAGTCTCAGCACGGTTCACTATTCAAAAAAAGGCAGGCACTGCCCGCCCCCTTCTGTGACATCAGAAGTTGGACAGAAGTTGGCTGAACTAAAAAAAAATAAAAAAAAGTTTACTGGTTGGAAGAAAAGTTGGTTAGATGTGTGGGGAACTGTTTTAGTTGGACTGTCAAGTTGGATGGTTGGAGGTTTGAAGGGTTTTAGAAAAGTTGGTCGGAAGTTGGTCTGATGTGTGGCCAGCATTAGGCTGTCATTGGCCAGTTGGAATGCTGGAAAGACTCTGGGTCTTAGCCCTCTAGGTGTTAGTTTTTGCTTCAAATAATTTTCTAGGGTAGTCAGGTCCCATGATGTTCTAGCTCTTTTCTGTAACTTGAATCTCAGATCAGTTAGGTCCTCATTCCAACCGGTCCGAGTACCTTCTCCTAAGTTGAGATCCGGAAAAATGTTGTCCAAATCACTTATGTTTTTCCTTCTTGCCTGGAGTTAATTTTTGAGAGAAAAGGTGGCCATTTTTGTGATGTCGAGATCCGTTGGTTCTTTGGTTATGTTGTTGGGTGGGTATTTTCACTGTCTCTTGTTTTTGGATATCCTTTACCGAGTCCTAAGCTTTCAGTTTCTGATTTTCAATATCTTGTTCCAGTATGTGTCGTGCTAAGACCTGAAACTGAGATCTAACTCAGTGTACATATATGTTGCTAGGGGAAGGGTTTTTGGGCTTGCACTGACAATTAAATCACTGACATAATCATTACCAACATGTGTATGAATATAAGTCTAAATACTTAGCATGTAGTTGTTGGTGGTGCTCCCCAGAGTTATGGATAACCATAAGTTTAGGGAGAAAAAAGATAACTTTTTTGTAGGGGCACTAACTTTAATTGTTTGTTTGTTAAGTATTATCTTATGATATGTGAAGGATAATCCAAAAAACTGCACAGCAAGATATTCCCTGGAGTAGGTGGGCCTTAGGAAGAGAATAGTGTTATGATGACGAGAGAGAAAAAAGTTTTTTTGGTGTAAAGAATAAATATTTTATTTGCGTGAATTTCTTACAAGAGAGCTAAACTATACTTAGATGCAATGGATTATGACTATCTTGACACCCCTAGTGTGTCTGCTTCATTCAGGTCAAGCAATTGCAAATCAATAGACACTTGTGGTGGATGTTTCAGCTTATTTGTAGTCAATATATCCATATATGGCGCTCCGAAGAACCCCCTGGACAATTGATTTGTCAGGCTGAATTTTTTTTTTTTTTTTTTAATGCTTATGTGTTATAAAAATTATAATAATAGCATGTGATAATAAGTGAATGTCGATAATATTCTTGTTTGGTGGTGTCAGCCAGTGATGGAGAACCCTAATTTCATTGGTTGCCCATGTGCTTTGTTGCATTTAGGATTATATACATATTTCTCTGAGCTTGAATGAATAGAAAGATTTGTATGCACCCTTGGGGTCCCAACTGTTCTCTGTTTGCCCGTGTGCCTGGGAGAGACTGAAGGAAAGAGGATACAGTTGGAGAAGGATCAAGCGGGCAAGAAGAGAAGCATCCCAGATGAGGAGGGAATCACTGATCTTCCCCAACAGAAAAGGAGAGAAGGAGATGCAAATCAGATTTGTGGGAAACTACTGCAGGGAATGGAAAAATATCCAGCAAATAATTCAAAAACATTGGTCTGTTCTCCTATTAGATGAAGACCTTTCTCAAATATATTAGATCCCAAGGTGGCAATGAGTTGGAGACGTTCTAAAAGATGAACTTGTCCATAGCCACTTTATTAGGACAACAACCAAAAGTTCAGACAAGTTAGTTGGATCTTTTCCATGCGGAAATTGTAAAGCATGCCGGTATATGCGGAAAACGAAAGAGATACAAGATAGATATGGAAACAACATCAAGATCAACACCTATATTAATTGCAACACCACAGGGGTGGTTTACTGTATAACCTGTCCTGCAGAAAGAACTATGTAGGTATGACAACGAGACCACTTAAGCAGAGGATACTAGAACATGCAGGAACAGTAAGAAATGCAGTATCCGACCTGGCTAAATTTAAAAAACTGACGTCAGTGGCCCGTTACTTCCTGAGGCAACATGAAGGTTCCTTTCAGGAAGCAAGCATCTGTGGACTGGAATAGGTCAACTTAGGAATTAGAGGTGGGGACATACAGAAGACACTCATGCAACGAGAAAGTGAGTGGACTTTTAAACTGAATGGACTCACACCGGATGGATTAAACGAGTACATCAATTATCAGGTCTTTGTTTGAAGAATTAGAGAAAACTAAAAATACAATCCCTTACTAAGAGACTCTTTTCGTGCAAGACTCTAAAATATCAGTAATTCTATACAAATAGTAAAGAATAAGAACATGAGACCCACATAGGTATACGCAATTTATTTTTCACCTTTTTCACTCTTAATTTGCAGTTCTTAACTACCATCAGTGGCTGACACCACCAAACAAGAATATTATCGCCATTCACTTATTATCACATGCTATTATAATTTTTATATCACATGTTTTGACTAATGGGGCAATACCCCATTTAGTATAAAGGGTCACTGCACAATCACTAAGCATTAAAAAACTCAGCCTGACAAATCAATTGTCCAGGGGGTTCTGAGGAGCGCCATATATGGATATATTGACTACAAATAAGCTGAAACATCCACCACTTTTTAAGGGGGGTATTCAATCCCACCAGTGACAGTCCGAATTGTCGAGCATTTGTTTTTCTCGTTTTGCTCGACATGAATATTTAGCTCGACAAGTCGAGTTCTCGCCTATTCAAACTGTAATTTCAATCCCACCAGTAACAGTCCGAATTGTCGAGCATTTGCATTTGTTTTTCTCATTTTGCTAACTGAAAATTTAGCTCGACAAGTCGAGTTCTCATCTGCTCGACAAGTCGAGTTCTCCCCTGCTCGACAAGTCGAATTCTCCCCTAGAGGAAAGTGGCAATTGTCAGAGATAGGCTTCATTTTTATAGTCAATTATATAAAAGTAGATATCTTGTTAAAAATGAAAATTCTCCTATAAAAACCATTTCCAAATCAGCAGACTGCACAATGCTGGTATCTCCCTGAAGTCTCAGTACAGGAATGAGAGCTCTGAGGTAAATTAAAACAGAAGACTTTCAATGGGCAAAATGCAGCACAGTGAACATGAAAGGTGAGCAGAAAAAAAAGAGAATACTTCTTATATGCCAAATGGAATAATTTAAACAAATGCATAATAATACAAGCTGAAAACTGATGCTGACAATGGAATAATGGGTTAAAGCATACCATATAAACATGCAGCAAATGTAAAGTTAATCAAAAGAGGAATATTTAGCAAAATATCACAAAGACCGAAGTCAAGATAAGCACTACAAACATTAGTACAATCCTGCATATACATTTAACACAATTTATGAACATGCAACAAGAGAAACTCCCTTGTCACGACAGAAATAATTGTCGAGTTAAATTTGAGGGAAGAGTGATTTCAAACAGTCGAGGTCAGGTGAATTCTTTGACATTGAATAGGCTGCAGGAATTATCTCGACAGATTTTACCCAAAATAACTCGACAAGTCGAGTTATGTTCAACTCGACAGTCGAGCAAACCGAAAACCAAATCAAGCGAGCTCTGCTCGACAAGTCGAGAAAACTAGACAATGAATAGGCGACCTCATAAATAACCAACCTCTCGTCGAGAAAACAACAAAGCTCGACAAAAATAAGGAGCTCGACAGACATTGAATACCCCCCTAAGTGTCTATTGATTTGCAATTGCTTGACCTGAATGAAGCAGACACACTAGGGGTGTCAAGATAGTCATCCATTGCATCTAAGTATAGTTTAGCTCTCTTGTAAGAAATTCACGCATATAAAATATATATTCTTTACACCAAAAAACTTTTTTCTCTATCATCCAGCAGGGGACACTGGCGTTCACGCTGGGTAATAGAGGTGGATGGCTGGGAACTGGCACACTGTAACTTTAAACAGCTGGCTCCTCCCCTCTAGTACCCACAATCCCCAGTTAGAAAAATTGTGCTCGGGAGCTGGCCACGCAGGAGTTCTCTCCTGTATAATCATCTCTTTGGGCATTTTTTCTTACTTATTCCCTGCTAGGGAATTTATCTCAGTTTGCTGAGAGTTTTTGGCGCGCTGGTTCAGCCAGCACTGACTGTCAGGGTCTCTACTAAAAGACGCCTGCCAGCCTTCCTGTGTTCCTGCGGTCCCCCACCAAAGGGACCGTCAGACACCGACTGCCTGTCTGCGGAGGTGACGCTCCAGTGAAGACACCTAATTGTAAGTACCCCTTCAGCGGGGCGTTCTGTTTAGGTCTCCGGCAGTGTGCGCCGCGTGTGTCCCCGGTTTGCGCTTCTCCCGCCGAGTGCTGTGGTTTTTAAACCCCCTCTGGCTGGGAGGCTGCAGCGGAGACTGTGGGAAGTCATACCGGTCAGGACGCTGCCAGAGCGGCTCAGACGCGGTACCGCACGCGGCGGGCGCCATCTTGAAATCAATGCCGCGGGTGAGGGGGGCTTTGGGCAGTGTTATTTTACAATATGCTGTGCTGAATAGTGCTGACTAGAGTTCTATTCTAAAGCGCAACTCTGCTTGTCGCCTTTTCTTTTAGGTGCACATAGCAGTGGGACTGTTAACCCGTTATCTTCCCCTTGGTATAGCTGTTTAGCTCTGTGTAAGGGGGGGAGGGTTATTGCTGACAAGGAGGCTTTGTCTTCCCTCTGGTGCCTACAGTCCCTAGTTTCCTACACCTCCCCTGTGTTATCTGTGGTGTGTGTGTGTGTGTGGGTGCACTTGACAGAAATGACTGGCAAGGCGTCCACAAAAGCCTCCCAAAAGGCTTTTTGCTGCATCTCCTGTGGGGCAAAATTTTCTCAGACATCTGCGGAGGGCAAGGCTACTAAGTGTGAGGCATGCCGGGGTATAGCCCAGGGTCAGCCTGAGCCTTCTAGTACGCCACCTGCATGGGCTTCCTCATTGGTGGGCGCTATGTCTCAGTTGTCCTCTGAACTGGCAGAGTCCAGGGTGGCTCAGCCAGCGTGGGTTTCTTCTTTAACTAAATCCATGGATTCGTTTGTTTCCTCGATGTCTGCCCCTGCCATCCAGCAAAGGCGTCCGAAGCGGCCGTTGTTACATTGCCAGGACTCGGATGATTCGGAAGAGGAGCCGGTGTTTTTGGGTGACGACCTGGACCCGGATTTGGATGAGGACCAAGGGGTTCCGCAGGCAACGGATCCAGAGCCAGCCCCGGCTGGGGTGGAGGCTCTAATAGTTGCTGTGAAGCGGGTCCTTAACTTTCCTGAGGAGCCTGAGCCTGTGTCCCAGGATCTAGAGCTCTTTGAGGTACATCCTAAACAGCTGGTTGTCTTTCCTTTTCCAAAGCAGGAGCAGCTGAATTCCGCTTGGCTGAACCCGGATAAAAGGTTCCAGGTTCCTAAGAAGTTCCTTTCTTTATATCCTTTTCAGCCGTCTGCTCTTGCGCAGTGGGTGACGCCTCCACCTGTGGATGCTTCATTCTCGCGCCTATCCAAGAAGACTACCCTGCCGGTCCCGGGGGCTACCACCTTAAAGGACCCTGCAGATAGGAAGCTGGAGAATACGCTCAAAGCTATCTATGTGGCGTCTGGGACGCAGCTGCGTCCAGCAGTGGTATCAGCCTGGGTAAGTAAGGCTGTTTCTAAATGGGCGGAACAGTTAATCCAGGGCCTGGAAGAGGGGGTTCCCCGCCAGGATTTAAGGGTTCTGGCAGAACATATCCGAGAATCGGCTGATTTCATTACGGATGCATCCAAGGATATCACGACGGTTGCTACCAGGGTATCGGCTAACTCTATCGCCGCCAGAAGAGCCTTGTGGTTGCGGTCCTGGCAAGCGGACATGGAGTCGAAGAAGGCTGTAGAAGCCTTGCCGTTTACTGGAGACATGTTGTTCGGCCCTGAGCTGGATAAGTGGATCTCCCAGGCCACGGGAGGTAAGTCGGCTTTTCTGCCGTCTGCTCCTCCACCGGCGAGACGGCAGTACACGGGGCCATCGTTTAATTCCTTTCGCCCACAGCAGTCCTTTCGCGGCAGGGGAAGAGGCTCTTCCTCTTCCTTTCGTGGGTCCCGTGGAAAGACAAGAGGACAGCCTGCGGCCAGGGCCCAGCTGCCCAAGTCCCAAGAGAAGCCTGCAGCGTGACTATCCTCCAGCCATGCTGGGGGATTCCCAGGTTGGGGCCCGTCTTCTGGAGTTTCGACAGCAGTGGCTTGCCACCACGTCGGATCCTTGGGTCCGCCTGCTGATTTCAGACGGATACAAGATTCAGTTTGCGGGTCCCCCACCTTCAAGATTTTTCACGACTGCTCTGCCACGCGAGCAGGAGAAGAGAGTACAGCTGCAAGGGGCTATGGAGAAGCTTTTGAAATCCAGAGTGATCATGCCAGTGCCTTTCGAGGAGAGGGAAAGAGGATTTTACTCAAATCTTTTCACGGTTCCCAAGCCAGATGGGTCCGCCAGACCCATTTTAAACCTCAAGGCACTCAATTTGTTCGTCCAGTACCATCCGTTCAAAATGGAGTCAATACATTCTGTCATAGCCTCTCTGGAGCCCCAGGAGTTCTTGCTTTCTTTAGACATAAAGGATGCGTACCTCCACGTCCCTATATGGATTCACCATCAATCTTTTCTCAGGTTCGCTGTTGGACAGGAGCATTTCCAATTCCGCGCCCTTCCGTTCGGGCTGTCCTCAGCTCCTCGAGTTTTTACGAAACTGTTGTCAGTCCTGCTAGCTTGTCTGAGGCTTCAGGGCATCAATATCGTGCCGTACTTGGACGACCTGCTGATAAAAGCATCATCCCCTTCGATTCTGCAGGAGCATGCTCACAGAACGATTCTGTTCCTGACGCAGCACGGGTGGATAATGAATTATCCAAAGTCCTCGTTGGTACCGTCCCAACGCCTGCAATTCCTGGGCCTGTTGCTGGATACCAGTGCACAGAGAATATTCTTACCAGAGGACAAGATCGCCTCCATCCGGTTGTTGGTGCGTCAGATTCTACTCCACAAGAGAGTTCAGATCCTGCTTTGCATTCGACTGATAGGAAAGATGGTGGCAGCTTTCCCGGCGCTTCAGTTCGGGAGGCTCCACTCTCGAACCCTTCAGTTGGACTTACTTCGTCAGTGGTCAGGCTCTCACCTGTTCATCCACCGGAGGGTACAGCTATCCAGTCGAGCAAGGTCGTCACTGCTGTGGTGGCTACACAGACAGAATTTGACTCCGGGCCGGCGGTTCGCCATATGGGATTGGATAGTTCTGACAACAGACGCCAGTCTCACAGGTTGGGGCGCGGTCATTCTAGATCGTCGCCTACAGGGTCTCTGGAGTCAGTGGGAAGCAAGTCTGCCCATAAACGTGCTGGAGCTCAGGGCAATTCACAATGCTCTACTAGCTGTTCCAGACGTGGTTCGGGGGAAGACCGTCAAGGTTCAGTCGGACAACGCGACGGCTGTCGCGTACCTCAACAGACAAGGAGGCACCAAGAGCAAGGGCGCCATGAAGGAGGCCGCAAGGATCCTACACTGGGCGGAGAGACACGAAGTGATTCTGTCGGCAGTATACCTGCCAGGAGTCGACAATTGGGAGGCCGACTTTCTGAGCAGGCAGAAGTTTCATCCGGGCGAATGGTCTCTGCATCCCGACGTGTTTCAGGAGCTAGTCAGGAGATGGGGTCTGCCACAGATAGACCTCATGGCCTCCAGGCAGAACCATCAGCTTCCCCGTTACGTCTCACGAACAAAGGACGCCGGAGCTTGGGCAGTGGACGCTCTGGAGGTTCGGTGGCCCTTCCACTTCGTCTACCTATTTCCTCCGATTCCTCTTCTAGGAAGGATTCTCAAAAAGATAAGAAGGGAAGGGGTCCGAGCCGTGTTGATTGCTCCATTCTGGCCCAGACGCACTTGGTTCGCCGAGATTCAGTCCCTGCTCATAGACCAGCCTTGGACACTCCCGGACAGGCCGGATCTCCTCCAGCAGGGACCATTTCTACACCCGGCACTGAAGCCACTCCGTTTAACGGCGTGGCTATTGAAGAAGACATCTTAAGGAAGAAGGGGATACCGGCCTCAGTAATCCCCACGATGTTGGCGGCCCGTAAGCCGGTGTCCGCAAGACATTATCACCGGATATGGCGAGCATATTCCACTTGGTGTTCCGCTCGGGGTTACCCGTTCAGGAGTTTTCATCTGCCTAGGCTACTTCGATTTCTGCAGTCAGGGTTGGATTCAGGGCTTCGTCTAGCTTCCCTGAAGGTGCAGGTTTCTTCACTGTCCATCCTGTTTCAGAAGAAGCTGGCTTCTGTGCCAGAGATCAAGACGTTTTTGCAAGGGGTGGCCAGAGTCCAGCCCCCTTTCATTCCTCCTACGCCGCCGTGGGATCTACCTTTGGTTTTGCGTTTCCTGCAGTCCGATACTTTTGAGCCCTTGGAGCAGGTAGATTTAAAATTCCTGACATGGAAGACAGTTACGTTGTTGGCTCTGGCTTCGGCAAGGAGAGTCTCAGAGTTGGGTGCTCTGTCTTGCCGGGCACCTTTTCTTGTTTTTCATTCGGACAGGGCGGAGCTTCGTACGAGGGCCTCTTTCCTGCCTAAAGTGGTTACTGCTTTCCACGTGAATCAACCGATTGTCATCCCTGCCTTTACGGACTCCGACCCGCAATCGGTCTCCCTGGATGTGGTCCGAGCTTTGCGAGTTTATGTATCCAGAACTGCGTCCTTGAGGAAGTCAGACGGCCTATTTGTCCTGTACGACGCCCTTAAACGGGGTTGGCCGGCCTCTAAGCAGACCATAGCTCGCTGGATCAAGCTCACTATTAGGCAGGCCTATTTAGCTGAGGGTAGGGCTCCGCCTTCCTCTATCACAGCTCACTCCACCCGGTCGGTGGGCACGTCGTGGGCGGCGCGACGAGGCGCGTCTTCAGTTCAGCTATGTAGAGCGGCTACTTGGTCGTCCTCTCACACCTTCATTAGGTTCTATAGATTCGACACGTTCGCCTCTTCAGCGGCGGATTTTGGTCGTTTGGTGCTGCAGGCTCCTCCGAGTTCTCCCACCCAAGGGGGAATCTTTGGAACCTCCCCAGCGTGAACGCCAGTGTCCCCTGCTGGATGATAGAGAAAAGAGGAATTTGGTACCTACCGGTAATTCCGTTTCTCTGAATCCGCAGGGGACACTGGCCTCCCTCCCTACTCTGGTCGCCTGCCGGTCATTGTGGTCACGTGTGTACAGTTGTTGTTGTCTGTATATATGCATATATGTTGTAAATATGTAGTTATTTGTCAGTAGTAGTCTGGTGTCCTTCCTCTCGTTCCAATTTTCCTAACTGGGGATTGTGGGTACTAGAGGGGAGGAGCCAGCTGTTTAAAGTTACAGTGTGCCAGTTCCCAGCCATCCACCTCTATTACCCAGCGTGAACGCCAGTGTCCCCTGCGGATTCAGAGAAACGGAATTACCGGTAGGTACCAAATTCCTTTTTTCTCTCTCGTCGTCATAACACTATTCTCTTCCTAAGGCCCACCTACTCCAGGGAATTTCTTGCTGTACAGTTTTTTGGATTATCCTTCACATATCATAAGATAATACTTAAAAAACAAACATTTAAAGTTAGTGCCCCCCAAAAAAGTATCTTTTTTTTCTCCCTAAACTACTCCCTTGTTCATTTCAGGCTTAAATTAGGCCAAACTTCAGTATTTTATGATTAAAAAATGCAAAAGCTGAAGCTAATGAGCAGGTTGTCCTAAATTGATAATTGTTTTAACTTATACCCCTTTCACATCGCACCTAATTACCGTGTTCAAGCCGGTTTCTTGCTGGTTCGACTCTGTAATTAGTGCGATGTGAAAGGGGTTACCGGGTACAGCTAACAGGTAAAAAGGAAAAAAAGCAGGGTTCTTACCAGTTCGTTGCTGTGCAGTGTGAATGAGTTAAACGGGTCGAGCGACCCGTTTCCCATTCACACTATGGAGGAGGCAGAGCTTGGAGCAGCGCCAGTTCTAAGTACTGCCCCCACCCACGATGACAAGCCGACACTATTGCCGGTTTGCAGAGGACCACACATGCAGGGTCTTACCGGGACTGAACCTTTTCAAAGTCCCGGTGCGACCCTGCATTTTCATTCTGCCTTGATCCCCTGTTCAATGCTGTCGAGGAAGACAGCATTGAATAGGGCCCCAAAGCCATCTCCCCTGTTGGGAGATGGCTGCAGGAGATTGAATATCCCCCTAAAACTGATCAGTCTAAGTTTAACAATAAAATTAAGACCAGTAGAGCAAGCACATGTGGTAGTAAGTCCATGTACTAATCCTATCCACATAGTGTTGCTTTCTTGGTGGAATTATAGAATTGGTTTATATCCGGCTATAACGCACAACCTTAGTCCAGGCAGGGACATGCTCAGACCAGGCGTGAGGTTGCACATGCCACAACGTCAACCAAGCTGACCAGTGCTGCTCTGTGCCAGAGACAGGCTCTGTCTTGACATTCCCGCCACTTAAGGAAAGACAGGGAAAGCTGGTCTCCTTTCATAGCTATGGACCGCTGTATTTTTACTCACAAATATGGACCAGTGTATTTTTTATTAATTTCTGTTGAGGGCAATTTGTATGGGTAGGCCATCCTATTGTGATATTTTGTTTAACAAAAAAAATTAAAACCTATACATGGTTTCAAAATAAAGTTAGGAGAGGCTGCGGGAAGGAATATTACCCCCGTGGCTTATGGATACGATCATTGGGTCACGTAAGTCGACATGCAGATAGGTTGACAGGGTCGGTAGGTCGACATGGGGGTTTTTTTTCACTGTTTTTTTTGAGCCGACAGGCGGTATATCATGCACTAGGGCATGGTGGGAGAATAGAATAGTGTGCTAAGCGTAGCGAGGCACCGTGTCCAAAGCATGGCCAGCGGACACAGTGGAACGTTTCGGTGTCCATGTCGACACGACATGTGCCGACATGCGGTATTTCATGCCCTACTATCCACTAGGGCGAGGTGGGAGAATAGAATAGTGTTGGGAAGGGGCGCAGTGGTGTATTTTAATGTTTATGTTGACTGTATCGACATAAGGGTAAAACAAATATTTTTAAAAAACCATGTTGACCTAATGACCCTGTCGACCTAATGACTGTCTAACGACTTGTTGGTGATCAACTTACAGCCGTCTAAACAGAGCAACAATTGTTCTCCTTAGAGGTAATCGTGAAGGATAATGATTAAATCACCCTCATAATGTTATCCTGATAAGTAAATTTATTTCCACCAAGCATGCACATTTCTAGAAGGATGTTTGCGGTACACTACAACATAAGTTTCCGCTACTGTCCTTGATATATTTATTATTATTATTATTATTATTATTATTATTATTATTATTATAGTAAAAGTATATCTATACAACATAACCCAGTGGTTATGTCAGGTTCTACCTGGCCATTTGCAGAGTATAGGAAGGGAGTTGCGGGGGACAGCTCTATTGACCGGAGATAGAGTTGTCATGAGAAGTGAGAATATGTACTAAAGAGATTATTCAAAACATTGTTGTGTTTTTTTTTTTTTTAAACGTTTAGAAAAATTATGAAATGGCTTAGGGTAATATTAACTTGAAGATTTAGGCATATAAAACTTTTATTTGTAGTATTTTACAGTACCTACAGATTAGTGGAAATTGCTCATGTTTTCCATTTGTTTGTTTATTAATGTATTTATTTTTAATATTCAGAAATTGAAAAAACATCTGGTGAGTTGGATTTTCTCATCCGTTATGAAAGTGTCTTCAGTGAGGCCCTTTCAGACCCCCAAAGTGTCTTAGAGAACCTAAACAAATGTCAAGAAATCAATGAGGCTGAGAAACAGGTGAGTATACACTTTATGGGATATGTTGATATGGGTTTTATATCATGCTGCTTAATCAGACATGATGTAATTCATATTGTGAAATAATGATTTTGTATTATAAGGCAAGGTTCAAAATTAGGCATTAAACTATTCCCATTTGAAGTCGATGGACATGGTATTGTCTTTTCATCGATGTGTGTCATTGCATTATCTGTCTGCTTTTATAGATCCCTTATACAGCAGTGACAATTTTGATTTATTCTTCTAACCCATTTAATGCACCCCCGGACCACCCCTTAGATTCGCCTATGGCTAGCCCTACTACCTGGAAAGGGGCTGGCTTTTCCTAGTTCACCAGTTTCAGAACATGGATTAAATACCAACTGGTAGCAGTAATTGCGAAGCCAGGCATTTACTTAGTTCTCCCCACATTCCACTATGGTTTTCACTGTTATCATTTTCATCAGGAGCTACAGGTCTGTTATAGGAGTGGCTCTGGATATCTGGCTGACTTCGTATTTATTTTTGTTTATTTGGTGTCTTCTTGATAAAGGTTAGGATGGTAAGAAAAGCATATCAAGAGCATTTTCTTTAGTTTAAGAAGTGACTGACTTCTAAATACCGGTCTGCCTCACTGTATTTTATCATTCTCTCTGTTTGTTGCCAGTAGCAACAAGTAATCTTACAATACTCATCTGTACAACCGCCTCCCCATTCCATGTACCCTAGTAGACAATGCTCACTACATTAGAGTAGTGAAAGAAAGACATTTTTTTCTGACAACATTCCCTGTAAACTTTACTGTTTATTTGACCTTTTGTGCAGTTAGTAATAACAGATAAAACAAAAAAAAATACATGATCAATTTATAGTTTGATATGCTGTGGTGCTTAGGGGGCGGAGGGAGGGTGGTGACAAGGCCCTAACTCTAAATTAGGGCGTCACACTCCACATTTTGTAGGAGTGCTGAGGTCAGGCTTTGCTTGTTTAGGCAGAGATTTCCTGGCCCTTGCAGAGGAGTTTGGGCAAACAGTCTGAAGCTGAGGTTTACCAAGACCGTCTGGTTGCAACTATCACAACAGCTGTGATGCAATGTTATATCTCAGAGATGCAGTCTTTCTCCTACAGACCCCTCCTGCTCCATTAGAATATTTCAAAATCTCTGCTGCATCTATCCCATTCTCCTCCTACTTGTATGCTTATAAGTTAGCTATTTCCAACCCTCCAAATGATGGCACACTGATCAATATGCTAAAATTCCTAATATGACAAACATCTGTATCACTAATAATTCATATGGCACACAGTAGTGCCTTTCCTTTGTAATTTGGCATACTGTTATGCTCCCAGTTAATTAGAAACTGAGCCCACTCAGTCATGCCCCTCTATATGCTTGTCTTAAGAGCCCCCTCAGTCCAGCCCCTTTTATTAACCCTTTGAGTGCCGACATATCTGTAAGAGATGTTAAAAAAAATATCCACAAAAAAACGCCAGCGTCACTCGCATTTGTTATATAAATTCAAATAACAAATGTTGTGTAAAAAATATTATATTTCCTATATTAGCTAAACATTACAGGTCATTATAATTAAAATGGTTTACTTAGCAATTTTCACACCTGTTTTGACGAATTGCCTTGGCACTCAAAGGGTTAAACAGAGCCCACAGTCATGTCCCTGTAATAAAAAAATATACAAGAATTTAACGCAACCTTTTAGGATAGAGGGAAATGTTTTACAGTCAATAGAAGCATATTCAACCCTGGATGTTCCAGCAAGTTGATCAAACTCCTTTCGTATACTGCCATTCACCTTCATTTCCATATGTTCTGCTTAAACTCCAAAATTGGCACAAATTAAAGAGTACACAGAAAAAAAGGGATAATTAGATTCACAATAGTGAAATACAATTTTATATTCCAAATAGGCGGTTTAAATTAAGCATGATTTAAAAACATACCTAAAACCTTATAAATCCATTCAACAAATAGTATAGCGTACCAGATTGTATGGGTATGTGCTGTCACACTTATACTCTTGTGTCATTATCAAAGCACCTTCCTGGAACAGGAAATAACACTACTGTCTAGGTATAGGAATGCTATGCCAACCCATAAAATGGTAGTCTCGCTGTCAATCCACTAACGAGTTTCCTCTCTTTAAGTCAGTGATCAGGGAACTCAGTCCTAACCCAGCAGGTGCACAAGTGTACTAATTACTCACAGACACATTTTATAAGGTCCGCAGGTGGAGTTAATTATTTCACTTGTGATTCTGTGATGAGACCTGCAAAACATGCACTGTGTGGGGTAATGAGGACTAAGTTCCCTGACCACTGCTTTAGTCTTTATCAAAGTGTAGCTTAGTGGTGCTATGGCCCCCAATAAATCCCTTAGGGATTGCCCTACTTGGCTATCATGGTAGGTGTGGTGGCAATATATACAATCAATAACCAATATTGGTTATTATTGGTTGGGATAAAGTTCCAGAAATGCACACTATGGTGGACATGAATTATATGGTGGTACTGGGTGATCTTTTTATTCTCAGAAGTGTCTTTATACTTACATGTATGGAGTCTGACAGCAGCACCTGCAGGCTATTAATTTGCTACTCACTGTGTTTTGTGCTGCAGGTGGTTGTGGAATGTTGTCAAGCTGAAGAGGGAAGCTCAACAT
This sequence comes from Crinia signifera, assembly GCF_055691185.1. Lineage (NCBI taxonomy): Eukaryota > Metazoa > Chordata > Amphibia > Anura > Myobatrachidae > Crinia > Crinia signifera. The sequence continues at coordinate 82,325,973 of NC_139226.1, forward strand.
TTGCAAATCTTCTTGAAAAGGTTAAAGATGGACAGAGTATTGTTGTTGAAACTGTTCTGGCTCTGCTGAAGCTCTGCAGGGAAACAAATGCGAGCGTAAATGAAGCATTGTGTGAGAAGGAGTCAAAGGAGACCGATCCCTTGATGGAACCATCACTGGAAACCGGTAAAGTGCAAAAACACAGCTATATTTATGTATTGGAGTGTAAATCTGTGGTGTCACTTGTTGCATTTACCAAAGTGAATGTTAAGATGTTTTTATGTATTTTGTTATCTGTTGTAATAGAGTCTGCAGCACCTACAGAGAAAGAAAGAACCTTGTTTGATCTCCTGATGGAACGCCGAGAAGAATTGATCCAGTGCATTACTGAGCTCAGTCCCATTATTGAGTGTCTGGACACAGCAGAGGAGGGATTTCTAACACACATTGAGAAAAAGGTATATCTAAATGCTTTATTTATTTTCTTGTGTGTGGAGGGGGGGAGTTAGGAGACAGCATGGAATAATTTGATATGTGGCACTTCTGTATGTGGTTTTAAGTTTATTTTATGCCAAGTTCTGCTTCATCTGCAACTTTGCGCTTTTGCTCTGGTGCTTATTTTACCACTGAGATAATTACCAAAGTGTGCTAGAAGCAAGAGCCAAGAGTGACACTCCAGGCATGAAAGAGGTACTGCATGAATTGACAGATGCAGGGTGTTAGAATGAACAGTAGGTTAAAGTTGCAGTCCAACATCTGTTACAGACTGAGTGGTATTTCGCTGCATTTAATTTACTTATAAGGTTCAAATTTAAAGAAAGACCTACATTATACCACTTGGCGTGGCTCATCACGTATTGGGGCTAGATGTTTGAGGGTACTCTTTACCTAGAAGGGCGTCGGGGGTAAAAATCGCGGTCATCGCGGGTAAATCGGGATGCCCGCGATGACCGCGATTTTCCCATAGGGAACAATGTTAAAAAGGCTGATTGACCGCGATTTTACTGTTAAATGGCTCAATGGACCCGATTTGGCCATAGGAATCAATGTTAAATGGGCCACCGAGCCCATTAACCCTTAAATGTCCCCCCCAATTTTTAACGCCACCCCACGATCCACGCCAACCCGAAGCGTGGCGAGCGCAGCGAGCCCGCGAGGGGCGGCGGTATGCGTCCTCCGACCTTTTCATGCCCTACTATCCACTAGGGCGTGGAGTGAGAATATAATAGTGTGGCGAGCGCAGCGAGCCACCGAGCCCGAAGCGTGGCGAGCCCCGCGAGGGGACGCGGATACCTTCACAGGTAGACGCGTCCCCTCGCGGGCTTCACAGGTGTCGGCGTCGCCACGGACACCTGTGAAGCCCGCGAGGGGTTGCGTATAACTGTGAAGGTATCCGCGTCCCCTCGCGGGGCGCGCTGCGCTCGCCACGCTTCGGGCTCGGTGGCTCGCTGCGCTCGCCACACTATTATATTCTCACTCCACGCCCTAGTACATTTATGGCCGGCCGCGACGCGACCGACACGATTTCCATGTTTAACATGGGTTTCAATGGGAAATCGCGGGCATCGCGTCGGTCGCGTCGCGGCCAGACATAAATGTACCCGCGATGACCGCGACGGGCGCCCAACTAAGTAAAGAGTACCCTTATCTATAATTAGATCTTGGCATTTAATAAAAAGGGAATTTGGACTTCTAAATTGCAACCGATTTATCTTTTTTGGCATTTGAATCACGGATTCTTTGGCAGTATTTTAGTGCCAGGTGGCTGACCATTTCCTACCTTTTTGTTTTCTTGCCTCAGTTTATCCCAAATGTGTGATTTACACAGCTTTATATGATCCAGCAAGGGCCATTGTTTTACCTTATTTATTGTACTTTCTTTTCAAAATCGGCTTTATTAATACAAACACTTTTGGCACAAAGCATGTTGCAGTAAAAAAGGACTTAAGTGTTGATGGTTTTTCTCTACCACACCCTTAATTTGATTGTCCACTACTGCAATGTCTTGCAGCAGTGTATGTCCATCCGATCCCCCTTGAGCCACCCAGGATTATTGCATGCGCTGGGAAGGGGTCTGAGGTCGGACGCATGGTGCCATGACCCGATGGGATGTCAAACCCATCAGATTTGGGGCGATTTCTTATCAGAATCTGGTAATATCAGCCCAAATCGGACTAGTGTATGGGGGCCTTTAGGTTTTTTTATTAAAATTGGTATCTAACCCTTTGAGTGCCAACACCCCTGTAAGATGCACAAAATATGCGGTAAAAATGCCAGAGTCGCTCACATTTGTTATATAAATTCAAATAAAAATGCTGTGTAAAAAAAGATATTTCCTATATAGGGTAAACATTACAGGTCATTATGATGAATAAAAATGTTTTCTAGGCAATATTCACACCTATTTTGACAAGTTCACTTGGCACTCAAAGGGTTAAGGTCCCCATACATTAGTCTGACTTATCCTATGGACAACTCAGACCTGATTGTCCCGGCAACTCCCCTACAGGGGTCACACGATTAGGCACTTCATGTGCCAACTATTACATGTGATAAATCGCATGCGAGTATACCAGTTTTTCTGTGTTACCGCCTTTTTGTATTTTTGCTTTTTTAAAGCTGCATTTCTAGTTCTTAAGATCCAATGGGGCAGATGCATGAAGCAGCGTTAAGTGCTTAAGTAGCACTAAAGCAGCCCATACACGCTGCTTTGTGTGGGCGTGCTTTCCGTGCTGTACTAGCTTGGATCACATTGCATTGCATGTGCATCCGTTGATACATCTGCCCCAATAAACCAAGATACACTTTATCTGTAATATAGACTACTGTAGAAGAAAAACTAAATTTAAAAAAAAAAAAATATTTTCCTTGAACTTTGTATTCCATGCAGTAATAATATCTTGTTAACTCTATATGTGGCAGTACTGGTTCCCTCCCACTTTTGGTAGCTTGCTGCTGCTTAATAACTATGCAGAGTTGCAGCTTTAAGGTTATACCACAGCTTCAGCAAATGTAAGATTAGTCTGAAGCTTTTACAGATGCCTTATTTTTTCCTTTTATTTTTCTGCATTGTGCAATTTTCTTAGAAGTTTGTGAGATCCAGTCAAGCTTGAGGAATATTGCTTTCACGGGATTGGTTTCCTATAACATCTATTGCAACAGAGGTTAAGTGCTTGCCTCTTACTGATTCTCACTTTATTTATTCAGTGATGCAGCACTTCACATTCTGTTTAAGCTGTCTCACTGTTAATTGTACATTCTTGTTTTCTCTTTCCTCCACTAGGTGACACTGGAGAGTTACAGTGGGGAATAGAAGGCCCTTCTACTTCCTCTCCTAGGCAGTCTTAGCATCTGCCCTACGGGAGCTGGGTCCATTCATTGCTCACTCCTGGGCTTTTTTATTTTTAAATTAATTTTATGATCTGCAATCAGCAGGAGGACAGGCAGGTAGCCCCCTGTCCCTACCTGCCTGCGACGAGGGCGCTGTCGGCGGGTCCGGTCGCAGCTGCACGCAGCTCGCCTCCGGTACCCGGCTGCAGGATCCACAGATCCTGAGGTCCCATCGCCGCTGCACGCAGCGCGCCTCGAGGACCAGTCAGCATGCCGCACCCGACAGCCAAGGCAGGGGTAAGTATAACACTGATCCCCTGTTAGCGGGGGATTCAGTGAGAAAGATCGCGGCAGCGCACTTTCAAATACAGCGCCATTAGTGAGGAGCGGAGCACAGAGCGCAGCATGCTGGGTACTTCCGCTTCCTCCTTCTTCATAGGTGCAGCAGCCATTGAAGCAGCAGCGTGATCCGCGGCTCCCTCGAGGCTTCTGTAAAGTGCAGGTGACCCTGGTACAGTGAGTCACAGCGGGACATAGGAGGTCAGGGCGGCTTGGACTGTGTCCAAAAAGGTCCCTTAGCCAGCGCAAGTTATATTTATATAGAGTGCGCGTCTCTGGCTTGTGGCAGACTCTGCTTTTTCTATACTTCCTCTCCTGTCCGGTGCTTAACCTCTCTCTCTCTCTCCTCTCTGTGGAAGATTGTTGAGTGTATGTTGGCTGGTGGGGCTCCTAAAAAGATTGCTTGCAAGAAGTGCAGCACTAAGTTCACCCCACACGCTGAGGGCGCCATTTTATGTCCCCCATGTGCTGCAGCTCCAGTCCCCCCTCCTTCAGCTGCGGGGCAGGATATTCCTGTATGGGCTTCTCAATTGTCCACAGTGATTTCTCAGCTGGCTTCTGAGTTATCTTCAGCCAGACAAGACAGGGATGCAGCCAGGGATCAACAGGCAGAGTTAACCTCTGCTGTTGAGGGTCTGTCTAGAGCATTACATGCAGACTCCCCAGCACCCCCTCCCCCTAGACTTGCTTCTGCTAATAGGATTTTTCCTCAGGTCCCTCTGTTAGATGATACAGATGATGACATGCCAGATCTAGAGGAGGGTGAATTTAATGAGCCTGAGGCTCCAGTGCTACAGGACACTGATGTCCCCTCTCCGGGTTTAGAGGACTTAATACAAGCAGTCCGTGTAACCCTTAATGTCTCTGAAGAGGAGAGGCCTGCTGCGCGCCCCTCAGTGTTTGCTAAAAAGCAGAAACAGTCTGCATACTTCCCAGCCTCAAAAAGCTTGGTTACACCCGGACAAAAAGTTTCAGGTGTCCCAGAGGTTTTTCACTTCCTATCCCTTTCCTAAGGATGCTAGGAAGTCATGTGAAACGCCCCCTGCTGTTGATTCTTCAGTATCACGCTTGTCTAAAAAGACAGTGTTGCCCATACCAGGAGCCTCTACCCTTAAGGATGTATCTGACATAAGGTTAGAAAGCACCCTGAAGAATATTTATTCGGCCGCAGGTCTCTTGCAAAGACCAGCACAGGTGGGCTGTTGGGTCAATAGGGCCATGGAGGTCTGGGCATCCCAGGTGGCCTCCTCTCTAGACCCAGGGGCAGGTGATATGTTGATCCTCGTGGAACACATACGTGAGGCTGCAGGTTACTTAGTAGAAGCCTCTTCAGATGTTTGTATGCTGGCGGCTCGTATCTCTGCCCTCTCCATTTCAGCTCGCCGTACTCTTTGGTTGAGACAGTGGAATGCGGACGCCGACTCCAAGAAAGCGGTGGAAGCATTACCCTTTGCTGGTGAGGTGCTCTTTGGTCCAGAGCTGGACAAGATGATCTCACAGGCTACGGGGGGTAAGTCACAGTTCCTGCCTACAGCAGCCCCTCCCCCACGCAGGTCCTTCCCAACTACTGGAGGGCAGTCCTTTCGTTCCTTCCGGCCCACCCCCAGATTCAGGGGTAGGTCACGTGGAACGGCTACCAGTTCCAGAGGCTTCCGAGGAAGAGGCAGAGGTTCAGCCAGCGCACCAATCTTGGATGCAAAGGTTACCTCAAAGCCCTCGGCATGACTCTCCCAGTCCCTGTCCGGAGCACAGGGTGGGGGGCCGGCTGCTGTTTTACCATCAGGCTTGGTCCAGGTCCTGCCAGGACGCATGGGTAAAGGACCTGGTGGCAGTAGGCTACAAGATAGACTTCTTGTTGCCTCCTCCTCTACATTTTTTCCCCACAGGTTTGCCAGCTTCTCAGGAGAAAGGCAGGGCGTTGCAGGCTGCCATTCAAAAGCTCAGGGACATGGGCGTGGTTATCCCAGTCCCAGAATCGGAAAAGGCAAAGGGTTTCTATTCCAGCCTGTTTCTGGTTCCCAAGCCGGACGGCTCAGTAAGGCCCATCTTGAATCTAAAGCAGCTCAATCCGTTTCTGCGGTTCACTCGCTTCAAGATGGAGTCTCTGCAGTCAGTCATTGCAGGCCTGGAACCTGGGGAGTTTCTCGTATCCATCGACATAAAAGATGCATAACTGCATATCCCCATCTAGCCCCCTCACCAGGCATACCTGCGTTTTGCCATCCAGAACTGTCACCTACAGTTCAGAGCCCTTCCCTTCGGCCTCTCCTCTGCGCCACGGGTATTTACCAAAGTGATGGCTGTCATGATGGAAATACTCAGGGCTCAGGGAGTTACCATTGTTACCTCCTGTTGAAGGCTCCGTCCAAAGAGATCCTGCTGCACAGCATCCACCTGACACGTCAGATTCTGGAGTCCCATGGCTGGATGCTCAACATCCAGAAGTCGCAACTGACCCCCTCGCAGAGGATTCTGTTCCTAGGGATGACCTTGGACATTGTCCAGAGAAGGGTTTTCCTCCCCATGGACAAGATATTGTCCTTGCAGGAATCGGTTCGCCTGGTACTGCAGCATCGGAAGGTCTCAGTCCTCCTCTGCTCAAGGCTGTTGGGAAGGATGGTGGCCACGTTCGAGGTGGTGCAGTACGGGCGGTTTCGATCTCGCCCCTTCCATCTGTGTCTGCTCCGCCAGTGGACAGGTTCGCACCTTTTTCTACATCAGCGAATCTCTCTTTCCCATCAGGCTCGAGCATCACTGGCGTGGTGGCTCGACTCCAGCAACCTGCAGGAGGGACGGAGGTTCGCCATACACAACTGGACGCTCCTCACCACAGATGCCAGCCTCAGGGGCTGGGGAGCGGTCACGCTGGGTCTCCACTTCCAGGGACTGTGGCCCCCGGAGGAAGCACAGATGTCCATCAATGTGCTGGAACTCCGAGCGGTATACTATGCCTTCCTCCAAGCGGAAGTCGTTCTCCGGAACAAGGACATCAGAGTGCAGTCCGACAACGCCACGGCTGTGGCTTACATAAACAAACAGGGAGGCACTCGCAGCCGTGCAGCGATGAGAGAGGTGAAGAGTATTCTGTGCTGGGTGCAGGAGCACGCAGGGGCCGTGTCTGCCATTTTCATATCAGGCGTGGAAAATTGGGAGGCAGACTACCTCAGCCGCCGAGACGTCCATCACGGCGAGATGTGTCTAAATCCTCAGGTCTTCCAGACCTTGACTCGTCGGTGGGGTTGTCCGCAGATAGACATGATGGCCTCCAGACACAACCATCAGTTGCCCCGGTACTGCGCTCGGACAAGAGATCCCCAAGCAGTGGCAGTGGACGCTCTCATGGCACCCTGGACGGATCAGTTCCTCTACATCTTTCCTCCAGTGCCTCTCATCCCTCGGGTTCTTCAGAGAATCCGACGGGAGTCGTGACAGTGCTGTTTATTGCTCCGGAGTGGCCTCGCCGGTCGTGGTACACGGTTCTAACAGGCCTGTTAGTAGACGAACCATGGCCCCTACCTCTCTGCGACGACCTGCTAACACATGGTCCGTTCACCTGTCCCAACTTACAACATCTACATTTGACGGCATGGCTGTTAAAAAGGTGCATTCTGAGAAAAGCAGGTATCCCGCAAGCAGTAATCCCAACCATGATAGGGGCCAGAAAACAGGTTACCTTGGTGCATTACCATCGCATCTGGAGGGCCTATGTGGCCTGGTGTGAATCCAGGAGGGTCTCTCCTGTGAATTTCAAGTTGGCCAGGTTGCTGCTGTTCTTACAGAAGGGCCTGTCCTCAGGACTCCGGCTGGGGTCCTTGAAGGTTCAAGTATCCGCCCTCTCCATTTTTTTCCAGAGGAAGCTAGCACTTCTTCCTCAGGTACAGACTTTCTTCCTGGGGGTGTTGCGGCTGCAACCTCCCTTCAGGCCTCCTACTGCTCCATGGGACTTGGACTTGGTATTGACCTTCCTCCAGTCCTCTGTTTGAACCCATGGAGGAGGTGGACCTAAAATATGTCACTTGGAAGACTGTTGGCCTTGGCCAGAAGGGTGTCGGAACTGAGTGCTCTCTCTCTTGTAAAGCACCCTTCTTGCGTTTTTACGAGGATAGAGCGGAGCTGCGCACCTCTAGTGTTTTTCTCCCAAAGGTGGTCTCGGCATTCCACATTAACCAACCTATTGTGGTGCCGGCCTTTCGGGAGGACTCAGATGAGTCTAGAGCGCTGGACGTGGTCCGGGCCTTGCGCATATACGTTGCCAGAATGGAGTCTTTGTGTAAGTCAGATGCTCTGTTTATCCTCTATGACTCCCTTCGTCCTGGATGGCCCGCCTCCAAGCAGGCCCTGGCCAGGTGGATCAGGTTGACAATTCGTCAAGCCTATGTGGCTGCTTCTAGAATGCCACCGATAACTGCCCATTCTACAAGGTCGGTGGGTACCTCCTGGGCGGCTGCCCGTGGAGTTTCTATTCAAGATCTATGTAGAGCGGCTACTTGGTCTGGATTGTCCGCTTTTACAGGTTTGACACATTTGCGGCAGCTGCTTTGCGGTTTGGCCGTTCTGTGTTAAGGGGCTCTCAGCGTCATCCCACCCGTGTTGGGAGCTCTGGGACGTCCCCACTGTAACTCTCCAGTGTCACCTAGTGGAGGAAAGAGAAAAGGGGATTTTGTACTTACTGTTAAATCCTTTTCTCAGACTCCATAGGTGACACTGGACGCCCACCCGACGCTGTCTCTCTTTTTTACTGCTATTTCAGGTTTGTTCAGTTACCTGAGGATAGGAGACCTTTGTACTTAGTCTTAATTCTGAGTTTTACCAGTTTTTATGGATGTGTTCATTCTGTTATGAATGATGTTCTTCAAACTATGTTTCCACTCTATGCGAGTGTGTGTGTGTGTGTGTGTGTGTGTGTGTGTGTGTGTGTGTGTGTGTGTGTGTGTGTGTGTGTGTGTGTGTGACTTGTTATGTTATGTTTGACCTCCTCTCGGAAGTGTGTTGTATTTCTTTCTTCCAGCTCCCTCCGGGCACATACCTAGACTGCCTAGTAAAGGAAGTAGAAGGGGAGGAGTTAATCACTGTTAATTTATTCTAAAGTGCCCAAGCTCCCTGTGGTCGCCTTCTATTCCCCACTGTAACTCTCCAGTGTCACCTATGGAGTCTGAGAAAAGGATTTAACAGTAAGTACAAAATCCCCTTTTCTATTGTTCCTCTCCTAAATGGTTTAACTATGTGAGGGGTGGAGTGAGGTGCCTGTTTTATGTACTTTACATAGATTTAACAATCCATTTGTTACTTGTTCCTGATAGGTGATCACAGACTGCTGTGAAGGTGTATCACACAAGGAAGCCATGGACAGATTACTGAGAAAGGCATCAGAGACCAAGACTCTAAGCCCAGATAGTTTGGTTAAGCTCCTGCAAGCGGTAAGGGAAGCTTTCCCTGATCTGCACACATTACTTGATGTGCTAGAGCCACACAGTAAGAAATCCAGCTTTAAAGGTAAACCTAATGAAATATTCCATTAGACATGTACCAAAGTTGTTCGTTTGGGTTTATTTAATTAGATTAATTGGTAACACAAAGTTTAGCACAATCTTAATTCATACCTCCTAACATGAACCATTCCAGGAGGGAAATATTGCTCTGCTCCTGGACTTTCCTCATAATGTATGCTTACCATCATCTGTGTTGAGAAAACTTTCTACGCAATTAACCTGTTGAAGACACAGGTGATGGTAATCATACATTGAGAGGAAAGTCCAGGAGCAAAACCACGTGTCCATCCTGGAGATGGTCATGTTGGAAGGTATGCTTAAATAATTTTCCCTCCACTACAGCACACTGGAAGGACTGGGGTATACATTTTCATGTGTACTCATTTAATATTTTAATATGTACACTAAACCTGACCAAACATTTTCACATTGCAAAAAGTCCTCTTGAGTACTCAAATGGTTGACTTTTCATGGATTTCAGCTCGCCACCTCTGGGGCTCTGAGCTGAAATTCTAGCATCGGCAGCCAGACGCACCTGGATGGCATTACCTTTTTATTTGCTCCGTTGTGCGCCCTCTAGTGGCCGGCAGTTCTAAAACCATTCAAAACAGCCATATGAGTCGATGTTACAAGTTGGGTATGTCAACAAAGCCAAGAAAACTCTGACTCCAGAATTTTAAAATTGAATGTACTGAATGCCTGCCTGAATCATATGCAGCATGAATTCACTTATTTACGAAGATAAAGGCTACCTAAATGTCTTGGTTTTCAGTATTTCACTTTATCTGGATACTGTTATTCCTGATATGTGCTATACCCTATTGTGTGTGTTTATATTTCTCTTACATCCTGAGGGACATTAGAGAACTGTGGGGTATAGCTACTGGTAGAGAAGCTTGGCAGACTAGTTGGTTAAAGTCTTCACAGCACAGGCTCCTTCCTTTCTATACCACACTGCTTCTGGATACCAGGGCTTGGCACAATTTTTAACAGGTCTGCAGTTTTTTTTTCATTCTACTCCTGGTTCTGAATCCTCTTCAAAACCGGTGTAAGGATCTACCCTGTCCAAAGCTATGCTGTAATTGTCACAACCGTTCTCCCTATTTAGAAAATCTCTCCTAGGTGGGTTCCAGGATACTTCTCGGTAAAGCTTCCAGGGGCATCTTTCTGTCCAGGAGTTGTTACAAGTAAATACCCTGCAACAGGACATACACTATATGTCTCTGTTAATAAGGATGACTCTGGTTCTGACATTTCTGTTATAGGTGAGGAAGATTAACAGCAAGATTTGATTTTGAGTCCTTTGTATGAGAAGAAGATCAGAACTTGTCTATTGATGTAGAGGTTTTATAGTGGGCACAAACGGTGCGATTTTGATTGCGTTTGTTCCCGATTTGATTGGGATTGAATCGAGCGGTACGCAAAATGCATTAGATTTGGACTATATAATACAGATCCATACTATATAGGGGGGTATTCAATGTCAGGGTCACGGCAGTCGAGCTTGCTCGACCACCGTGACCCAGTCCCGTTCTCGGTCAGCTCGACCGAGAACACGCAGGCGGGATTCAATGTCCCGCCTGCCGGGGAGCGAAAAGGGGGCGTTGCCGCGAGTTGCGGCCGGGAAGAGGCAAGCTGCAGCCGGCAGCTCGTCACTTCCCGGCTGTTCTCGGCAGAACGAGCCCGACAGCTAGAGATGTCGGTCTCGTTCTGCCGAGATACCCTGCTCAATGCTGTCGGGAAGACAGCATTGAATAGGGCCCGGCGGGCATCTCCCCGATGGGAGGTGCTTGCCGGAGATTGAATATCCCCCATAGTCTGGGATGCCAAGTTTTTATATTCGATTTCCACTACACGGGAGCGCATTGAATTGGGATTGAATGCTGCTAAAAGCATTAGATTTGCATTTGATTTCGATAAAAAATAATTCTATAATTAAATTCTAATAGAAATATAGTGCATATCCCACAGTGTGTATGCACTATTAGTTGCAGCTGGTAGATCAGTCTTGAATTTGGATCTGTGCCACTAGCCAAAATATGTACCCCTTGTCTCCCCTGTAGTGTTCCATATCTGTACTGTTTTCTACTTCCTACCTATCTGGCTGGTGCAATTACCAAGTAGCGCCACTGAATGGCTGCCTGGGTGCTGTACAGCCCAGTAAACGTATGTCCTCCATGTCCGTGCCCCTCATCAGGATACATTTTAGTGCATACCTGTACGTGTCCTATATCTGTACTGTTCTTATGGTCTACCTATCTGGCGCCGCTGCCTGCGTGCTGTTTTCTGATTTTTTTTTTTTTTTTACTTGTTCTTACGACTGACACTTTTTCCAGAACTTGTGTGAACAACACTGTGGAATGTTCAGTGGATTCTGTGGACAAGGATCTGCATAAGGGGTACTCCCCATGCGAACAGACTTCCCTTGTTGGTCACTCAATACTTGGAGTCTTTTCCCTATACAAGTTATTTATTGCAGCTTCTAGAATCTGCGCTCATATGAACCAAATTTTTCCTTTTGACCCTTTCAACTGAAGAGCAGACTTCCCTATTTTCCCCTTCCCATGTCCCAGGAGGTCGTCTTTCACCGCGAACCCTCGCACACATCTAAACCCAGTGAACACCACTCCGGACCAGTAAATTACCCTGTGGCCAAAGCAGACAGCATGCCTCCCTTGCTCTCACCGTCCACCAAGGGGATTCCCCCCCCCCCCCCCCGCCTTTTTTTTGTGCAATTGTTACCAGAGAGTACCGTATCAAACTCTGTGTTCCTCCGCAGCATTTTTTTTTTTTTCAATCTCTTTGGGATGCAGAAGTCATTGTTCCTGTACCACCTCATTTAAGGAAGCGTTTGTTTCTATACCGGTCTATTCCTCGTGCCAAAACCAGACTGGCATTTCTGACCCATTTTAAATCTAAAGTCTCTAAAGATCCACCTCAGAGTTCCCCGTTAGAAATAGAGTTTATCAGATCAGTTTTATCTTTGGCACCCGACAACTATATATCCCAATTAGCAGCATCACCAGTTACTTCTACAATTTGTAGTGCTCAACAAGCATTTTACATTTTAAGCTGTTCCATTCAAGCCTCCACCTGCATCAGAAGTAAATGGTGGCTCTTGGTAATTGGGGTGGCAAGCTTTTTTCCTACCTCAACGTCCTGTTATTCATGGCTCAAACACCTTCAGCTCCAGAGTAGAAGTTACAGATTGCTTCGTTTCACATGCAGGTTATTCAAAAATAACTTCTCTCCAAGTGGATAGAGTTGGTACTCCACACCCGTTCTCAGATGATCCCCCCCCCCCCAGGGGAAGACAGTCAGTGGTGGCTGTTCACTTCTCACTCAGGCTAGGGTCGTCTATTTGGGATAGAGGCCAGTTTCCTGGGGTGGGGAGTTGTGATACTTTTTATTCAACAGTTTACTGGTCATCTCAGGAATCTCCTCTCCATGTTAATGTTCTCCAGCAGTTGGTAGTGTCCTGATGTAATTCCACCATAATTTGCTTAGACTTCTGGTCAATATGGCAGCTGTTAGCTACCTTCAGATACAAGTGCTCAGGCCATGCTGGAGACTGTTTGGGCATGGAGAACTTCAGGGTAGATTATATCAGCTGCCAGTTTGTCCGCGATTGGTAGAAGTACCTGCACTCCAGTGGGGCAAGACGGACATCAACCTTAAGGCCACCATGAATAACTACAAGGTGGACACAGGTAAGGATTCTGGATCCAGGCGCACATTTTGTCAATCGATTGTCGGCTGAGTGGGCTACCTTTACTTGGTGTAATCAGGGAGACCTGATTAAGAACAATCGTGTTCATTTCTATACTATAGGTATATAAAGCGTTTGATTTGTCACCTAGGGGAATTGTTTTTCTACCACTATCAAACTCCTCCACTTCTCATTCTTTTCTCTGAGGGAGGAGACCAAAAAAACATAAAAAATCTCTGCTTATTGCCTCAGAGGCAAAAGCACCAACAAGCAGAGAGCTACTTATATTTCGCTAAGGTTTTATAAAAAAGTTTAATTGTGAAAATTTTGTTTTTTAACACTGAGAGAATAATTTGTTGAAAAGTATTGCTAGCACAATTACTCTCTCTGATTCATTAACCAGTTGATCTGGGAGCAGATTGGACGATTGGGTAGTGTGTACATACGCTACCTATTACTTCTTCCATGGTCACTATTGTACACAATTTAACGTATATCCAATCCCAGTTTGGGAAATTGTAACTCTGATCACGTTCAAAAAAACAACCATGTACTGAACGTTTCAATGTACAATTGGTGAATTATTGCTGGCATCTTTCTCCCTCAGATGGTTAATATTGCAAGATTGTTCCTAGTGTGTAGGGACAATATACTCATATCCATCAGAGAGAGTGCATCCCTGAAACATATCGGATAGACCTCATTCAATAAATCATTAAAAACCTTGGGGATAACTAGCATACAAACCACATTTTTTTCACAATATTTTTATGTTATTTGTTTGTGTGTCCATGTCTAGTGCTTATTTTAAAGATTTTTCAATTAAAAGGTAAATCTTATTAAACTTCCATTTTTCTTCTGGTCATAATCCCAGAACATATCATAAACGTATCACTAGTACTGACAATCCTTGCATATGTGAGAACTTTGGTGTCACCTTGACTTTGCTCTACATTATACCCTCATTTTTGAAATATAGAAACTATTTAATTAAGAGTGCCCCAACAAAAAGAGTTTTTTTTTTTTTTTTTTTCTTCGTCTCTTTATTTACTTGGTGTATGTCAGGTGTTTTCACTTTCTTTATCCATTTTTCCAGGGTGCTAGCCTTTTTTTTTTTTTGTTTGTTTTTTAAAGAATTGTTTCAAATTTAGGTTTTCAACCAAGTTCTTTTAAAGGTTTAGGTTTCCACCCTTTTGCTTATCTTTCAGTGGAAACTTGCCACCATTCCTGCTGTGAAGACCTTCCTTTATGGTGTGTTACATATTCAGCCCCTTTGTGTATCACAGATGGTTCCTTGGGATTTGGTCCTAATTCCTTATTGTCTTCAGGAACCCACCTTTGAACCACTGAATTCAGTGGACCTGTGGGTCTTAACTGTGGGTCAGCCTGGAGAGTATTGAACTTATCTCGGTTGCTAGGACAACGCACCAGAACACTGTTTTATTTGGTATTCAACACATATATTGGTATGCCACTGAGTCTGTACTGTATATGAAGCACAACAGAACGTAATACAGAGAAAAGGTGTGACTGCTGCATCAAAGTTTTTCATATAGTTTCAGAAAATCAGTCCCAAGAAAATATACAAATGTTACATTTTAAATTAATTAGCACAGTCTCCTGGTTATCTCCAGTTGCGTTTTCACCAAAAACGACTGCCCCATTTTTAAGTAATCTGACTAGATCGCTTCCAAATGGAGCACTGATCACTCCGTGTATGCCAGGACTGGGCAATTGCGGCCCTCCAGATGTTGAGGAACTACACATCCCAGTATGCTTTGCATTAGTTTTGCTATGTGGCCATGCTGAAACTGATGCAAGGCATGCTGGGATGTGTAGTTCCTCAATATCTGGAGGGCCGCAATTGCCCAGCCCGGTTGTATGCCCTGCAGCAATGCGCGGTGCCACCGTCCACAGGGAAAGACCGTGCTTGCACAGCCTTTCCTGCTAGATTTCAGGGTTTTCCTGCTAGAACCCTTGGATACTATTACCTAACTTTCTCTAAGCGGCTTAATTTTAGTTTTTTTCTTAGATCGCAGGGTTTTGCCTTTAATCAATAGGCAAAACCCAGCTCAGCACACATCGCAGTATGTACCGCGATGTGTGCTGAGCGATCGTGCTTAAACCTGTCACTCAGCACGAAGGCAGCAGTCGCCTTGTCTATATGGGGCTTAACAGTGACAGTGATGATTGAAGCTGTATTGATTATGTAGAACACAGACCTTATACATAAATACATATCCTATGTTTTTTAATTTCAGGCAAGCTGAGCACCGCCGATTATGGTTCAGAGTTGTTGAAACAATATCAGGAGAATTTATCGGAGGTAGTAAATGATGCAGATGTGGTTCTCAGTGCTATTTCATCAGCAACAAGCTTAACAGACCATGAAAAAGAGGTGTGTTTTTCTATTACTAATGAAATATTGATGAATTATCGGCAACTGTATTGATGGATTTCTTGATAAGACAACATCCTTTAAATACATACATAAAATATATATATATATATATATATATATAAACATAAACACAGGGGGCCCCAGCACTCACTACAACAAACTGTATTTTGTTGTAGTGAGTTTAAAAGTTTGTATCTACTAGAGTCTGTGGTCACAGGCCACTGCTGTTTGCACCCCATTCTTAGGAATGGCGAGTGTGTTTGGTACGTCTGTATCTATATATTTGGGTTGATTTTTAATTAATCTCTGTTACTGTGATCATAGCTTAGATAAGCTAATTTACCTGAGACCTGTGACAGCTGCCCCTTTAATACTAATTCAGGTGCTGTGTTTGGGATGGTCTCACCTTTAAAAGCCATAAGGTACTTGGCAGTTGAGCTTTAACCCAAGAAAAAAACACATGTTCTTTTTAGCTATGATGTGCAATCAGTTGCCAGGTTACCATGAAAACCAGTTTAGGAGGTACTTGTTTCCTAGCACGGCACCAGCTATTTTAATTGTATCCATCGGGTCCGAAAAAATTGCGTTCATCGCATGCAACCAAATCGCATGCGATGCGATCTACCTGATTATTACATTGGAACCAATGTAAAATGGTCCCTGAGACCCGATTTTACATTGGACCCAATGTTAAATGCCCCCCAGACCCCAATTTTCATTGCATAACCACCCTGATGGGTGAAATGCCACCCCACGATAAACGCCAACCCGAAGCGTGGCGAGCGCAGAGGTACGCGTCCTCCAACCTTTTCGGGGCCGGTGGCTCGCTGCGCTCGCCACACTATATAAGATCAACTCCACGCCGACGGGGATAGTGGGGGTATAAAAAAGGTCGGAGGACGCGTACCGACGCCCCTCGTGGGCTCGCTGCGCTCGCCACACTTCGGGTTGCCGTTCATCGTGGGGTGGCGTTAACAATGGGGGGGCATTTCACATACAAATTACCAATCAGGATGGGTTTACAATAAAAAATCGGGTATGGTAGGCCGTTTAACATTGTTCCCTATGTAAAATCGGGTCCATCGCATTGTATGCCATTATAATGGCATACAATGGACCCGGTTTTACATAATAATTTAACATTGAATATAATGTATACAATGTTAAATCGCGTCGGTCACATCGCATGCCATTATAATGGCATGCGATGGACCCGATTTTCTAATTGTCGGTAAAGGTTAAAAAAAGCCCGGAATCGTGTTGGTCGGGTCCCATCGCATATCTTAACTTAAGGTATGCGATGGAACCCGATGGGCGCCGTGCTAGGAAACAAGTACCGTGTAGAACTTGCATGGAAATGGGTCCCTTGGCGATGTGCTGCAAGATTAAATGCATTGATCAATTCATGAACTAAAACCCCATTATTTATTTAATTGATTATTTGAATGTTAAGGTGAGTCAGTTTGTTGTAGTAAGTGCTAAGTGTTTGTATTTACTAGAGTGTGTGGTCACAGGCCACTGCACCCCATCCTGGGAAGTGGGTGCTCTTCTATAGAACCTTGCTGTTAATTGAGAAACAAGGGAGTAGACCGAAAACAAAAAGATATAGAAGTGCGCTCTATACAATGTTCACCATATTATAATTTATAAAATAGATAAACATGTAAACACATACATACACATATATTTATTTTAAGGTATGAACAAAGAATGGAGATGGGTCACTCCATAGTGCAGTAAACAACTAGATTTATTAAAACGCACATAAAAATGTAGTACAAGTGAGACTCATATCAAGTATCTAAGCACTGTGGGCTGGTTACCACATGATTCAATCATATGAAGTTTACTGAGCAGTACTGCTCCATCCAGTCACGACGATCACCGCCAAGAATTACACCACTCTGTGGACCATCTAAGGAACCGTGGCATGCTGAATCGCAGGTTGGGTGCACGCAAGGTGGATAGGAACCAGCCAGAGAGATCGTGCATCAAAAGGCCATGTTTACCGCATTTCGTCAATAGATTTTGTCAGATATATATATATATATATATATATATATATATATATAAAATGAATATCATTGTTATAACGCAAAAAGTTATTGAAGATACTATTTGTAGCATAATACTTCTAATTACATTTTCATTTTAGGTGATAGAGCATATTGTAAGGAAAAACTGCAGCACGCGCATTTTCAGTATATTGATTGCTACAGTCTTTGAAGAGCAAACCCTAGCAGCTGTTACCATCTGGCAGCTGTTGTTAACCATGCAAGAGTTAAGTTCAGCAGTGAAGTCGCTGATGGATGAGATCTGCAAAGAGCCAGGAGCGGATGTTTTCTTCCAGAGTGGTATGGAGGATCCAGAATCACACAGCATTATTTATAATCCCACTGTAGCTGATTGTATTCTACTATATGGGGAAAATTTAAGTAAATTTCTATGTTAGAAACAATGCCCGATACCCAACATTACCAATTAGCAGACAGCTTTAGGCATCTTCTGCTCTGCTCTGGCAGTAATTTATCTATGTCTGCAAAAATATTGCAGCACAAAAACTGTAGCTACAGTACATTACAGTACTGCTTTAGCCACATCTACATTTCTACTGCCGTATAAAACCGAAAAATCATACTGGCACGCATTTATAAAAATTACACAAATTGAGAACTTGCTATACTTTTAAAATTATTGCTTATATAGAAATTAATGTTTGATGCATTTTTTTTTTTTATTATTACAGTAATGAACAGGCAAAATGAAGTAGCTGACGTTTTGGTGAATTACAGTGAGTTGATTGCTGAAACTTTTAGGCAATGCAATATTCTCAATTGTGTACCTCCTGAAGATGAAGCTTTGCTGAACTTGGTGAAAGAGGTAAATAGATAGCAACCAAAGCAGTTATTTTCTGCCCTCAATTGTAGTGTGCACTTTCTATCCCACCTCCTAGCTGTATCAAATAAGTCCCTTTTAACACTTTGAGTGCCAAGTGAATTTGCCAAAATAGGTGTGTAACTTGCCAAGCAAACCTTTTTATTCATAATAATGACCTGTAACGTTTACCTTTTATATAGGAAATATAGTGTTTTTTTTTGTTTTTGTTTTTTTACACCAAAAAAAAATTTGAATTTATATAACACATTTGAGAAATGCTGCCATTTTCAGCAGATATTTTGACAGATGTTGGCACAATAAATGACTTTTTTAGAAAGTGTTGCAATATTGTTTAAAAAATAATTAGCTAGCTGTGGCTGCATTGCAAGCTTTTTAGTTTTAAATAAGAAAGGGAAAGCAGTGTATGTGTGCAGATTACCATCTTATATTAAATTAATACAAATAACTAATACCGGGTACACACCAGAAAGATGTGGCCTCAATTCCCCCAATTTCAATACAATCTCGACCAATTTGTATGTAACGGAGGCATGTTTTAGATCAGATTCCGATGCGCGGCCCCGCCGGTCATTTTGGAGATCCTACCTGCTGTAGTCAGGATTTTGTAAAAGATCCCTTCTGCTGGGTACAGGTTTCGAGCTCCATACAGATCTTGCGACCATCGTACGATCATCTCACGATCTGCTCACAATCTTGATCGGTCTGGTGTGTACCCTACATAAGGATCATATAAGTTAGATGTCACTAAAAAGTGTTGATTTGGAGCAAAGTGGTTCTGCTGTCACATTCTATGTAGCTATGGTATCTATAGAAATTTCTTCAGCATCCCCTAGGGCAAGGGTGTCCAAACTTTTTGCGACGAGGGCCAGTTTTGATGAGGTGAAAATGTTGGGGGCCGACCATTCGACCTGACATTCTTTGAATCATTAATCACATCAGAATGGTCCCACACTCCCCCCCCCCCATTCACTCACTATGACCCTCAGCCTGCCCCTTCACTGTATATTCCCTAGACTGCCCCCCTTCTCTGTATTTCCTCCAGTCTGCCCCCATTCACTGTATGTCCCCCACTCTGCCCCCTTCACTGTATATTCCCCTGCCTGACCATCTTTCTCTGTATGTCCCCCAGCCTGCTCCTCCTTCACTGTATGTCCACCGTTCACTGTATGTTCCCCTTTCTGCACCCATTCACTCTGTCCCCCAGCCTGTCCCCCCTTCTCTGAATGTCCATCACTGCCTCCATTCCCTGTATGTCCCAAAGCCTAACCCTCCATTCCCTGTATGTCCCAAAGCCTGACCCTCGTTCACTCTATGTACCCCAGTCTGCCCCCATTCACTGTATGACTCCCATTCACTATGTCCCACAGCCTGACCCCCCTTCTCTGAATGTCCATCACTGCCTACATTCACTGTATGTCCCCCACTCTGCCCCCATTGACTGTATGTCCCCCTGCCTGCCCCCTCCCTTGTCTGTATGTTTCCCAGCCCCTTGTGTGAGCCAGAGGACGGAGAGGCAAAGCAGGAACTGCAAGGACAGGAGATGCTTGGGCTCCTGATGCCGCCCTCCTCCACTCTGCATGTTACGGGAGCAAGCTTCCCCCTTGCTGCACTCCCTCCCCACACACTGGTGTCACTGTGATTGCGAAGGAGGGTGATATACAATTGCAGCTGCAGGGGTTGGATGTATACTCACCTGAAAGAAGCCAAACACATCTCACTGTGGTGGCCGGCACATCCTCACTGCTGCAGACAGCAAGGTAAAGGCACGCTTGCCGGGGCCCCACCTTTAGTGCTATGTGTCCCGCATCTGATGCTTCACCCGCTTCTGGCTGGAGGCTGCGGGCCACTTGAAATGACAGCACGGGCCACAATTTGCCTCCGGCCCGACTTTGGACATGCCTGCCCTAGGGGGCACAGGTACACTGGGTATAGCCTAAAATGGTTAGTCAGCGCACCAAATAGTAAAAAAAAAAGTTCCAGGCTCCCTTTCTGCTATACCCTGCCACCAGCAGGTGGCTGGGAGCAGGGTATATTATAACTTTTTTAAATTTTCATTGTTTCTCTGACCTGTAGCAGGGACCACTGGCTTCACATCGGGGTATTAGAGCTGGGAATGCTGTTAGCTAGGCACTTCTTAATTTTAATTAGGGGATACTGGCTCCTCCCCTCTAAGACCCATCATCCCCCAGTGAGAAAATTGGGCCAGGGAGTTAGGTCACAGTTTGTCACTGCTCCTAGCAGAGTTATTGAAGATACAATTTTTGATCTTTATTTTTTTATTACAACTTACTTCAGTTGCAAGGATCCCTTCCCCACTTACTGAAAAGTGTGGGTCCGGGTATCCTGCGCCCCTGGTTCTTCAGGCCCGTCGGTCAGGACCTCTGAAAGGTGCCTTTCCGGCAGCACGCATGCTCCTGCCGCCCCTACTTCAAAGGGGACGCCAGTCACGACTCCGGTGCCTCAGGAGGGGGAGTACAGCGCTCAGCGCTCCTTCCCCAAGCGTCTCCTGCTCTGCCGGTCAGCCTCGCTTAGTAGCTGCAGCGTCTGGGGGAGTCGCCATTGTTACAGACGCGCGCCTCGCGTCACGGGTCCCGCTGCCTCTCGTCGTGGTAAGCGAGAGTGCAGGGGCTGCTAGAGACGCGGGAGAGCCGACGGGCAGTGAATCCTCCCAGACGCAGAGCCGCTAGTAAGGCAAGTTCTGGGGGAGAGGGGTATGAATGTCCCTGTTAGAACAGGCTGAGGCGGGCATGGCAAGGCCCGGATAGTTAATATACAGTTAAGCTCACACGTGTCCCTGTGCTGAGGCTGTCTCTTTTCCTCCTCACAGGATTACTGCAGCCCAGGAATACCCTAGAAGCCCTTTAGGGTTGCTAAGGGTTGGTGTTATATAAATTACTATATATTTGGTGCAGGGGGCTTATTCTCATCCAGGTCCCACAGACCCCAGAGGTATTTGGTCTGCGGCGGTGTATCTGTGGGTGTGTGTGTTTTGTATTTCTGTAATTTTTTCTGTGGTTGGTCACGGGGCCGGGCTCTTTCAGTAACCATGATGGGCAGGTCCCACTCCTCGCAGAAGGAATTCACTTGTACCGTTTGTACAGCGAAGTTCTCGCAGTACGGGGCAGATGCGAACGCGTCAGTTTGTCAGACTTGTTCTGATTCTACATCTGCGTCCAGTGGAGTAACTGCATTTTGGGCGCCCCCCCGCCGTTAAAGGGAGGGCGCCCAGCCACTCACCCGCCCCTCCGCCTGCCGCACCAACCCCCGCAGTCTAGATGTTCAGATCCGATATATCTGTGGGTACCTGGGGGAGCAGCAGGCGAGGACCGCAGGCGGCGCAGATGGAGACCGGGGGCGCGGCGGGAGAATAGGAAGAAATCCTATTCAAAAGACCGGGCGGCCGCTGATTGGCTGAGCTCTCAGCCAATCAGCAGCCGCCCGGTCTTTTGAATAAGATTTCTTTATATTCTCCCGCCGCGCCCCCGGTCTCCATCTGCGCCGCCTGCCGCTCCCCCAGGTAGCCGTCAATGCAGGTGGGGGGGATGCTGCGAGGACGGACGCTGCGGGGGACACAGAGGCGGCAATTACTTACAGCTGAGCTGGGCAGGGGGAGCCGGGAGCTGTCACTGTCAGTACGGAAGAAAAAAAAAAAAGCCCATACAATGAATCGGCAGCCTGTGATTGGCTGAGCGCTCTCTGTCAGTCAGCAATTGGCTGAGAGAGCGCTCAGCAGCCAATCACAGGCTGCCCATTCATTGTATGGGCTTTTTTTTCTTCAGTACAGACAGCTCCCGGCTCCCCCTGCCCGGCTCAGCTGTAAGTAATTGCCGCCTCTGTGTCCCCCGCAGCGTCCATCCCCCCAGCCGCCTCAATGCCCCCTGCTCCCTTCACATTGCAGCTAACGTAACTATAGCACTGCAGCCCCCGGCGCCCGCACATGCATAGCGCCCCCCCCCCCCCCCCCCCCCCCCCGCGGTCGCGGGGGCTGCGGTGCTATAGTTACGCCCCTGTCTGCGTCCATGTCAGCCTCTCAGACTCCACAATGGGCTTCGGTCTTGGTGGGTACTATGTCGAAGCTGTCGTCAGAGCTGGCGGTTTCTCGTAGGGATATATAATCAGCTCCATCTGTATTTGTAGAATATTACACTTAATACTGTAATTATCATGCCGTGTTCACAATTTTAAAAAGTGATACCCGATAGCGGAGGCTATCATTGTAGACACATGATATAGGGTTGCAGTGGCTATTATAATAGTTTTTCAGGTAAATTTTTGTGTAAAATTCAGTGTATGTCTCCATGCTTGGGAGTGAAAGTGTTTGTATGTCGACACAAGTTCATCAAGACGTCCCTCAACTGAATGCCATGTGAGCTGGAACTGACAAGTGCGTGTGTGTATTTTATGCACTGTTTATGACTGCATTCACTCAATTGGAGTCCTGTTATCTTTCTCATTCTCTAGAGGCATAAGACACCTAAATATGAATCAGAAGGTTTTTGTCAGGCATTAATTATATGCACATTAATTTGTCAAATTCATTGTCCTAGCTAATGCTACCTTACCATTTCTTCAGCTGTTAAACATTCCGCAGCAAAGTGAAGACAGTGATTGTCCTGCAAGGCCTCTCCTTTCCGCTGCATTGCAGCATACAGTCCCTGTCCTGAAGTTCTGCCAGTTGCTCTGTAATGTTCAGAACTCTGCCCCTGATTTACATCCAGTCTATAAAGAGCTAGAACAACTTGGTAAGTTTTTTTTTTTCTTTCCAATGTTATATTATTAAACATACTGTATAAAAGGTAACCAATGAATTGATTAAGAATTAAGGACCATCAAATATAAGATTAGATGACCACCTAAATCCAACATTTTATTGTTCTTTGCTTTGATCCATTTGCGTGTGTGTATATATATATATATATATATATATATATATATATATATATATATATATATATATATATATATATATATATATATATATATATATATATTCCATTGACAAAAAACCTTACGGTTTCACATGTCCCATTAAGGCTTCAAACGCATGATCTACCATTTCTGAAACCTGCTGTAACTCTTCCACTCAAACGCCAAAAAGCAATGAAATTACGATCATTAAGGCTGACGCCTTAATGGACGTGTTCCTTGCGCAATACAGATATGGTACGCCATCACAGCCTGTGGGTAAGTGCAGATTCAGCACTCTCACAGAGTGAGATTGCTGTCACTCACACAATGGTGGAGCTGCTAATTCACAGATTTGTGTGCTCATTGGAATACACACATGCAGTCTATGCAACTGAAGGTCTGAGCAGTTATGTGGCGCACTCATCCTAATAAGTACCCACAATCATCTAAAACTGTCTATACCTCTGAGTTACTATAGTGTTCATTCTAGCACCCGCCATCTTTGAAAACCCATGCAGTTCCTCTTCCTTGCCTGGGGTGTAGCGGTCTGCTGTAGTAATTCTAGCACAGTGTGGTCTGTATATCAGCACAGCAAACCAGACCTGTGCTAGAAACACTACAGCAGACAGTAACACCCCAGACAGGGTAGAGGAACTGCATGGGTTTTCAAAGATGGCAGGTGCTAGAATAAACATTATAACTAGAACTATCCCACTGAGGGTCCAACATCTTTCACACTCACTACATATATCCATTTCATTTAGTATTCACATGCAGTTACCAGAAACATCTTTCATAATTGCAAAAACTATAATACTCCACACTACTATACATCTACACTTTCTTCTCCTATACGCCTTCAGGCTGCTATGTCTTCCCCAATCCCTACTGCTGTGTGTATTCCCTCATCCGCACCAATGTGTCTTTTCCCATCTGCGCTGCCCTGTTTTTCCACACCGATGCCACTCTGTTTCTTTCTATCTGTGCCAATGCATCCCCATCTATTAGTGATACTCTGTCCCCCCCTTCATCCATGCTGCTCTGCCCTTCTCATCCATGCCATAGTTTCCTTACATCTGTACTGCTCTCTCTCTCCTATCTGGTCCACTCTGTCTTTTCTCCAACTGCTTCACTGTTTCCCACCCAATCGCATCACTCTGTCTTACCTCCCCCAATCTGTGCCATGGTTTTCCACCCATCCGCATTTGTTAGTCTCCCATCAGTGCTGCTTAGCCTTTCCACAATCTACGCATTTCTATTCCTCCTCATCTGCACCACACTGTCTCCTCCCCCAATCAACACCACTTTTACCCCATCCGCTCAACTCTCTTTTGCTCAGACGTTCAGTTGCATAGACTGCATGTGTGTATTCCAATGAGCACACAAATCTGTGAATTAGCAGCTCCACCATTGTGTGAGTGACAGCAATCTCACTCTGTGAGAGTGCTGAATCTGCACTTACCCACAGGCTGTGATGGCGTACCATATCTGTATTGCGCAAGGAACACGTCCATTAAGGCGTCAGCCTTAATGATCGTAATTTCATTGCTTTTTGGCGTTTGAGTGGAAGAGTTACAGCAGGTTTCAGAAATGGTAGATCATGCGTTTGAAGCCTTAATGGGACATGTGAAACCGTAAGGTTTTTTGTCAATGGAATTTCATTGTTTTTTTTTTCAATTTATTTTTTAAATTCAGAAATCTAAAATTTCACAGTAAGAATAAACATTGGATTTATTTAAATGTTTAACGATAACACACCCCTGGAAACGAGCATTACCCCTGGCTACAAGAATTTCAAACCCCTGGCAATGAGTATGACACCCGTCCCAGTGCATGACAACTAGCCCATGAAACCCCTGGAAATGAGCATGACACCCAGCGTGTAGAAGCTTTACTGTAGGGCATTGAAGGAGGATATCCTAAATCATATATTGATGCGCCTGGGCTGCACTAGCATTTGAACTCGTCCCACCCACGCCACCTCCTCCATCCAAAATTGCTGGCAGTGGGATTGTGAAGAAAAGGGTTTGATAACAAAGGGTGAGAAAAAAAATGGCGTGGGGTTCCCCCTCCTGAGCATAACCAGCCCCGGGCTCATTGAGCCGGACCTGGTTCCAAAAATACAGGGGACAAAAAGTTTAGGGTTCCCCCGTATTTCTGAAACCAGCCCCAGACTCTTGGGCCGGTTCCGGTTCCAAAAATGCGGGGGACTAAAAAACTGGGGGTCCCCCATATTTTGGAACCAGCCCCGGGCTCCAACAGCCTGTGGTGTCATGCCACAGCCGGGGGACACTTTTTACGTAAGGTCCCCCGGCCGTATCATGCTCATTGTGGCTGGTCAGCCCTGGATGGGGTCGCTGGGGGAGATGGGACCCCCCCAATAAAGGAGTCACACCCCCCCCCCCCCCCCATAATAGGCTTCACCCTTCCAGGGCTGAAGCCCGGGGCTGTCCCCGGCATCCCTGGGCGGTGGACGCCGGGCTGATATGGTACAATCACGCAAACAAAAATTGCTTTTTGCAGGTGAACTACAAGTCCCAGCAGGCATCCCCCCCCCGCATGCTTGGACCTGGCGAACCACAAATCCCAGCATGCGGCGGGCCATTAATGGGAACCCTTGGACTTGTAGTCCACCTGTAAAAAGAATGTTGAAATAAAACACAGACAGTGAAAAGTAAAAGTTTATTGTACACACACTAATTTTACACCTCTACTTATAAATTCCAGGTTCCAGCGTTGCCTCTCATGTCCTGCAGCAGCTCACCCCACACTGACTGGGGGGGGGGGGGGGGGGGTGTGCTTTGGAAGCATTCAGCCCTGATTGGCTTTTGGCGTCTCCATGGAGATGCCAGCAGCCAATCTGGCTCAAGGGCCGGTCCTTGTTACCAAAATAGGGAGGACAAAATGAGTAGGGGTCCCCCGTATTTCAAGAACCAGCATGGGTCCAGCCAGAAAGCAGGGTAATGCCATAGCCAGGGGGAAACTTTTTATACAAGTCCCCCCTGCCAAAGCATTCTCCCCCTGACCGGTCAGCATGGGCAGGAATCCTGGGAAAGTGGGGACTTACCGGCCCATG
This sequence comes from Crinia signifera, assembly GCF_055691185.1. NCBI lineage: Eukaryota > Metazoa > Chordata > Amphibia > Anura > Myobatrachidae > Crinia > Crinia signifera. The sequence goes on from NC_139226.1 coordinate 82,352,102, forward strand.
CTGAAGCCCAGGGCTGTACCCGATGGCCGTGGGCTGTGGCCATCGGGCTGATGTAAAAAAAGAACAAACTATTGTGTATTGCTGTGGAACTATAAGACCCAGCAAGCCTGCACCGCATGGTGGGACTTGGAGAACCACAAGTCCCACCATGCAGGGCAATAAAGGGCCTGCTGGGACTTGTAGTCCCACATCAGTACAAATAGTTAAATAAAAACACACACACACACACACATACCTGAAAAATAAAACTTTAATGCATACAGAGCCCATTCATATAGACATACCTCCCAACAGTCCCGATTTTAGCGGGACAGTCACGATTATTAGGGCCTGTCCCGCTGTCCCACCCGCGGGCGGCAGTGTCCCGCGTTGAGGGGGGGCTGTTGGGAGTCCCCCCTGTCTGCTGCTAAGCAGCGGGGAATAAACGCTGTGCACATGCCAGGGGACTGGGGGCATGGCTAGAGGCTCACAGAGCCTCTGGGTCATGCCCCCATAGTCCCGGGTCCGGCGCACAGAAAGTTGGGAGGTATGATTTAGATACTTACCTATGTTGCTAGTAGTTTGGTCCCCTTGTCCAGTAGTATCCAGGTGATGTTCCTTTTGAAAGAAATCCTACTCACCAGCCATCTTCCTTAAATAACAAGTGTGTAACTGGAGATGGGGGTGGTGCAGGGTTAGAGAATATGCAGGGTGAGAGTAGGACGTGGGGTGGCATAGGGTGCAGGGAGGGGGACGCAGAGTGGTGTAGGATGCGTGATGGCGGAGGATGCAGGGAGGGGGAATACAGAGTGGCGTAGGATGCAGGTAGGTGGAGGATGCGGGGTGGTGGAGGATGCAGGGAGGGGGAATACAGAGTGGCGTAGGATGCAGAGAGGTGTAGGATGTGAGGTGGTGGAGGATGTGGAGGATGCAGGGAGGGGGGATGCAGAGTGGCATAGGATGCAGGGTGGTGGAAGATGCAGGGAGGGGGAATACAGAGTGGCGTAGAATGCAGGGAGGGGGGACGCAGGGTGGTGTAGGATGCGGGTGGTGGAGGATTCAGGGAGGGGGAATACAGAGTGGCGTAGGATGCAGTGAGGGGATGCAGGGTGGTTTAGGATGCAGGGTGGTGGAGGATGCAGGGAGGGGGGATGCAGAGTGGCGTAGGATGCAGGGAGGGGGGACGAAGAGTGCCGTAGGATGCAGGGAGGGGGATACAGAGTGGCGTAGGATGCAGAGAGGGGGGACGCAGGGTGGTGTAGGATACGGGGTGGTGGAGGATGCAGGGAGGGGGAATACAGAGTGGCGTAGAATGCAGGGAGGGGGGACGCAGGGTGGTGTAGGATGCTGGGTGGTGGAGGATGCAGGGAGGGGGGATGCAGGGTGGCGTAGGATGCAGGGAGGGGGGATGAAGAGTGCCGTAGGATGCAGGGAGGGCGATACAGAGTGGCGTAGGATGCAGAGAGGGGGGACGCAGGGTGGTGTAGGATGCGGGGTGGTGGAGGATGCAGGGAGGGGGAATACAGAGTGGCGTAGGATGCAGTGAGGGGATGCAGGGTGGTGTAGGATGCGGGGTGGTGGAGGATGCAGGGAGGGGGGATGCAGAGTGGCGTAGGATGCAGGGAGGGGGGACGAAGAGTGCCGTAGGATGCTGGGTGGCGTATGATGCAGGGAGGGGGATACAGAGTGGCGTGGGATGCAGAGAGGGGGGACGCAGGATGGTGTAGGATGCGGGGTGGTGGAGGATGCAGGGAGGGGGAATACAGAGTGGCGTAGGATGCAGGGAGGGTGGACACAGGGTAGTGTAGGATGAGGGATGTAGGATGCAGGGAGGGGGATGCAGAGTGGCGTAGGATGCATGCAGGGAGAGGGGACGCAGGGTGGTGTAGGATGAGGGATGGCAGAGGATGCAGGGAGGGGGAATACAGAGTGGCGTAGGATGCAGAGAGGTGTAGGATGTGAGGTGGTGGAGGATGTGGAGGATGCAGGGAGGGGGGATGCAGAGGTGCATAGGATGCAGGGTGGTGGAAGATGCAGGGAGGGGGAATACAGAGTGGCGTAGAAAGCAGGGAGGGGGGACGCAGGGTGGTGTAGGATGCGGGTGGTGGAGGATTCAGGGAGGGGGAATACAGAGTGGCGTAGGATGCAGGGTGGTGTAGGATGCAGGGTGGTGGAGGATGCAGGGAGGGGGGATGCAGAGTGGCGTAGGATGCAGGGAGGGGGGACGAAGAGTGCCGTAGGATGCTGGGTGGCGTAGGATGCAGGGAGGGGGATACAGAGTGGCGTAGGATGCAGAGAGGGGGGACGCAGGGTGGTGTAGGATACGGGGTGGTGGAGGATGCAGGGAGGGGGAATACAGAGTGGCGTAGAATGCAGGGAGGGGGGACGCAGGGTGGTGTAGGATGCTGGGTGGTGGAGGATGCAGGGAGGGGGGATGCAGGGAGGCGTAGGATGCAGGGAGGGGGGGTGAAGAGTGCCGTAGGATGCAGGGAGGGCGATACAGAGTGGCGTAGGATGCAGAGAGGGGGGACACAGGGTGGTGGAGGATGCGGGGTGGTGGAGGATGCAAGGAGGGGGAATACAGAGTGGCGTAGGATGCAGTGAGGGGATGCAGGGTGGTGTAGGATGCGGGGTGGTGGAGGACGCAGGGAGGGGGGATGCAGAGTGGCGTAGGATGCAGGGAGGGGGGACGAAGAGTGCCGTAGGATGCTGGGTGGCGTATGATGCAGGGAGGGGGATACAGAGTGGCGTGGGATGCAGAGAGGGGGGACGCAGGGTGGTGTAGGATGCGGGGTGGTGGAGGATGCAGGGAGGGGGAATACAGAGTGGCGTAGGATGCAGGGAGGGTGGACACAGGGTAGTGTAGGATGAGGGATGTAGGATGCAGGGAGGGGGATGCAGAGTGGCGTAGGATGCATGCAGGGAGAGGGGACGCAGGGTGGTGTAGGATGAGGGATGGCAGAGGATGCAGGGAGGGGGAATACAGAGTGGCGTAGGATGCAGAGAGGTGTAGGATGTGAGGTGGTGGAGGATGTGGAGGATGCAGGGAGGGGGGATGCAGAGTGGCATAGGATGCAGGGTGGTGGAAGATGCAGGGAGGGGGAATACAGAGTGGCGTAGAATGCAGGGAGGGGGGACGCAGGGTGGTGTAGGATGCTGGGTGGTGGAGGATGCAGGGAGGGGGGATGCAGGGTGGCGTAGGATGCAGGGAGGGGGGATGAAGAGTGCCGTAGGATGCAGGGAGGGCGATACAGAGTGGCGTAGGATGCAGAGAGGGGGGACGCAGGGTGGTGTAGGATGCGGGGTGGTGGAGGATGCAGGGAGGGGGAATACAGAGTGGCGTAGGATGCAGTGAGGGGATGCAGGGTGGTGTAGGATGCGGGGTGGTGGAGGATGCAGGGAGGGGGGATGCAGAGTGGCGTAGGATGCAGGGAGGGGGGGACGAAGAGTGCCGTAGGATGCTGGGTGGCGTATGATGCAGGGAGGGGGATACAGAGTGGCGTGGGATGCAGAGAGGGGGGACGCAGGGTGGTGTAGGATGCGGGGTGGTGGAGGATGCAGGGAGGGGGAATACAGAGTGGCGTAGGATGCAGGGAGGGTGGACACAGGGTGGTGTAGGATGAGGGATGGCAGAGGATGCAGGGAGGGGGATGCAGAGTGGCGTAGGATGCATGCAGGGAGAGGGGACGCAGGGTGGTGTAGGATGAGGGATGGCAGAGGATGCAGGGAGGGGGAATACAGAGTGGCGTAGGATGCAGAGATGGGGGACGCAGGGTGGTGTAGGATGCTGGGTGGTGGAGGATGCAGGGAGGGGGGATGCAGGGTGGCGTAGGATGCAGGGAGGGGGGATGAAGAGTGCCGTAGGATGCAGGGAGGGCGATACAGAGTGGCGTAGGATGCAGAGAGGGGGGACGCAGGGTGGTGTAGGATGCGGGGTGGTGGAGGATGCAGGGAGGGGGAATACAGAGTGGCGTAGGATGCAGTGAGGGGATGCAGGGTGGTGTAGGATGCGGGGTGGTGGAGGATGCAGGGAGGGGGGATGCAGAGTGGCGTAGGATGCAGGGAGGGGGGACGAAGAGTGCCGTAGGATGCTGGGTGGCGTATGATGCAGGGAGGGGGATACAGAGTGGCATGGGATGCAGAGAGGGGGGACGCAGGGTGGTGTAGGATGCGGGGTGGTGGAGGATGCAGGGAGGGGGAATACAGAGTGGCGTAGGATGCAGGGAGGGTGGACACAGGGTAGTGTAGGATGAGGGATGTAGGATGCAGGGAGGGGGATGCAGAGTGGCGTAGGATGCATGCAGGGAGAGGGGACGCAGGGTGGTGTAGGATGAGGGATGGCAGAGGATGCAGGGAGGGGGAATACAGAGTGGCGTAGGATGCAGAGAGGTGTAGGATGTGAGGTGGTGGAGGATGTGGAGGATGCAGGGAGGGGGGATGCAGAGGTGCATAGGATGCAGGGTGGTGGAAGATGCAGGGAGGGGGAATACAGAGTGGCGTAGAATGCAGGGAGGGGGGATGCAGGGTGGCGTAGGATGCAGGGAGGGGGGATGAAGAGTGCCGTAGGATGCAGGGAGGGCGATACAGAGTGGCGTAGGATGCAGAGAGGGGGGACGCAGGGTGGTGTAGGATGCGGGGTGGTGGAGGATGCAGGGAGGGGGAATACAGAGTGGCGTAGGATGCAGTGAGGGGATGCAGGGTGGTGTAGGATGCGGGGTGGTGGAGGATGCAGGGAGGGGGGATGCAGAGTGGCGTAGGATGCAGGGAGGGGGGACGAAGAGTGCCGTAGGATGCTGGGTGGCGTATGATGCAGGGAGGGGGATACAGAGTGGCGTGGGATGCAGAGAGGGGGGACGCAGGATGGTGTAGGATGCGGGGTGGTGGAGGATGCAGGGAGGGGGAATACAGAGTGGCGTAGGATGCAGGGAGGGTGGACACAGGGTAGTGTAGGATGAGGGATGTAGAATGCAGGGAGGGGGATGCAGAGTGGCGTAGGATGCATGCAGGGAGAGGGGACGCAGGGTGGTGTAGGATGAGGGATGGCAGAGGATGCAGGGAGGGGGAATACAGAGTGGCGTAGGATGCAGAGAGGTGTAGGATGTGAGGTGGTGGAGGATGTGGAGGATGCAGGGAGGGGGGATGCAGAGGTGCATAGGGTGGTGGAAGATGCAGGGAGGGGGAATACAGAGTGGCGTAGAATGCAGGGAGGGGGGACGCAGGGTGGTGTAGGATGCGGGTGGTGGAGGATTCAGGGAGGGGGAATACAGAGTGGCGTAGGATGCAGGGAGGGGGGATGCAGAGTGGCGTAGGATGCAGGGAGGGGGGACGAAGAGTGCCGTAGGATGCTGGGTGGCGTAGGATGCAGGGAGGGGGATACAGAGTGGCGTAGGATGCAGAGAGGGGGGACGCAGGGTGGTGTAGGATACGGGGTGGTGGAGGATGCAGGGAGGGGGAATACAGAGTGGCGTAGAATGCAGGGAGGGGGGACGCAGGGTGGTGTAGGATGCTGGGTGGTGGAGGATGCAGGGAGGGGGGATGCAGGGAGGCGTAGGATGCAGGGAGGGGGGGTGAAGAGTGCCGTAGGATGCAGGGAGGGCGATACAGAGTGGCGTAGGATGCAGAGAGGGGGGACGCAGGGTGGTGTAGGATGCGGGGTGGTGGAGGATGCAAGGAGGGGGAATACAGAGTGGCGTAGGATGCAGTGAGGGGATGCAGGGTGGTGTAGGATGCGGGGTGGTGGAGGACGCAGAGAGGGGGGATGCAGAGTGGCGTAGGATGCAGGGAGGGGGGACGAAGAGTGCCGTAGGATGCTGGGTGGCGTATGATGCAGGGAGGGGGATACAGAGTGGCGTGGGATGCAGAGAGGGGGGACGCAGGGTGGTGTAGGATGCGGGGTGGTGGAGGATGCAGGGAGGGGGAATACAGAGTGGCGTAGGATGCAGGGAGGGTGGACACAGGGTAGTGTAGGATGAGGGATGTAGGATGCAGGGAGGGGGATGCAGAGTGGCGTAGGATGCATGCAGGGAGAGGGGACGCAGGGTGGTGTAGGATGAGGGATGGCAGAGGATGCAGGGAGGGGGAATACAGAGTGGCGTAGGATGCAGAGAGGTGTAGGATGTGAGGTGGTGGAGGATGCAGGGAGATGCAGAGTGGCATAGGATGCAGGGTGGTGGAAGATGCAGGGAGGGGGAATACAGAGTGGCGTAGAATGCAGGGAGGGGGGACGCAGGGTGGTGTAGGATGCTGGGTGGTGGAGGATGCAGGGAGGGGGGATGCAGGGTGGCGTAGGATGCAGGGAGGGGGGATGAAGAGTGCCGTAGGATGCAGGGAGGGCGATACAGAGTGGCGTAGGATGCGGAGAGGGGGGACGCAGGGTGGTGTAGGATGCGGGGTGGTGGAGGATGCAGGGAGGGGGAATACAGAGTGGCATAGGATGCAGTGAGGGGATGCAGGGTGGTGTAGGATGCGGGGTGGTGGAGGATGCAGGGAGGGGGGATGCAGAGTGGCGTAGGATGCAGGGAGGGGGGACGAAGAGTGCCGTAGGATGCTGGGTGGCGTATGATGCAGGGAGGGGGATACAGAGTGGCGTGGGATGCAGAGAGGGGGGACGCAGGGTGGTGTAGGATGCGGGGTGGTGGAGGATGCAGGGAGGGGGAATACAGAGTGGCGTAGGATGCAGGGAGGGTGGACACAGGGTGGTGTAGGATGAGGGATGGCAGAGGATGCAGGGAGGGGGATGCAGAGTGGCGTAGGATGCATGCAGGGAGAGGGGACGCAGGGTGGTGTAGGATGAGGGATGGCAGAGGATGCAGGGAGGGGGAATACAGAGTGGCGTAGGATGCAGAGATGGGGGACGCAGGGTGGTGTAGGATGCTGGGTGGTGGAGGATGCAGGGAGGGGGGATGCAGGGTGGCGTAGGATGCAGGGAGGGGGGATGAAGAGTGCCGTAGGATGCAGGGAGGGCGATACAGAGTGGCGTAGGATGCAGAGAGGGGGGACGCAGGGTGGTGTAGGATGCGGGGTGGTGGAGGATGCAGGGAGGGGGAATACAGAGTGGCGTAGGATGCAGTGAGGGGATGCAGGGTGGTGTAGGATGCGGGGTGGTGGAGGATGCAGGGAGGGGGGATGCAGAGTGGCGTAGGATGCAGGGAGGGGGGACGAAGAGTGCCGTAGGATGCTGGGTGGCGTATGATGCAGGGAGGGGGATACAGAGTGGCATGGGATGCAGAGAGGGGGGACGCAGGGTGGTGTAGGATGCGGGGTGGTGGAGGATGCAGGGAGGGGGAATACAGAGTGGCGTAGGATGCAGGGAGGGTGGACACAGGGTAGTGTAGGATGAGGGATGTAGGATGCAGGGAGGGGGATGCAGAGTGGCGTAGGATGCATGCAGGGAGAGGGGACGCAGGGTGGTGTAGGATGAGGGATGGCAGAGGATGCAGGGAGGGGGAATACAGAGTGGCGTAGGATGCAGAGAGGTGTAGGATGTGAGGTGGTGGAGGATGTGGAGGATGCAGGGAGGGGGGATGCAGAGGTGCATAGGATGCAGGGTGGTGGAAGATGCAGGGAGGGGGAATACAGAGTGGCGTAGAATGCAGGGAGGGGGGACGCAGGGTGGTGTAGGATGCAGGTGGTGGAGGATTCAGGGAGGGGGAATACAGAGTGGCGTAGGATGCAGTGAGGGGATGCAGGGTGGTGTAGGATGCAGGGTGGTGGAGGATGCAGGGAGGGGGGATGCAGAGTGGCGTAGGATGCAGGGAGGGGGGACGAAGAGTGCCGTAGGATGCTGGGTGGCGTAGGATGCAGGGAGGGGGATACAGAGTGGCGTAGGATGCAGAGAGGGGGGACGCAGGGTGGTGTAGGATACCGGGTGGTGGAGGATGCAGGGAGGGGGAATACAGAGTGGCGTAGAATGCAGGGAGGGGGGACGCAGGGTGGTGTAGGATGCTGGGTGGTGGAGGATGCAGGGAGGGGGGATGCAGGGTGCCGTAGGATGCAGGGAGGGCGATACAGAGTGGCGTAGGATGCAGAGAGGGGGGACGCAGGGTGGTGGAGGATGCGGGGTGGTGGAGGATGCAGGGAGGGGGAATACAGAGTGGCGTAGGATGCAGTGAGGGGATGTAGGGTGGTGTAGGATGCGGGGTGGTGGAGGATGCAGGGAGGGGGGATGCAGAGTGGCGTAGGAAGCAGGGAGGGGGGACGAAGAGTGCCGTAGGATGCTGGGTGGCGTATGATGCAGGGAGGGGGATACAGAGTGGCGTGGGATGCAGAGAGGGGGAACGCAGGGTGGTGTAGGATGCGGGGTGGTGGAGGATGCAGGGAGGGGGAATACAGAGTGGCGTAGGATGCAGGGAGGGTGGACACAGGGTAGTGTAGGATGAGGGATGTAGGATGCAGGGAGGGGGATGCAGAGTGGCGTAGGATGCATGCAGGGAGAGGGGACGCAGGGTGGTGTAGGATGAGGGATGGCAGAGGATGCAGGGAGGGGGAATACAGAGTGGCGTAGGATGCAGAGAGGTGTAGGATGTGAGGTGGTGGAGGATATGGAGGATGCAGGGAGGGGGGATGCAGAGTGGCATAGGATGCAGGGTGGTGGAAGATGCAGGGAGGGGGAATACAGAGTGGCGTAGAATGCAGGGAGGGGGGACGCAGGGTGGTGTAGGATGCTGGGTGGTGGAGGATGCAGGGAGGGGGGATGCAGGGTGGCGTAGGATGCAGGGAGGGGGGATGAAGAGTGCCGTAGGATGCAGGGAGGGCGATACAGAGTGGCGTAGGATGCAGAGAGGGGGGACGCAGGGTGGTGTAGGATGCGGGGTGGTGGAGGATGCAGAGAGGGGGAATACAGAGTGGCGTAGGATGCAGTGAGGGGATGCAGGGTGGTGTAGGATGCGGGGTGGTGGAGGATGCAGGGAGGGGGGATGCAGAGTGGCGTAGGATGCAGGGAGGGGGGACGAAGAGTGCCGTAGGATGCTGGGTGGCGTATGATGCAGGGAGGGGGATACAGAGTGGCGTGGGATGCAGAGAGGGGGGACGCAGGGTGGTGTAGGATGCGGGGTGGTGGAGGATGCAGGGAGGGGGAATACAGAGTGGCGTAGGATGCAGGGAGGGTGGACACAGGGTGGTGTAGGATGAGGGATGGCAGAGGATGCAGGGAGGGGGATGCAGAGTGGCGTAGGATGCATGCAGGGAGAGGGGACGCAGGGTGGTGTAGGATGAGGGATGGCAGAGGATGCAGGGAGGGGGAATACAGAGTGGCGTAGGATGCAGAGATGGGGGACAGCTTAAACACACGGGAGCACTGGGGGGGGAAAGCGTACACACACGGGCGCACTGGTGGGGGACAGCGTACACACACAGGGGCACTGGTGGGGGACGGACAGGGTACAGACACGGGGGCACTGGGCGGGCGGACAGGGTACACACACGGGGGCACTGGGGGGGGCGACGGCGTACACACGGGGGGCGACAGCGTACACACGGGGGGCGACAGCGTACACACGGGGGGCGACAGCGTACACACGGGGGGCGACAGCGTACACACGGGGGGCGACAGCGTACACACGGGGGGCGACAGCGTACACACGGGGGGGGCGACAGCGTACACACGGGGGGGCGACAGCGTACACACGGGGGGGGGCGACAGCGTACACACGGGGGGGGCGACAGCGTACACACGGGGGGGGCGACAGCGTACACACGGGGGGGGGCGACAGCGTACACACGGGGGGGGGGGCGACAGCGTACACACGGGGGGGGGGGCGACAGCGTACACACGGGGGGGGGCGACAGCGTACACACGGGGGGGGGGGCGACAGCGTACACACGGGGGGCGACAGCGTACACACGGGGGGCGACAGCATAAACACGGGGGGGGCCACAGCGTACACACGGGGGCGACAGCGTAAACACGGGGGGGGGGGCGCGACAGCGTACACACGGGGGGGGGCAGCGTACACACGGGGAGCCACAGCGTACACACGGGGGGAGACAGCGTACACACAGGGGCACTGGGTCGGGGACAGTGTACACACACGGGGGGCACTGGGGCGGGGACAGCGTACACACAGGGGGCACTGGGGCGGGGACAGCGTACACACACGGGGGGCAAACAGCGTACACACACGGGGCACCGGGGGGGGCACAGCGCACACACGGGGGGGGGCGACAGCGTACACACGGGGGGGCGACAGCGTACACACGGGGGGGGGGCGACAGCGTACACACGGGGGGCGACAGCGTACACACGGGGGGCGACAGCATAAACACGGGGGGGGCCACAGCGTACACACGGGGGCGACAGCGTAAACACGGGGGGGGGGCGCCGCGACAGCGTACACACGGGGGGGGGGGCAGCGTACACACGGGGAGCCACAGCGTACACACGGGGGGAGACAGCGTACACACAGGGGCACTGGGTCGGGGACAGTGTACACACACGGGGGGCACTGGGGCGGGGACAGCGTACACACAGGGGGCACTGGGGCGGGGACAGCGTACACACACGGGGGGCAAACAGCGTACACACACGGGGCACCGGGGGGGGCACAGCGCACACACACAGGAGCACTGGGGGGGGCAAAGCACACACACACGGGGGCACTGGGGGGGACAGCGTACACACACGGGGGGGCGACAGCATACACACGGGGGGTGACAGCATACACACGGGGGGCACTGGGGGCGGGGACAGCGTACACACAGGGGGCACTGGGGCGGGGACAGCGTACACACACGGGGGGCACTGGGGCGGGGACAGCGTACACACACGGGGGGCACTGGGACGGGGACAGCGTACACACATGGGGGGCACTGGGGGGGTGGCGTACACACACGGGGGCACTGGGGGGGGAAGCTTACACACACGGGGGCACTGGGGGGTGCAGCATACACACACGGGCACTGGGGGGGCAGCGTACAAACGGGTATTTTGTGCCGGGGGGCAGTGTGGGGGTATTATGTGCAGGGGGGGCAGTGTGAACAGGAGTGAACAGTGGAGTGAACAGAGCTCTAAGTGCAGGGGGGGCAGGTTGTGCAGTGTGGGGGTATTATGTGTAGGGGACAGTGTGGGGGCAGTATGGGCAGTGTTGGGGCAGTATGTGCAGGGGGCAGTGTGGGGGCAGTATGGGCAGTATGTGCAGGGGGCAGTGTGGGGGCAGTATGTGCAATAGGGACAGTGTGGGGGTATTATGTGCAGTGGGAGGGACAGTGTGGGGGCATTATGTGCAGGGGGACAGTGTGGGGGTATTATGTGCAGGGGGGCAGTGTGGGGGCATTATGTGCAGGGGGGGCAGTGTGTGCAGGAGTGAACAGTGTGTGGGCAGAATGTGTGGGCGAGGGGAAGGGGTGCCGCTGGGTGTATGTGTACCTGATACTCGGGAGCACTACACACAGTCTACAAAATGCTCCTTTCTTGCTTGCAGTAGGAAACGAAGAATGGAAGGAACTCAGTTTACTCCTCCCATTGATGACAGAGGGTCACGTGGGTGTGATGTCATCAGATGTCCTCCTAAGATGCAGCATCTACCCTGCTGGAGAGGAGACAGCAGCAGCTGCTGGCTTGTTAATACTAGAATATACTCTGCCTGCGAGTGTTCTCTGTATATACACTCTCAGTCTCTCCCTGTCCTGTCAGCCTGTAGGGGAGAGCAGCAGCATGATTTTTGCTGCAGGGTGACTGGACACGTAGAGTGTACATACAGAGGAGGACCCTTGCAGACAGTATATTCTACTATTAACAAGCCAGCAGCCGCTCACATTGTGTACCTTGCATTAAGCCAGCAGCCGCTGCTGCATCCTTCCCCCTTTGACCACGAGCTCACCCGCCCCCATTGCAATATATAATATTGTAGAAACAAGTGTGCAGCAGCTGCTGCCTCCAGTAACACACCCGCCCTCTCCCCCACCACTGTGCAGCCGAGCTTGGACGTGTAGATTGTGCAGGAGCTGGCAGAGAGACTCCGTGTCTCTGCCGCGCTGGGGGATCTTCTGTGCAGCCGAGCTTGGACGTGTAGTGTGTACAGGAGCTGGCAGAGAGACTCGGTGTCTCTGCCGCGCTGGGGAAGATCCAGAGTCTCTCTGCCAGCTCCTGCACAATCTACACGTCCAAGCTCGGCTGCACAGACTATCCATAGTAGCACTACATACAGTAGTCTTTACGTGAGTAAGTGGTGGGGGAGAGGGCGAGTGTGTTACTGGAGGCAGCAGCAGCTGTTGCACACTTGTGTCTACAATATATACTGTAAGTGTCAGCAATGGTGGCGTGCGTCTTCGTGTAGGCTGCCCAGGCGCTCCCCATGCAGCGGGGAGGAGGGATGACACCTGGCTGGGGCAGCGGAGCCGCATCGCAAGCTCCCACCAGCCGGGCACAGAGACTAATCTGTTTTGAATTTCCCGGCAGTGCAGTGAATAAATTAAATGACGTCAGCTTAGTTACAGCCACCTGACACAGGGGTAGCACGGACCTTAAACTCTGTAATTACAGCAATGTCAGGGCTAATAACCACTGAGTACCCATCCCCATCCCCACATCCACCCACATTTATAACATAAACACTGCTAATTCCACTTACAGAGGAGAATTTCAGTTTGCGAGCAGGAGTCGGCCATCTTGGTACACCCAAGTGAAGCCACTATGTGTACTCCCCCAGCTGATGACTTCTGCGGCTGCGCAACAAGTTGGAGCTCCTATCTCTATAATGGGGCATGTTTCACTAAATTATTAAAAAACTGTACCTATCTGAAAATCCTCAACCCCAAAAGGCACTCCACTGGGACAATATCTACCTAATAAAACAAACCCCAAGTCTCAATTGTTCCCCTACCCCGAGTTATGCCTTCCCAAAAAAAACCTCATAGACTAACATGGGTGACAAAGTGTCATTTCTGAAGTGTCAGAAAAAAACTGGCAGTTGGAAGTTTAGATCGCTCCCAATTGCTCATTTTGTAATATTTCGCCCTGAAATTTGGCACGCAGCACCGGTTGACGATTCTACGCGTACCTGCCAAATTTCAGCTCAGTACGCCCAGTCACTTTTGAGGTGCAGTCCCTCAAACACCATGCCCCCATCCGAAAAGTTCCCTATGGGGAAAAATCCGTTCGTTGGATTCAGCCTTAATATAAGGGCACTACCGTGCCCTTATAATATATTATAATTATTTTTTTTATTTTTTTTTTTTTTACCCAATAGTGGTATGGCGCCAAATTAAATTATAAATGTCCAAATACACTTATTTTAAGATCCACATCCAGTGAAGTAAGTCGGAGTTGTTTAGTTCCAAAATTTCTTTTATTCAACTTCACGGGGTAGTATTGATAAAAACGCTTGTAGAAAATCCCAACGCGTTTCGTCTCATAGAGACTTCATCAGGGGGAATGCAACGGTCTACAAGTGCAAAACATTGTTTCAATGTACAGTAACAGATTTCATTTTTACATAAAAAATGTAAAAAGAAGGGGAAAATTCCCATAATAATGAGGACCAGAAAGAGAGATAGAACATGATGAAGAACCGGTGGTGATTTAAAGAAAAGAGTGGGAAGGGACGTGAATAAAAATGTTATTATTCTTATTTCTAATAAATATAGTGAAAATTGCTTCTATTTAAACCCGTATATTTCCTAGTTAAATACCTTTTAATCAATGCCTGCAGGGCCGGTGCAAGGCACCGGAGCGCCCCAGGCGAGTCGGGGTGGGGGCGCCCCGGTGCCGGGGGGGGGGGGGGGGGGGTGTGGGGGTGGTGTCTTGGTTGGTACCTGCGTAAAAAAAACTTCTGTCCCCGGCGTCCCTGCTGAGTGCTGGTGTAGGGGTGTCCGTGCCGCCGGGGGAGCCTGCGGCGCTGTTATCGTGTATACGCTTGTCGCGCCCGGCGGGGTCCCTACAGTGCATAGAAAATAACTAGCGCTATGCGCGCGGCGTTATTTTCTATGCTCTGTAGGGACCCCGCCGGGCGCGACAAGCGTATACACGATAACAGCGCCGCAGGCTCCCCCGGCGGCACGGACACCCCTACACCAGCACTCAGCAGGGACGCCGGGGACAGAAGTTTTTTTTACGCAGGTACCACAGTGCAGGGGGTGAGGGGCGAACTGCCGCCCTCCAGGTGCCGGCGCCCTAGGCAAATGCCTAGAGCTGCCTAGTGGTGGCGCCGGCCCTGAATGCCTGTGAAATAAACAGACCATATTCTTCTTTATAAGATGTCTCCTGGACTTTATTTCCAGGATACGGTGATCTTTAGACCCTTTTAAATTACAAAATAATTATTTTATATATACATATATGCTTCTCATTTTGTTATTAAATTAATATTTTAGTGAGAATAATTATAGTGATGTTTTAGTGATAATACATACCTTATTAGGATAATGCCATTTAATAATATAATTGATTAGTAGTGTGCCAGTCTTATGTGGCCTGTGAAAAAAATAATTAATTTATAATTGTTTCCATTTGTATTAAAGTGATTATTTTACTTCAGTGAATAAGTTTATTTATTTATAAACATACCTATAATGTGACAGGTCCTAGTATTTCTGTCAGCCTCTTCTGTTGACGTTTTTAAAAAGTTTTTCTATTTAAACCTGATATTAAGGTAATAGTGTAGTTAGAAAGTTTGCTATTCTCTATTTATACATATTTTAGCCATATTATTTAGTAAATGGGTAGCTTACCTAAAAAGCGGATGACCCTCCTTCATCCAGTAGTATAAAAAATATATAGATCTAAAATAATATAACGTATACAATTCATTTAGTATATGATTCAACTACTACTCCAATTAAAAAATAAAATAAAATAAAAATTAATTAATTAATTAAATGGATGAGGTTACTACTCCATTCCTTACCTCCAGTGGGACTTCTAGTATGCTCCAGAGAGGCCAGCAGAATGACTGCTCTCTGGGCCTGATCTCTATTTATAGGGGTATGGAGTGACCTCACTTCCTCCCATATTTCATTGGTCGGTGGTTAAAACTTGTTTATATCCTAATAAACTAATTACTATATCCATATTACATTTTGCTTGTTTAGCTTATGTGGATATATATGGATATATCCACATAAGGGCTAGTTTCTAAGGACTGAAAAACGTTTTATTTTAATAATTAGTGGTCTATCCATAATGCAGTGTTTTTACCCATATATATATATAGTATTTGTGAACACTGTGAAGGCTTTTTCATGTAAAGCTGCTGTGATTTTTAGTGCTCCTCTTAACCTAAACCACTGGAATGTGGTATTCAGGGGGTTTATGCAGAGTAGACTAATGTGTTTTTATATGGAGGTGATAGGAGGGAATGTCTTGCTACAGATGTGGTTAGTGGGAGTTTGTTCTACAGGGGAGTCTGAGGGCAATGGTTTTTACTGGAAAGAGAGAGGAGCATGGTACGTGGGGGGACAGAGGGGAGCACGGTACCCATGTGAGCTGGCGGGGATTGTGGCAAGTTGATGAAAAATTGGGTATTAGTGTACACTGCTCAAATGCAGCAACAAAAGCAGCTTACAGCAGAGTGCAAGAGAGCATTATGGACTGATTTTGGCTGTTATTTGCTTATTTAATGTTACCATTTTTTGCACAGGTTTGGTAGTGGATGCGAAGTGCAATTTTCAGAGTTCTAATAAGTGGACTGTAAACAGTGACTGCCAGATAGAACTTATCGATGATGTCTGTGACAGGAATGAGGAAGACGATGATGCAAAAGATGATGAAAATGAAGATGTGGATTCTGAAAAAGAGAGAGCTGAACTAACACAAGAGAAGGGATCAAAAAAGAACTTCATCTGCAAGTCTTGTGACAAGATCTTTCTGTTCCGCTGCCGCCTGGAGGTCCATATGAAGCGCTGTCGGATGGCAAAAAGAAATCCACTACAATGCAAAGACTGCAATGTGGTGCAAGCTTCTAAAAAGGAGCTGGACCAGCATCGAGAGGAAGTGCATGGCTACATCATTTCTCGCAGTAACAAAGGGAAAAGGAGAATGCTTGTCACATGCGACATATGTGGCAAAGAGTTTGCACATCCCTCAGGTAATATTGCAATGGGTAACCAGTTTCACTAAAATTGTTTCAACCTGTTTCAGGAAATTATTTTCTTTTTCATTCTAAAATAATGTGAGATTCAGCTGTTTCTCATCTAGCACTACAATTATATCACCCAGTGAAGACTGAAAGTAATTGCTGCTGATTATACTGTATAGGCAATCTAACACGGTCAGGATTACATCTCAAATTCACTTCTGTCCCTCTTGTATACTACAGATGCGTCCTCATACAACATGCAGCACGTGATGTCTGGCGTGAGTGTGCTGCCGTTTGTTTTTTTTTTAATGCGGATGTTAAAACACAATGTGGCTAGGACACACAATGAGGCACTGCTGATTTATTTGATATGACACTTCTATTGTGTGAGTATTGTGTGTATATGGAGCAGAACAGAACTTGTATAGGAAAACTGCTGCAGCTCTTATATTTAAGCAGAGAATCAGTCGCAAACAGGTATACAAATGTCCTATCAAATTGCCTCCTAGTCATTCTGCATTGCCCCCTAGATGCATTTTCAGCAAAAAATGCCTGGTGTTTGGCGTCACTGCAACAAAGATGTATGAAGACATATCTGTATTATTTCTCTCACATGCAACATGTTACATCTGTAAGATTTTTATTAGTTTAGTTACACATAAAGTGTATGTAAGCCACAAAGGTTCTATATACTACTTATATGTTGTTGTTTTTTTTCAAAATTTGTGCAAATGATGGTTTTGAAGCATCTCTTGAACTATTTGTTGCTCAGGTCTGCAGTACCATAAACGGACAGAGCATTTTGATGAGAAGCCTTTCTCCTGTGAAGAATGTGGTGCAAAGTTCGCTGCAAATTCCACATTGAAAAACCATCAACGTTTGCACACTGGAGAACGTCCGTTTATGTGCAAGCACTGTCAGATGACCTTTACCCAGGCAGCTGCCCTTTCCTACCACACCAAAAAGAAGCATTCTGAAGGTATTTAACATTTAATTCCTTTAATAGTTTTGACCGGCGATAGTTTGACTTTTTTCACAAGCCTACCTCCATATGATCCTGATGTTTCTATACACCAGACATTGGCGCTGATGCAGAGTTAGTAACCAAATGGATGTAACTTAATAAAATAAAAGAAATAGAATCTGAGGTTTTCTTGTACCTGGCCTGTAGCAGATTCCAAAGATACCTAACAAACCTATCCACTTACCTACTTCACCACATTTGCGTGATCATATCTGTCCCTACGCCTTAAGGCAGTGGTCGCTAGCTGGCGGTAGTGATCTGAGTGGCTCGGCCACTCTGCATCTGCCTGCCCGTCCCTCCCCTGAGAGGGTGCACAGTGCTAAGCGCTCCTGGCACTTCCGGGTAGCCTTGCAGCACTATGCTCACTATCAGATGCTAGAGGTGAAATATTACCTCTAGTGTCTCGTCCCCCCCATCCCCCTCCTCCTCCTCCGCTCAGCCACCCGTCCAGTCATCTCTGCTCCCCGGGCACTACGCTACCCCACAGCTTCTGCTGGCCGGATACTCTGCTCCCCCCACAGCCTCTGCTGCCTGGACACTCCGCTCCCCCGCAGCAAAAGGTGAGAGGCTTAAAGGTTAAAACAGCTGCTGCCCAGACCAGCAGACAGGCATCATTGACAGCTTCTGGGCATCCTCCCTCTGTCAGTGTAAGTGTGTGCACTACATGTTTGTGTCATGTCTATGTCTATGTCTTTGATCTATATATGTGTGTGCATTTATGCATGTATGTATTCTATGTGTGCCTATGCATATGCTGTGTGTTTATATGTATGTGTGTAGTACCATAAAAGTTAAATACGTTTTGAGGAAATTTTGTTTTATGTTTTTAGAATTTAGATAATGAAAGGTGCAAGGTTGGTGAGGGGGATGGAAAGGTACATGGGGGACAAAAAAAAGGTGCAGGAGGTACAGAGAGGTGAAGGAGTAATGAGACAACAGAGACATGCAAGGGTTACTGGGGGATGAAGAGGTGGTGAAGGGCTGCAAAGGGGATGGAGAAGTGCAGGGGGGGGGGGGGACGGAAGCTGAAGGGGTGCAGGATGGATGGAGATGTGCAAGGGTGATGTGAGTACGAAGAGGTGATGGGGTGACAGTCGTCCCGCCTCGACATGCTGTAAACTGATAAATACTGTATTGTGTTGAAAAATGTCTCTCTGGTCCATAGAGAAATTGTTTTTGTAGTATTGATTTGATTACACCCATACTCCAGAGATATATATCCCCCATGCCCCCTAATTTCGGGTGCGTTTAATAAAAGGGTACTAAAGGGTGAATGTTCAGCACATCTTTTTTGTTGGCTGGTTACTTTAATACCTGTATTCAACTATCTGTGACCTCTGGCCAGAAGCAGCTTTTCATGCTTTACTGAATTGTAGTACTATCTCTTAATCATATTCCTCTATGTTCAATAAGCAAATAAATGTAGGTTGTAAAAGTGACTTTTCATATTTTATTTCAGGTAAAATGTACGTGTGCCAGTACTGCGATGCTGTCTTTGCACAATCCATCGAGTTGACCAGGCATGTGAGGACTCACACAGGAGACAAGCCATACGTCTGTCGAGAGTGTGGGAAAGGTTTCAGCCAGGCAAATGGACTTAGTATACACCTTCGGACATTCCATAGTGAGTTGCATGAACTCTTTTGCGGAAGATATCTCCCATGCTTATGGCACTAGTTCATTATATACAACAGAGCTGCCCATTGTTTTAATTTTATATGTCCCAAAAGCATGGAGTTGCAGTTTTTTGGTAGTTCACAACTAAAGAAAACCTGAAGCGCACCGCATAGTGTTTGACATAATTTCAAAACCCTAAATTGCGGGCACATTTTATATATATATATATATATATATATATATATATATATATATATATATATATATATATATATATATATATACACAGTGCTGAACTCTGTTCACATTTAACAAACAATGGGGCAGATGTGTTTAGCGTTAAAAAGAGATAAACGGGAGAGTGATAAACGTCCAGCCAATCAGCTCCTAACTGTTGTGTTATAGGAAAAATGGCAGGTAGGAGCTGATTGGCTGGATGTTTAGCACTCTTTATCACCCTTGCGTTTATCTCGTTTTAAGTCTTAATAAATCTGTACAGTGTTGTATCTTCAAACTGCAAGACATATCGTGGATGGGAGAATAGCTCCACCAGGCCAAAGTAACGATTTTTTTCTTATTGCTTTTTCAGACATTGAAGATCCCTACGACTGCCAGAAATGTAGAATGAGTTTCCCTACATTGGAGGAGAACAGACAACACATTCAAGTTGTACATTCCAAGGAATACCACCCATGTCCTTCGTGTGAGAAAATTTTTAGTGCCCCTTCTCTACTAGAACGACACATTGTAAGCCATGTTGGAGGAAAGCCTTACAACTGTGAGATCTGTGACAAAGCATACCAGGTATATACATGTATATTCTCCACTTGCCAGTTATTTGAGACAGTTCACCAGGTTTATTGGTGTAGTGAAATGTTATCTACCACGCTTTCCATAGCAACTGTCTGGCTTATGGTACCACAACCGCACGCATCATCCGGATTTGTTTGCTGCTCAGAATCATCGCTCTTCCAAGTTCTCCGCTGCACAGTGTAGTTCCTGCGAACAAGTCTTCTCAAATACATCTATTCTCCAGAAACACACAAAACTAGAACATCCAGGTGAGGGCATCTGAAATGTAATTTTTTTTTTTAAAACAGAGCATCGAAAGGTGTGCCCATACACATTACAATTATTGTATACAATATTGGGTACTTGTTTCCTAGCATGGCGCCCATCGCATACCGTATTTAGTGGTATGCGATGCGATATTCCCGTTAAATTAACAAGAGTGCTTGTACAATGAAATATCGCATGCCAGCAAATGGCATGCGATGCGATTTTGAAATTGTACTAGCACCCTGATGGGTGCTTACAATGTTAAATGCACCCCCATTGTCAACGACACCCCCACTATCAACGCCAACCGAAGCATGGCGAGCGCGGCGGTACGCGTCCTCCGACCTTTTCATACCCCCACTATCCACGTCGGCGTTGAGTTGTTTTTAAATAGTGTGGCGATCCACTGAGCCCGAAGCGTGGCGAGGCCCGTGAGGGAACGTGGAATACATGGAATTAATCCGAGTCCCCTCGCGGGCTCGCTGCACTCACCACACTATCTAAAATCAACTCCACGCCTGCGTGGATAGTGGGGGTATGAAAAGGTTGGAGGACTCGTACCGCCTCCCCTCGCGGGCTCGCTGTGCTCGCCACGCTTCGGGTTGGCGTTGATAGTGGGGGTGGCGTTGACAATGGGGGTGCATTTAACATCGTAAGCACCCATTAGGGTGCTTGTATAATTAAAAATCGCATCGCATGCTGCTATATTGCATGCAATGCGATTGCATAAGATGCACTACCATCAAAATCGGGGGCACCGTGCTAGGAAACAAGTACCCAATATTGTATACAATATCGCATCTCATCGCGGTTTTACATGAGATCTTTTTGTACTAGATCTGATTTCATTGTAAAACCGAGATGCGATGCAATATTGTATGCATTATTGTATACAATAATTGTAACTTGTATGGGCACCTTTAATGTTAATAGTCTATTTACCTGGAAAAATACATATTTTATTAAATATGTCAGATATTTTTTGTAGGAATTAATCTGTTTTCTGAACGGGCAGCCTATTAATTAGGCGTGATCACCATTTCGTAAGACTTGAGATGAGATTTGTATGTTTCACCCATGGGAAGCAGGGCATGGACCCCCATTAGCGTTTATCACTTAAGAGGTTTTTTTCTCCTTCATCCACTAGGTGTCACTGGAGTTACACTGGGGAATAGAAGGCGACCACAGGGAGCATGGGCACTTTAAAATAATTAATCAGTGTGACCAACTCCTCCCCTTCTACTTCCCCTCCCGGGCAGTCTTAGATCGTGCCCAAAAGGGAGCAGGTCACATTTCTCTCATCTCCTGGGCTTTTTGATAATTAGGACATAAAGCAGCAAGTTTTGCCTTTGAGGACAGGCAGATAGTTGCTGCTACTATCTGCCTGCGACGAGGGAGTCGGCTGCTGCTTATAGGGTTTGCGCCCGGCTCCCTAGCTGACAGAGACCACCGTCTCTGGAGCTGTAACGGGCGCCGCTCACACGAAGCGTGCACCCGATCCTCCCCCAGCCGCACCGCCGACGGCATGGCCGCAGCACTGTGAGTATTACCCTGCCTTCCTGTTAGAGGATGGTCAGGGACACAAACGGTGGTGCAGCAGAGGGTTTTTTAAACCTGGCGCCATTATGGGTGACGGAGCTGCCGGGCGGGGGGCGGAGTTACCGCGCGGTACTTCCCAGCAGGCCTTGGCATACCCCAGCATTCCTGCAAGTCACGGCGGCCATCTTGGACATTTGGCGCCATTGAACACGCTGCTGGAGGCGCCACTGTTGCGCTGCAGATCTATCCTGACTGCAGTTGGGCGATCCCTGTCGCCTGGTGACCGTCCTGCTGAACGCTCTACCCGGTCTGTGAGTTACAGTGGGGATTAGAGCTAGGTGAAGACAGTTTGGGCTGTGTCTCAATTAGAGCTATAGCGCTCCTAGGTATATGCCATAGCGCTGTACAAAGCTCTGTGACGGCTCTTTTACTGTCTCTCCCTTCCAGTATATATTGCTGCCTATCCTATACCTACTATCTGTGATCAGTGTGGTAGTGTGTGGTGATTACTGGGTGTTCTGTTGACCATGGCAGGGGGTAGCTCCAAGAGGGTTACTTGCAAGAAGTGTGCTGTAAAATTTACACCTTCTAAGGAGGGAGACTCTGTATTTGATAAATGCACTGCTTTACCCCCAGCTCCAGAGTCCCCCGTGCATACCCCTGTTTGGGCATCACAATTAGCTGATGTAATGTCTCATTTAGCTTGCGAGCTCTCTGCAGCTCAAAAGGACAGAGACTTCCAGAACTCAACAGGCTTCCTTGACTTCTGCTGTGCAGAGCTTAACTAAAGCCTTGACTCCAGCAGAGGGCGCCATTGCTTCATCTTCTAGGCAAAATCCCCCTCCCTTACTCAGTAAAAGGGTATTACAGCCCTCTGGGGATTCTGGGGAGTATGAGGATATGCCTGATCTGGAGGAGGGCGAATTTGCCGATGATGATGATTGATGATTGATGATTGATGATTGATGATGATGATGATGATGATGATGATGATGATGATGATGATGATCATCAGGCGTTGTTTACGCAAGAGCCGGCCCCAGCCTGGAGGACCTTATACATATGGTAAAGGTTGCCTGCAAGGTGTCAGATGACGCAGACATTCCTGCTCGTCCTTCTTTCTTTGGGAAGAGATAAAGGCAGTCACCCACCTTCCCTCCAGCGGAGGAGTTAGATGAACATATTTTGCAGGCTTGGAATCACCCTGACAAAAAATTCCAGGTACCTCAAAGGTTTCTGGCTGCTTATCCTCTTCCACCAGAGGGTAGAAAGAGGATTGAGATACCACCAGTAGTGGACTCTTCAGTCTCACGACTGTCTAAAAAGACGATTCTCCCGGTGCCGGGTGCAACCACTCTTAAGGATACTTCTGACCGTAAGTTGGAAGTAACCCTTAAGAACATTTTTTCTGCAGCTGGAATTATTCAGCGTCCGGCCCAGGTCGGGTGCTGGGTAAATAAAGCCATGGGGGTATGGCTTCTCAGATCCTAACAGAGGTTCGTGAGGGCTCTGACCCTGCCTCCATTGTTCAGCTTGCTGAACAGAACCAAGAGGCATCCAATTATTTAATAGAAGCCTCTTCTGACGTCTGCATGGTTGCAGCCAAGGTTTCGGCCTTATCCATATCAGCTCGCAGAGCTCTCTGGTTACGCCAATGGCAGGCTGATGCAAAGTCCAAGCGTGCGGTGGAGGCCCTGGCGTTCAATGGGGAGGTTCTTTTCGGGCCAGAGCTCGACAAGTGGATCTCCCAAGCAACGGGAGGTAAGTCCCACTTCCTTCCCTCAGCGGCTCCTCCGACTACACGCAGGACCCCTCAAAGGCCCTCCTTTCGGCCTACGACCAGATTCAGAGGTCGTTCCAGAGGCGGAGCTCCATCTAGAGGTTCCAGAGGACGAGGCAGAGGCGCCTCGGCAGCTGTCCAGGAGCCCAAGTCCTCCAAGCCAGCCGCATGACTGTCCACGGTCTCATCTGGGGGATCCCAGAGTCGGGGCCCGACTGCTGTCCTTCTGTCACATCTGGCTACAGTCTTGTCAGGACTCATGGGTAAGGGATCTGGTAACCCAGGGTTACAAAATCCATTTCCGGTTGGTCCCTCCAAACAGGATTTTCAAGACCGTACTCCCAGACAAGGCGCAACTTCTGTTATCAGCAATCAACAAGCTGCGGACAACAGGAGTTGTGATACCAGTACCCGAGGATCAGCATACTCAGGGATACTACTCCAGTCTGTTCCTTGTGACGAAGCCGGACGGCTCGGTAAGGCCTATTCTAAATCTAAAGGATTTGAATCCGTTTCT
This sequence comes from Crinia signifera, assembly GCF_055691185.1. Classification (NCBI taxonomy): domain Eukaryota; kingdom Metazoa; phylum Chordata; class Amphibia; order Anura; family Myobatrachidae; genus Crinia; species Crinia signifera. The sequence goes on from NC_139226.1 coordinate 82,375,627, forward strand.
ACAAGCGGTCAAATTCAATATTGAGTCCCTGCAGTCGGTGATTCAGGGACTGGAACAGGGAGAGTTCCTGGTATCTTTGGATATCAGGGACGCATACCTGCACATCCCTATCTGTCCTCCTCACCAGGCCTTCCTCTTGTTCTCTATACAGGAACAACACTGGCAGTTCCAGGCCCTGCCGTTCGGTCTCTCATCGGCCCCATGGGTCTTCACCAAGGTGATGGCGGTGATGATGGAGGTCCTCAGGGCTCAGGGGGTTACCATCATCCCCTACTTGGACGATCTTCTTCTGAAAAATTTGTTCGAGGGAGGCTCTGTTGTCCAACATACGGCTCACCCAGGAGACACTCATCAGTCATGGGTGGATTCTGAACTTTGCAAAGTCTCAGCTACAGCCGTCTCAACGTCTTCTCTTTTTGGGGATGATTCTGGACACCCAGCAGATTAAGGTTTTTCTGCCGCCCGACAAAGTTCAGTCCCTGCAGGTCCTGGTCAGGTCGGTCTTGCGACGGCCACAGGTATCGGTGCACCTTTGCACCAGACTCTTGGGGAAGATGGTGTCCTCCTTCGAGGCAGTACAGTACGGCCGCTTCCACTCGCGCCAATTCCAGTTGTCTCTCCTTCACCAGTGGTCAGGGTCTCACCTGCATCTTCAGCAGCGGGTGACCCTGTCTCCTCGAGCCCGTCTGTCCCTGCTGTGGTGGCTCAACTCCGAAAACCTGCAAAGGGGCAGGAGGTTCGGCATATGGGAGTGGACTCTCCTCACCACAGACGCCAGCCTTCGAGGCTGGGGAGCGGTAACGCTGGAACACCAGTTCCAGGGTTTATGGACGAGGCAGTAGAGCTTACTCTCCATCAATGTGCTGGAACTCAGAGCAGTCTACTATGCTCTTCTGCAGGCGGGACACCTGCTGCGGAGCAGAGCAATCAGAGTCCAGTCCGACAACGCCACAGCCGTCGCCTACATAAACAAGCAGGGCGGCACTCGGAGCAAGGCGGCGATGAAGGAAGTAAGCAGGATCATCCTCTGGGCTCAGGACCATGCTCAGGCCTTGTCAGCAGTGTTCATCCCCGGAGTAGACAATTGGGAGGCCGACTTTCTAAGTCGGCAGCATGCCCACCAGGGGGAGTGGTGCCTCAACCCTCAGGTATTTCAGACCCTAATACATCGTTGAGGGTGTCCTCAGGCGGATCTGATGGTGTCCCGCCACAACTTCCAGCTCCCAATATACTTTGCGCGGACTTGAGATCCTCAGGCCGCAGGGGTGGACGTTCTGGTCGCTCCTTGGCCGTTTCAGTTTGTTTACCTTTTTCCTCCCTTTCCGTTGATACCTCGGGTATTACAGCGCATTCGCAGGGAGGGGGTAACAGCGCTTCTGATATCGCCGGATTGGCCCCGGCGCTCGTGGTACACCAACCTGACGGATCTTCTGATCGACGAGCTGTGGCCGCTACCTCATCAAGAGGACCTCCTCAGTCAGGGTCCTTTCATCTACCCAGATTTAGGACGTCTACATTTGATGGCGTGGCTGCTGAGAGGTCCATCTTGAGACATGCAGGTATCCCTAGGGCGGTGATACCTACAATGATGAGGGCCAGGAAGGAAGTCACCTCCAGACACTATCATCGGATTTGGAGATCCTATGTGTCGTGGTGCGAAAGACGCCGAGTGTCCTCTACTCTGTTCAAGAAGGCTCGACTTCTCCTGTTTTTACAGGAGGGGTTGAACTCTGAACTTAGGCTGAATACACTGAAGGTGCAGGTTTCAGCCCTTTCAGTTTTTTTCCAGAAACGTATAGCCCTCATTCCGGAAGTCCACACTTTTTTCCAGGGGGTGCTGAGGCTTCAGCCCCCTATTCGTCCACCTACGGCTCCCTGGGACCTAGAGTTGGTCCTCAGATATTTAAGATCATCTATATTTGAGCCGTTAGAAGAGGTGGATCTTCGATATCTCACTTGGAAGGTGGTTCTTCTCTTGGCTTTGGCCTCGGCCAGACGTGTTTCGGAATTGGGTGCGCTTTCTTGTCGCTCACCGTTCCTCCAGTTTCATCCGGACAGAGCGGAGCTCCGTACCAGTCTTTCCTTCCTTCCGAAGGTGGTCTCAGCGTTCCACGTGAACCAACCGATCGTGGTTCCAGCATTCACAGAGGCTTCACCTGAGGATAGGTCCTTGGATGTGGTGAGGGCCCTGCGGATTTATGTCTCTCGCACGGCTTCTTTTCGTAAGACGGATGTCTTGTTTGTTACCTACGACCCGGTGCGTCGTGGATGGCCAGCTTCGAAACAAACGCTGGCCAGATGGATCCGTCTGACAATTCGTCAGGCATACCTTGCTGAGGCTCAGATGCCTCCTGCTAACATAGGCGCGCACTCCACCAGATCGGTGGGTCCTTCATGGGCGGCTGCCCGTGGGGTCTCCCTGCAACAGCTCTGTGGTGCTGCGACATGGTCAGGTCGGCACCCCTTTGTGCGATTTTATAGGTTTCATACCTTTGCGGCACCAGCTTCTCAGTTTGGCCGCTCTGTTTTAAGGGGATCTCAGCGCTCACCCACCCGGGTTGAAAGCTCTGGGACGTCCCAAGTGTAACTCCAGTGACACCTAGTGGATGAAGGAGAAACAGGGATTTTGTACTTACCGTAAATCCTTTTCTCCGAGTCCACAGGTGTCACTGGACGCCCACCTCAGCGCTGTTCTCCACCTGTTATGTTCAGTGTTAGGTTCCTAATGGGTAACCTCTGGAGTTTTCCCTTGTCAGGGTTATATAAACATTGTTATTACACACCTGTCTCGTCTGGTTTGACTCTGTGTGTGCGTTTGTTTTTTCATATATATATTCTTTTTCTACTATAAGTATTGAATGATGTTATGTTGTGATGAACCTCCTCTCGGATGTGTGTTATATCTTTCTGCTCCCTTTCGGGCATGATCTTTATGACTGCCTGGGAGGGGAAGTAGAAGGGGAGGAGTTGGTCACACTGATTAATTATTTTAAAGTGCCCATGCTCCCTGTGGTCGCCTTCTATTCCCCAGTGTAACTCCAGTGACACCTGTGGACTCGGAGAAAAGGATTTACGGTAAGTACAAAATCCCTGTTTTTTTCCCCCAGAGCCAAAATAGTTCTGTCCAATGGCTTATCTCTATTTCTTTGTCGGGGTCCATGGGTCCCACAAAGGACATCGGGTTTGTAGGCGGATCCAGGGGGTCCGAGGCACCAATCAGCAAAGCTTTTCAAAAGTTTCCCAGCATGCCCGGGCACTCTCCCCTATGACCCCGCCTCCAGGCTCAGCTTAGTCTGTTTTTGTTTGGTGCCAGCAGGAAGCTGACGCACCATTAAAATCAGCAGGGATTACCTCACTGAGGTAATCCCATAAGAAACTGCAATTATTTTTAATTTTTATTGTTATTTTTATACTGGCCGCTTAAGCGGCAGAGCCTCTCTTGCGGCTGAGGCCGCCCCCGCTGTCAATCACTGACGGTGGCGTGGGCGACCACATCACTCCTGCCGGCGCCGGAACTCCCCCACAACACTGTCAAGAGGGGTACTCGGCAGGGGAGACTAAAGCACCACCGGACATCTCGCCCAGCCAGTATGGCCGGATCTCCGGCAACAGGTAAGGCCTTCTGTGAGGGCACAAATCCCTGCTTTGCTGCGTGGTGTGGGATACAGCTGTAGCAGCTGGCGTGGACACTGGCTTCAGGCAGGGACTCCACTAGACCACCGGGGCCTGAGCGCAGGCTGGAGCATTAAAATCCATTTTAACAGGCTCCCTTTGCCCCGGTGGGGGAAGTCCAGCAAGGGGGGTGGCGCTTGGCCTGCAGCACCTCCCCCAGCTTTGGCGCTAATCTCCCCGCAGATCTGCCGTCCACTAGCTGTTTAACCCTGTGCCCGCCCTTTCTCTTCAGACCAGTGGCCATCTTAGAGGCACAGGAGGTACAGTCTCCCCTGTGAAACCGTTTACAGGCTGATTAACGCTTTCACAGACACCCTAATCCCCCTTACTCCATAGAGTTTAAGCGGTTGATACAGGGTGTAATAGCATTTATTGGCTTTACCAGCTAAATGTAAGTGCTTGTGTATGTGACTGTATTGTGCTAGTTCTTTTATTCTCATTCTCTGTCAGTACTTTTGCAACTGTCCACTGTATTTCTCACAAATCTTCTGAGGAAGATTACAGAGGTTTTATTCTCTCGGGTCACATACACTCAGTGATATCATTCCAGGTTTTCCTCTGTTGATTATACCTATTGTGCACTGTAATCCCCCTCTTTGGGTCTTTGCATTATGTCCAAACCGGGGCGCAAACAGATGGTCTCCCCAGCTCTGGTCTTGCAAGAGTTGTCGCAGGCTTGTCTGATCAGGATGTCACTCAGGAGGGGCTATGTGTTAACTGCTTTATCCCCCCTGGCCAGTCCTCTGCCACAGTGGTTTCCCAAAACCACCCTGGGCAGCCATTCAGCAGTTGTTAGGCACCCTAGTGGATCGCCTTCCTCCCTCCATTGCACCCACTGTAGTCCAGTCCCCTCCACCTTGGGTGGATGCCCTGTCGACCACGGTGCAGACCTTGCAACAGACTATGGTAGCCATGCAAAAGCTGCTGCCTAATGCTGCACAACCTAATAGGCCTCTGTTAACACCATTGCTTACTGTAGCACAGGATGACACAGATGATGATGGGGATGATAATGACAATGCTGATGATATTAATATTGACGATGACCAGGATGATGATCCTATGCCTACAGAGGACAACAATCCTGCTTCACAATCAGACACAGCTGATGTGACAGCTCTCATTGATGCCATTCGTTTGATATTATTGTCACTCTCTGAGGAGCCTGAACCAACTGCTAAAACCAGAGATGTTTTTAAAAAGCAGAAAGTCCCAATTCCCTCACTTTGACCATTTGATAGAGATTAGAGGGATCAATGGGAGGCCTTGGGGGAAAAGTCCACTATTTCTAAGAAGCTATTATCCAGGTATCCCTTACCTCCTGAGGATTGTAAACCATGGGAAATTCCTCCCTTGGTAGATTCTCATGTGACCAGGTTAGTTAAACCCTCAGTATTGCCGGTCACTTTAGGATCGGTCTTAAAAGATCCTACAGACAGGCACTTGGAACATTCTCTAAGGGCCATATTCTCGTTCACTGGAGCGGTCCAGAGACCGACCATAGCAGCGACCTGGGTGGCTAAAGCCATTTTGCCATGGGTACAGTTCCTAAAAGATGAACTTACCCAAGACGCCTCTGATGATGCCAAATTATGTGTGCATCACATTAAACAAACAGCATTTTACATTATGGAGGCTATGTCCAATGCATCCGCTTAAGCATCTGCCAGTTCAATTCAGGCCACATCATTTGGTTAAGACCATGGAAAGCGGACCTGGAATCCAAGAAAACCTTCGAACTTGTACCTGCTGGCAGCAGCCAAGCCTGCGTGTCTGCCCACAGCTCTACCACAAAAAGCTAGGACTTCTTCCTTTCGGTCCTTTCATCCCCAGGGTAAAGCCCGAGGTCAGTCCTACCCTAGAACCGCTCCTGCCAATAAGGCAAGTAAGGCGAAGCCCAAGCAGGTCTGGGCCGCTAGACAGGACCCTGCCAAGCCAGATAAACCTTCAGCATGACTGGACGGGCCTCCTGCAGGGGGACCCCTAAGTGGGAGGCTGACTTCTCCACTTTGCCCACCAGTGGCTATCCACAACAAAGGATGCCTGTGTAGGAGAAGTTGTGTCATGGGCTACTCCATCTCGTTCAAAAAGCCTCCCCCGCACAAGTTTTTTTGCACAGGCCTACCTCACAATCCAAACAAAGCAGAACAATTGCTAAAAATCTTAAATTGTCTGCTACAATCCCGAGTCATTTTTCCAGTCCCTCAACACCAGAGGGGACTCTGTTATTACTCGACTCTGTTCCTGGTTTCAAAACCAAAGGAACCTACAGGCCAATCCTCAACCTGAAGTCACTCAACAAAGTGGTGAAGGTTTCAAAGTTTCGGATGGAAACTTTAAGGACAATAATCCTAGCCCTGAAACCGTGGGATTACATAATCTCCCTGGCCATTCGGGACGCCTACTTGCATGTCCCAATTCTTTCAGCACACCAGAAATCTCAGGTTTGCAAATGAAAATCGTAATTTTCATATCCAGGCTCTTCCATTTGGCCTAGCCACCGCTCCTAGGATTTTTACAAAAATCATGGTGGTTATGGCAGAACACATTCACCATCTGGGAATTGGGATACTCCCATACCTGGACAATTTACTGTTAGTGGCCAAATCCCAGGAAGTCCTGTTATCTCATTACATTACAGATAACAATCAGGATTTTTCCTTCAATGGTGGCTGCAAACAGACCATCTATCTCAGGGTCGTCCATTCTGGTTCACAGAGTGGACGATTCTCACTATCAACGCCAGCCTACGAGGCTGGGGGGTGGTATTAGAATCCCGATCCTTGCAAGGTGTGTGGACCACACCGGAAACCTGCCTTTCCATCAACGTGCTGGAGCTTCGGGCAGCTTACAACGCCCTTATCCGTTCTCAGGACCTTCTCCTGGGGAAAACCAGTCCAGATCAGATCGGACAATGCCACGGCTGTGGCGTACATAAATCGCCATGGAGTAACTCACAGTGCAGCTGCTCTCCGGGAGGTCTCCAGGATTCTCACCTGGGCGGAACAGCACCTTCTGGCTCTCTCTGCAGTCTTCATCCCAGGAGTTCTAAATTGGGAGGCAGACTTCCTAAGCCACCAAATTATCCATGTGGGGGGAGTGGTCACTCCACCCAGAGGTGTTTTTGCTCCTAAAAGTCCATTGGGTGATGCCAGACGTAGACTTAATGGCTTCCAGACACAACAAAGTGTCAACGTTCAGGGATCCTCAAGCCAGCTTCACGGATGCCCTATCCGTTCCATGGAATTATCGTCTTCTATATGCCTTTCCACCAATATCCATGATTCCCAGAGTAATCAGGAAATTTAAACAGGAAGGCGGGGACCTCATCCTGATAGCTCCGGCCTGGCCATGCAGGTACTGGTACGTGGACCTACAACAAATGTCGTACCAGCCATCCTTCCTCCTACCCTTCTGGGTGGACTTACTGAGTCAGGGACCCTGCATGCACCCAGATCTTCAACGCCTGTCTGACGGCGTGGCGCTGGAAACTGCCTAATTGAAAAATAAAGGTTATTCTTCAAAGGTAGCCAGGACCATGATTCAGGCACGCAAGCCAGCATCATCCAGAATTTACTATAGGGTCTGGCACACCTAGTTTGCGTGGTGTATGGCTAGGAAGTATAATTCAAAAATGTTCAAGGTAGCCAGAATCCTGGCATTCCTTCACAAGGGCCTAGACCAGGGGCTAAGGCTAGCGTCTTTAAAAGTTAGTTTCAGCTTTATCCATCTGGTTTCAGAGGAAAATAGCTAGTCTCCCGGACGTCTGTACATTCCATCAAGGAGTGGTACATATTCAGCCCCTGTATGTTGTGCCTACAACACCTTGGGACTTATCTCTGGTGTTACAGGCTTTGATCAAGACACCATTCAACCGTTACAGGCGGCAGACCTCAAATGGCTGACAGCCAAGACGGTATTCCTTTTGGCTATTGCATCCGCTAGATGGGTTTCTGATTTTGTCAGCTCTCTCCTGTAAAACACTGTTCCTCATATTTCATCCAAATAGGGCGGTGTTACGAACTAAACCATCTCGCCTTCCAAAGGTAGTCTCCAAATTCCACATAAATCAGGAGATTGTGGTTCCAGCGTTCAATACAGACGACCTCTCTGCGGAAGAACGTCTACTGGATGTGGACAGGGCTCTGACCATTTACATAGACCGTACTAAGTCGGTCAAAAAATCAGACTCTCTTTTCGTGCTCTATGGATTCCACAAAAAGGTTTGGCCAGCGAGCAAACAGACCATTGCTCGCTGGATCTGCATGGCTATTCAAAAGACTGATCAGCAGGCTAATCTGCCTATTCCCCTTTCGATAAAAGCACACTCCACCAGAGCGGTTGGCCCATCATGGACAGCACGCCGAGGTGCATCTGCCGAACAGCTGTGCAAGGCTGCAACATGGTCATCTGTCCATACCTTCATAAAATTCTATGCATTTGACACGTTCGCCTCCCAGGATGCCTCCTTTGGTCATCGGGTACTTCTGACACCTCAGGCAAATTCCCTTCCTTAAATACGGCTTTGAGACATCCCCAATGTCCCCTGTGGGACCCATGGACCCCAAGAAAGAAAAGGAAAGTTATGGTAGACCTACCTTCGGTTAACTTTCTTTCTTTGAGGTCCATGGGAACCACAGGGCGCCCTCCCTAAATTTGATCCTGAGGTATCCCTAGGTGTGATGCACTACACTGTGACCTTAGTCTTGTCCATGTGCCATAAGTTGTGTGTATGAGTACTTGCGCATGTGTTCTCTCTGTCCTCTTCCTGCTTAATGCTGGTTACCAATACAGACTAAGCTGAGCCTGGAGGTGGGGTCATAGGGAAGAGGGCCCGGGCATGCTGGGAAACTTTTGAAAAGCTTCGATGATTGGTGCCTCGGGCCCCCTGTGTCCGCCTACAACCCCGATGTCCCCTGTGGTTCCCATGGACCTCAAAGAAAGAAAATTAACCGAAGGTAGGTCTACCATAACTTTTTCTTGTTTCTAACCAGCCTGCACACTGCCATCAGTCCTGCATAAAGGGATTGTGATTTCCAGCATTTCCCTACACAAAATGCTTTTTTGCCTTTTTGAAATAGGTCTTTGGCATTTTGAAAGTTCTGTGTGGTTGCATATTTCAGGGGATTGGTTATTCCCAGCTGATGGGGATAGGGGGGAGTTAGGATATAATTTATTTCAGTCTTGGAGTATTTGTACAGTAACCATTCCTCACTCTGCCTCCAGTATACATGGTTTCCCTGTGAGTTGATCTTACAAATGAATGTCCTGGCCAGTAGTCATCGAGGGCCTGACATTCATACTTGAGAATGCATTGGGGTCTCATACTGTAGGTCACCGATTTGTGAGGGAAGAAGATTGTATTCTGCAGAGGGTGAAATGTTTAGATCACTACAGCAGTCTATTGGGGGAGGTTTTCAGGAATTATATTTAGAGAGGTAGCTGATAAGTTTTTGCCATTTTTTAGCAGTTTCTCAATTATTTTTCTCTTCTGTTCTTAATGTCTGTTACCTCAGCATTTTTTTTGCTTGTCCTACATTATGCTCCGTTCAAGACCCATTCACTCTGTTCCTTTTATGTTTTTTAGGATAGTCTCTTCACTATATTGTTTCAAGTAGGCAGGTCTCTGTTCGCCATATCTGATTTTTCCAAAAGTAATGTTTCATAATGTTTCCCGTCTTTGCTTCCATGGTACCATGCTTGTCCTTTTTTCTAAGAACTCCCATAACACCTTGAGTTCAAGAATTACAAGAGATCGAATTATTTAATAGGACTCTCACTGCTCCAGGGAAGTAATATTGTTGTAGTGCTCATACTCCTCTATATCCACATTTATTTATTCATATTTGTTAGTGTTTAGTCAGAGTAACACCCAAACCCAAGAATGTGTGGTTTCTCCTTGCTTGGCTAGTACTACATTGAGAAGGCTATATGACAATGTGGTTAGTTATTTTTTCTGCCTATTAAGGGTTGAATATAACCACCATTTCCTGGATGGTATCCGGATGGCTGAAAACCAATGTCTAGCTCGACAGTCAAAAGTCCAACCACAAAAGTTTGACCTTTTAACCATGATAACCTTTTGATTGTTTTTAACCTTTTGTTAATGTCAACCTTCTGCTGTTCACCTAGACAATGTCTCTAAGCTATACCACACATCACCCTATGGTTAGAACTGAAGTTCATTTTGGACATGACAGCACCAAGTAATAATGTTGCAATGCTAAGCTTCGTGTGTATATGTGTGTGTGTGTGTGTGTGTGTGTGTGTGTGTATGTATATATGTATGTATATATGTATATGTGTATATATATATATATAGTATGGGGAGAATCAAGGCGCCTTACAGTGGTCTAGTAATTGTTATAAAAAAAGTATGGACATATATGCAAAGATATACTGTAAATATGTATTTAATATACCAAAATAAAAGAGTGTATATATATATAAAAGATTTTTTGTATACACTTAATTCATACAATATACAAGAACATAAATATGACAGTTATACAATTGGTTGGGATAGGTAGTGGGGATGGGGAAGGGGAATGGAGACAACAAGGAAGTGGGTGGAAACAGATAAGCACAGTATTAAAAAAATACAGACATATAAGAGCAATCAGTATATCCCCTTTGTTAAAAAGTATGGTTAGTACTTAGCTGGATATAGGGTAAGTAAAAAAAAGGGGAAAGTCTTTTTCGTGGTTAGGAGACCAGGAGGTAGTGCTGCAGTCTCTTGGCTCAGTGGCAGGAAGGATTAGAGGGTGGTCCCGGCGCGTTTCGTCCACTTGTGGACTTCTTCAAGGGGAGCAGAATATTGAGGTGTGATCAGTAAGGGTATTTATACTATCTGTGATTACATGGGGGTGGGATTAGAAACCGGAAGCGGAAGTGTCCAATTTTTCGTTATTTTGATACAGTCCTGGAAAAAGGTTTATAGCAATTGCCAATAGGATTGGAGACTAATTCTCCATTAATGTTGTCCAGTCAGTGTTGATGAATTTGCAGCAAATGCTGCCGCGATCAGTTAGAACTTTTTCCGCTGGACCGGAAGTGCTTCATCGCACTGTCCGTCAGTGGAACGCGGAAGTGTTTGTAGTTGGAGCGCACATAGCGCTGACTCTGGAGCGCGGAAATTAAGGCTTGTGCCGTACTGACGATAGACCGGATGTGCGTCTCCTCGCTGTCTGTTTTGTGGAACGCGGATGTTGCTGTATTGAAGCGCAGACCTTCTGTTGGATCCTGATCTTCTATTGGATCCCGGTCTTCATACTTATGGGGGCGGAGTTTTTCATTGTGAGACGCAAGCGTTGTCATAGCAATCCTCAGGTGGAGACATATTTAGCTCTTTATATTGTATGTACTACGAAAAAACAAAGTATAAATATTAATGGAAAAGGACACTTATTCAGAGTTCGTTTGCCGCATGGAAGCATTTTAGATTCTTCGTTATCATATAGGTGGCATTTTCGTGCATACGTGCAAGCAATGGTGATCCCATGTGTTTTGCTTAACTCTATTCATGTGATTATAAGGTGACAAACAGGATAGTCCTATACATATTTAAATACATATGTGACATTAATATGAACTTATAACAATAGTCGTGACAAGGTTCTTAAAATATGGGTATAGATGTGTGATAGAAAAATATATAATAATATTTATAAGTGAGAATGATGATTTTTTATGACAGAATTTTTATTTTTATTTTTAGTACGTCATATGTTTGTGATTTTTTGTGGTTAAGAACCCTAAGCTCTATTTCACCAAATGGTGCAATGACCAAATTTGTTCTGTATATACAGAGTCCATTTCTTTTGAGTCTATTGGCAGTAATTGGAATAGTAATTATTTCATTTTTTCTTTTCTCCTTTCTGGAAACTTTCTGTCGGAGCTTTCTGGGGTATAGTGAATGTCTCTGTTTGTAGCTAATCAATTCTTTAGTTCTTTGTTGAAAAGGAATAGTCCCGATACCAGTTTTTTGTATTGTATTTTTCAGGTTCAACTTCTCCGGTTCACCAAGCCGGCACCTAGAGAATCGGCTAGCCACCCTAAAGATTTTATAGTTAGATCCTAAAAATCTTATAGGTTACACCGAACACATTGTATTTAGGGTAATCTAATGCGCCAGTGTCTTAGAGCTTCTTTTTGATCTCTCTCTCTCTCTCTATATATATATATATATATATATATATATATATATATATATATATATATATATATATATATATATATATATATATATATATATATATATATATATATATATATATATATATATATATATATATATATATATATCTATATATATATATCTATATATATATCTATATATATATCTATATATATATCTATATATATATATCTATATATATATCTATCTTCCTGGATTGGTCCAATACTATTGAGTAACACAGATCGCCGAGTTCCATAAATACATTTTCATATATATATATATATATATATATATATATATATATATATATATATATATATATATATATATATATTCTATTAAAAAAAATGGTGCATGCCCACCATTGTTCTCATCCCCTGACTAGTCTGGTGTGTCTCTTCAACCAAGAAGTTTTCTTCTGGGGCATTACGTATGGTGTAATGGTTAACATTACTGCCTCACAGCACTGAGGTCATTGGTTTGATTCCCACCGTGGCTCTAACTGTGCAGAGTTTGTATGTTCTCCCCGTACTTGCGTGGGTTTCCTCCGGGTACTCTGGTTTCCTCCCATAATCCAAAAAATATACTGGTAGGTTAATTGGCTCCCAACAAAAATTAACCCTGGAATGTGTGTGTGTACATGTGGTAGGGAATATAGATTGTATGCTCCACTGGTGCAGGGACTGATGTGAATGTTCAAATATTCTCTGTAAAGTGCTCGGGAATATGTGTGCGCTGTATAAGAAACTGTTAATAAATAAAATAAATGAAGTAAACCTGTATTTGAAATTACATCATGAATTTGCTAACATTTTAATGGTCGCTGTCCACTCTTTTTTCAGATGACAAGGTATATGAATGTGAGAAGTGTAAGCAAACATACCCAACATCTGCCGCATTGCAAGTTCATATCAAATGCAAGCACTCAGGCAAGTATGGAGATGTTGGTGATTGAATTCATTTGTACAATTTCACCCAAAATATAACATGGAATGCACCTAATACTAAATTTGATGATTAAATGCAGAGTTTTTGTTGCTTAGGATGTCATTCGCCCAACTTCCCTGTGGATCTGAAGCTTACTACTACCCATTGTTTTGCTATTGTTTGCCTTCTTTACATCAGTTAAAGTTGATTGGGACTCGGTGCTAAAAGGGAGAATGGGAAGGAGATGTGGTGAATGGGAAGGAGATGATTTGGGAGATCAGGAGGGAATATGTAGTGCTCAAGCATATTAATGCTCTTTAATGACTTATTCACATAGCTGTCAAGTTGTTTCTATTCTTTAAACTATTTTATGCATTTTGAAGTTCGCAAAGTAGTGGCAAAGATCATTGGTTGTTCTAAAAAGATGTACAATGCTAAACCATTTTCCTTGATGTTTTAGCTATTTGTTTTTGTCTTTTCTTGCTTTCAGGTTCCCAGCCATTTCAATGTCTTTACTGCAGCGAGTGTTTCCAGTTCCCAGGTGCTCTGCAGCATCATGTAGCCACAGACCACTTCAATGAGACAGACAGCACATTTGGTTGTGAAATATGTGGGGAACTGTTCACTTCCCAAACCCAGCTGGAGAGACACTATGAAACAGATCATCCTGACATAGTACTGACAGAAGCCCAAGCGACAAATGCACAGGTCCTGCAGGTACATGTTTATTTATTTTTTTGTTATCTATAAAATATTATTTTATTAGCCAAAATGAAAGCAGTGCTGAAAGAATTCCACAATACTGATAGACTTCATTCAAGACGCATAGGAATAGGTACACCGGTGGCACCAGCCCAGAGGTTTCCAGACTTAAAGCCTTGTAAATGATTGGTGCTTTAAAAATACCGGCCATTATTGAACAAACTCCCACACCTCTCCCTTCTTGCATTTTATCACATTTGCTCCCATGAGTCTTCACAAAGGTAATGGAAGTGTTAAGGTGCCCATACATGGTGTGAGGGTGCTGTGCGATGTGCGCTACTGCTGGCATCCTATCGCTCAGAACATAAAGTCTGTGCAACCCATGCTTTATTTACTAGGTCAGGATCGCATGCAAATCACATTGTGATTCGATCTAGTTCAAAACGCGTAGGTATATTGTACCATGTATGGGCACCTCTAGACATTTAGATCACTTTTATTCTTTACCAAGACAACCATTTATTGTTTGAGGCAATTCTTCAGATAACAGCATCAGTTTGCAGTAGCACGGTTGAATTAATATTACTACAAACCAGGTCTGATACCCTGAATGTTATTTCAGGGGGTAACAGGCATAGTTTTTCTTCAAGAAGAAAAAATATGTTGGTGATAAGTATGTCAAACATCCAGACTCCCTTAGTTCTGCTTTGCATTAAACCTAAACTTTTATGAAGGAGGGACTGCAGATATCGCCTACTGTAGTCCCTCTATATCCAACGTAGCTGTCAGATTTACCTTTGCTTTCTGGATTTTGACCTCTACAACAAATGCCATCTTAAGATGTCGTTGACCTCCAGCTATGGCTACTGCACATGCATGGTCTGCATACAAGGCATGTGCAGTAGTACCAACAAAGGAGTAAAGAGAAAGGAGGTTTTGGTATGGCTATGTGCTTGAGGGTGCAATATATATATGTGCACAATTTTAAAAAGATATATGGATGAATCACAGATCGAAGCTGCAGTAGATATGTGGGTACTCAGCCACATCGAAAATATCAAAGAATTAGAAAGAGGTTATACTGCGCTGAGATCTGTGGTTCTTCTCATGTATTAACTCCTCTAATGGTTTCTTTTTAATGCCACTAGGGGTCACTCTTTGTTCATTAATTTTGTGAGATACACAATTAAAAAATGAAATATACGGTATATATTTTTTATCCTAACTGATAAAAATGTGTAAATTAATCATACAACAAATCATATAAAATATACAAAGCAATTAAACAACAAATACAAAAGGATCATTAAAAAAACGTTAATGCTATATATGAACAGATTTAATTATCCGGCCAAAAGAGTCCCTGTGCATTCGATGTTAATGCCTTATTCCTGATGTAGAAAGTAAGCTATGAAAAGCCACTAAGCAGTGAATAGCAGCAGTTAATAATTCCTGTTAGTAACTGCAGAAAGCATAAAGCAGCACAGAGTCATTAGCTGATAGTTAACAGCAGTCTTTTGTAAATGTTAGTGAGGCAGAAAACACAGAGGCAGAGAGTGGTTATTCCATAGTGATTAGTAGTAAAACATCAGGTTATACTTACCACTTCCTTTTGCACCAGTTATATTTTTTTGCTGAAGAAGAGGATGATAGTTTCTGCAAATCAATAAGAGACAATTTTTGTCCCAGGCTAAGTTGGCAATTCAGGTTCAGCTGTGGGTGGCCGTCCACAAAGATACTGGTACCAGATTCTGCTAATGCGTTTCTCCGCATTAATGCAGTCGGTGGCTTCCTCAGAGAAAGTAGATTCTCTGAGGAAGCCGCCGACTGCATTAAGGCGGAGAAACGCATTAGAAGGATCTGGTACCAGTATCTTTGTGGACGGCCACCCACAGCTGAACCTGAATTGCCAACTTAGCCTGGGACAAAAATTGTCTCTTATTGATTTGCAGAAACTATCATCCTCACCTTCAGCAAAAAAAAATATTACTGGTGCAAAAGGAAGTGTTAAGTATAACCTGATGTTTTACTACTAATCACTATGGAATAACCACTCTCTGCCTCTTTGTTTTCTGCCTCACTAACATTTACAAAAGACTGCTGTTAACTATCAGCTAATGACTCTGTGCTGCTTTATGCTTTCTGCAGTTACTAACAGGAATTATTAACTGCTGCTATTCACTGCTTAGTGGCTTTTCATAGCTTACTTTCTACATCAGGAATAAGGCATTAACATTAAATGCACAGGGACTCTTTTGGCCGGATAATTAAATCTGTTCATATATAGCATTAACAGTTTTTAATGATCCTTTTGTATTTGTTTAATTGCTTTGTATATTTTATATGATTTGTTGTATGGTTAATTTATCCATTTTTATCAGTTAGGATTAAAAATATATATATTTCCTTTTTTAATTGTGTATTTCATGAAATTAATGAACAAAGTGACCCCTAGTGGTGTTAAAAAGAAACCATTAGAGGAGTTCATAAAGGAGTAAAGAGACTGTCTCTGTCCGTCCATTTGATTATTAAACAACTGGGAATGTGTAAGGATCAGACCTGCCCAGGCAGAAGGGAGGGCACATGACATCAACACCAGCCTTGATCAGCCTGTCTGTCGTAGAGTTTTGGAAGGATCAGACTTTCTCACATTTGCACAGACTAGAAAATCATTTGGTGGTGAATGAATTGCATTTGGATTTGCAGTTCACTCTGAGATTTGCATGGGTGGCGGCTAATTACTCGCTGCCATCTCTAAATTTCTAGGTAATTGGATCTCACTTAGGCCCACAGATCGCATTGCTGGCTACTACTAAATGGGCCACAGTGTGAGTCCTGCTGTGGTTTTTATAAAATTTAAGTTGATAAATTTTATTTTGTTCTGTTTGTATTTAGTCAAATTATTTAGTCCAATATTTATTTGACTAAATACAGAGAGCTAATAGCAATTCTGCATTATTACTGGCCTCTATAAGGTGCAACAAATTTCTGCAATTCCATACAGAGCAAGGTTAAAAACTGGGAAAAACAGAGTAAAATGAATAACACTCATGCTAAAAAGAAAATATTTACAGATTTGGACATAAATCTAACATATACCAGTACGCTGAGGTAGTGTTGAGTCATCGTCCCAGTGCCCTACCTTTTTGTGTCCCCAACAGTTTTGTAGAATGTGATTAATGGTAAATGTAAAACACATTATGTTTGTGTGACTCCTAACGTTCATATTACAAACAAACTTCAGTTCAGTATTTTCTGAAAAATGATATGACGAGTGCACAAAAATCTAGAACACCGATAAGTATTTGTACAACAGAATGGCTGAAGTGTTGTGGTGTGCACTTTTGGCTACAATTTTGACTACATAGTCAAAATAACATAGAAATGGAATAGTAAGCTAAAATCGCACAGTGTTTAGGAGGCTTGCGATACCGATGTGGGGACCTGCTGCATTAATATCACAAAGGAAAATAGACAGTGCAGGCAAGTCTATTTTGACTGCCGCCTGTAGAATGTGATAGTCAAAATCACAAGTGCCGTTAGCCAAAATCGCATAGCCAAAACCAGGAGAGAAATACTTGTAGCATAGTCAAATTCGGACATTAGACTGAATTGCACTGTTTGTACATACCTTAACTCTAGTTTCCTTTGGTTCACCACAGGTCATTCAGACTCAGGATCAAGTAACAACTACAGAGCAAGTGATTACCTTGGATGAATCACAGCTGGCTGGATCTCATATGATTGTGACATTACCAGATTCTCAAAGCAGCCAAGCTTCTACTACAGAACTAGTGGCTGTCAGCATGGAGGATATATTTGACGGAACAGTTACCCTTATTTGTGGAGACGCAGTCTCTGGGTCAACACAGAGAACTCAAAGCTAAAGATCCTTTCCAGATTGCTTATTGGTTCTATCTTGAGTTTAGTATTGTTTGTTTACTCCAATGGCTATTATGCCACATTCAGATTATTTTCATTTCTTGAATCTGGTATCTGGTCACCTCAATACTTTTATTTATTTATTTTTCTCCATGTAAACTTTGTGTTTGTTTTTTTAGGTTTTTTTTACAATTTTTTTTTCTGTCTTGAACAGCTTGTTAAATGTTACTAACTTCACTGATATGCTTAACCCCTTTTGTTAGTATATTGAAAGCAATACCAACTAACAAGCCTGAGCACTTTGCTGTGAATTGCAGACGATGGGCCAGATGCACTAAGCTTCAAAAAGTTATACCGTGGAGAGTGATAAACAACCAGACAATCAGCCCCTAATGGCAATGTTAAAGATGTGGGTTGAAAATGACAGTTATGAGCTGATTGGCTGTTTGTTTATCTCTCTCCACTTTCTCACTTTTTGAAGCTTACTGCAATGCCAAGTATATGATAATGAATATTTAAAAGGCATTTATCATTCCTTCTGTAAACACACTTGGCAACCATGCTTTAAAAAGGGCTTTTCGGTGTTCTCCCATGCTGATCTTTCAAAAGCAGGGATCAGAGATTACAGAAGCAATGGTACAGCTCCTTCTTCGCTTTCTATTTAAAGAAAAAACCAAGGCAGCCTTCTATGCATATGCAAGATTATTTGTATAGTCGACTAGCATTGCTAAATGAAATATCTAATTGGATAGAAATGTTACTTTATGTTTAAGCTGGAAGATGTAGTAAGTGAAAGTGATTTAGCAGAATATGACCTCTTTAGAATGGATTGCTAATGTTTATACACATTTAAATGTATTTGTATTGCCTCTTCCTGTGGAAGAACTCTGCAAAAAATCTATAGCTACAAATTCAGGTTAAATTTAAAGATTAACGTTCACTTTCGAATGAAGTTATTTTAAACTGAAATGTTGAAAATGTTTAATTGACATTAATCATACAGAAAATATATACATACATTCATTTTCTATTGTCATGTTTAGTTCACATTACTGTTTCCAAACTGAAATTAAGTTACTTATCCCTTTAGAAAAAGGGGACAGCTGCCTAGACTGTTGTTAAACGTAAGTTAATAAAACAAATCTTATACATAAATGTTTTGCTGTAGTTTATTGATATTAGATTTTTTTGCCTTTTAAAATAACCAGTTTAATATGAAATAAGTAGGAAATAAGGTCCCTTCAGTTTTAACCCTGCATCCAGCAACTTGTCACTTCCTGTTAGTCTGTCTCTCATAGAGTGCACACTGTTCACTGCAGACAGTAGCAGCTGAGGCTGGCAATTTGAAGTGACACAATGAGATGTCTGACAGGTGATATCATGGTCATTCTTCAGCGGGGTCTGGTATAAAGAATCAAGAATCTGGGCTTTATTTTGGGGGGGCAATGAATGTTTTTTTGTTTTGTCTTTTACCCGTGAGGGACAGTGTGATATTTGTTTCAGACTGTAGCTCCCAACTAAAGTGCCAGGGAATTTGTCTAATTTTTATTTGTCACAACTCATATCACCTTACAAAAAGTATCATTGAGAATGTCTTCAATCCCAAATCCTGGAACTACAAAAATGTGGTGGGATTGGCTTCCCTAGTTAGAACCCACAGTCAACCTGAAGTCTTGCTTTGTGGACCTCAGCGAACCTGCCATTTAGTATATCTTGCCCCAGGTTAACTTGGATTGTGTAAAGAAATACTTCAGAGTTCTCCAGGTTTTTGTTTGGATAATGAATACTCAGTGAAGAAGGTTTAGTGTTTTTTAATGCAGAAAACTTGGGACCTTCTAGAAATTAAAAAGATGATTCAATAACTAAGGTAACAAGACCTCTGATATTGTACTTTTTTTTTTTTTATTACTGTATGTGTGTGTGTGTGTGTGTATGTATATATTATATGTATGGTTTTTGAACAGGTTATTTACTTCACGTATTCAACATACTCGTCTAAGCATTTGATCCAATGGTACAACAAGGAATTTATCCCAACGTAGAAGATATCCATGACAAACATCTGAAGCCAGGACAGAATAGCTTGCTGAACAGGCTTCTAAAATGTTCTAAAACAGGGGTATTCAAACAGGGTCCCGAAATCTACAAACTGTTCGTTTTCCAGACCACCTAGCTAGTGCACAGGTGTAGTCATTACGAACTGTCACATTTTGAACATGAACTGTTGGTAGATCTCAAGGACTGTTTTGGCCACCACTGATCTAAAGAGATGGAAATGTGTATGTCCTACTCAATCAGACCTGTTAATGCAGCACAGATTGTCATTTGTGGTGGGCGTGCTTTGCAAGCCCAATCGCTGATCATCTTGCCAGTGATCTGCTGTTAATAAAGGCAGTGCACCAAAACCAAATCTTGTATCTGTGTCATGGATCACACTACGTACAGTCAGGTCCATAAATATTGGGACATCAACACAATTCTCATATTGTAAATTACAGCCTGAAGTCTGGAATGCAAAGACATCACCAGATGCTGGGTTTCATGCCAGGTCTCTACTGCAAATGTATCCAGTTTCTGCTTGTTCTTGGGGCATTTTCCCTTCAGTTTTGTCTTCAAGTGTAATTGACTTGTTCATTACATAACATTACACTTATTTGCCTTAAACTCTTGGGTTGCTTTTGCAGTATGCTTCCGGTCATTGTCCATCTGCACTGTCCAATGAGTTCTGAAACATTTGACTGAAAAAAAGCAGATAATATTGCCCAAAACACTTCATTAATCCTGCTGCATTTGTCAGCAGTCACATTATCAATAAATACAAGGGAACCAGTTCCATTGGCAGCCATACATGCCCACACTATTGACACTACCACCACCATGCTTCACTGATGAGGTGGTATGTTTTGGATCATGAGCAGTTCCTTTCCTTCTATGTACTCGTCTCTTACCTTCACTTTGGTACAAATTGATCTTTGTCTCATCTGTCCATAGGATGTTGTTCCAGAACTGTAAAGGCTTTTTAGATATTGTTTTGCAAACTCTAATCTGGTGTTCCTGTTTTTGACACACACCATTGGTGTACATCTTGTGGTGAACCCTCTATATTCACTATTGTGACGTCTTCTCTTGATTGTTGACTTTGACACACATACACCTAACTCGTAGAGAGTGTTCTTGATCTGGCCTACTGTTGTGAAGGAGTTTTCCTTCACCAGGGAAGTCATTCTTCTGCCATCCACCACAGTTGTTTTCCGTGGTCTTCATGGTCTTTTGAGAGCTGAGAGCTCTCCGGTTCATTCTTTCTTTTTAAGAATGATCCAAACAGTTGGTTTGGCCACACCTAATGTTTTTGCCATCTGCCTGATGGGTTTCTTTTGATTTTTCAGCCTAATGATGGCTTTCTTCACTGATAGTGACAGCTCTTTGGATCTCATATTGACCGTCAACAACAGATTCAAAATGCAAATGTCACATGTGGAATCAACTCCAGACCTTTTACCTGCTTAATTGATTATGATATAACAAGGGAATAGCCCACACATGTCCATGCAATAGTTTTTGAGTCGATTGTCCCAATACTTTTGGTCCCTTAAAAAGTGGGAGACACATATAGAAACTGTTGTAATTCCTACACCGTTCACCTGATTTGAATGTAAATACCTTCAAATTAAAGCTGAAAGTCTGCAGTTAAAGCATCTGTTATTTTATTCATTTCAAATCCGTTGTGGTGGTGTATAGAGTCCAAAATATGAGAATTCTTTATTGACCTAGCCTAATATTTTTGTAAAAAATCCCTTAAATAAATAGTGTTTGATTTGTCATAACATTTATTTAGTGTTACTTCTAGGAACTGGGCAGGGCGGGTGCAGAATGAAAGGGTGGACCAGGCACGCAGATGTCATGCAAAGTTTGGGCCCGAACCGTTGACTTCACCAGAGGGGGCGGGTTGAGCCTGCTAACATCATCATCATTGGGGGGCGGGCCAGGCCTGCCGAAGTCACTGCTGGGGAAGTGCTGGGCATCTACAGGGGTGCTGGGCTTTCCTCGTGCACACTGGCAGGGACAGGCAGCAGGCTATTCTAGCAGGGCGCTGCTAGAGGGGCAGGGCGAATTTTGCCCTTGAAAAATCGGACTGAATGTGGGACCCTGCTAAAATGGGAGACGGTCATCTGTCAGAACAGACTTATGCAACCCATACACGCTGCGATGCCGGGCTGTGCATTCTGTGCTTTGAGGTGCGCTCTCCCGCTGCACCTCATCTCACAGTACTAAAAGTATGTGCTTGCACATACTTTTTGTACTTAGTTTTCATCGCATTGCATGCATAACGCATGCACAGGCAATGCAATGTGATCCCTGCTATTGAAGCCCACAACGCACGCCCGCATTTTGAGCCCACATGTGCCGAAAGGCGGTATTTCATGCCCTACCATCCACTAGGGCCTGGTGAGAGATTAAAATAGTGTGCCAGTGCCCGAAACATAGTGAAGCGAGCGATGCGAGGGGCTGCGGTTCAACTCCAACTGTGTCCATGTCGACTGTGTCAACATTCGGGTAAAAAAACTGAAAAACCCATGTCGACCTTGACCCATGTCGACCTTGACCCATGTCGACCTTGGGGCCAGTCGACCTTCCGTTGTCTACCTAATGACTGTAGACCTAAGTCTGTTCTGACAGATGTACCGATTCAGCTAAAACAGCCTAGCGTGAACACTATTCTAGAACAATCAATTTACTGCAAAGATTTACAGCTCCTGTATCTATTTCTGATGGATACAGCTGTTCCATCATTTTCAGTGAAAACCGTTGTTCCATTGGGAAATACTGTAGCAATCTTATGAGGGACTTAACTGATTGATAAATGGAAACCTTTTTAAACTAATTTTTATAGTAGAACCCACATATACCAGTGTGGCTATGGCTTCTGTTCCACTACAGACAGAAAATATTTACTTTAGGATATGAAAATAATTAGAGCGGGTGGTGTATATGCTGGTAAAGATGCAATGGTTTTCTCAGCCAAAGCTATTCATTCTTCACTACATATGAGATACAGGGCTGACACTGGGGTATAGGTTGGACACCAAACGGGTTAAAGTTTTGCCTTCGGGTAACCAAGGCTCCTCATCCCATACTCTGAAGGTGTATGCCCTCAGGCAAACAGTTTTTCATTTACTATTTTATAACAAGGGCTGCTTTATGCAGCCTTCACTTTCATTTAATTTTCTTTTATTTAGGCTTGCAGCACTGAACGCCCCAAGGGCCGCAGCACCATGTCCAGGTGTGTGACCTCGGTCAGGATCCACAATAGCAGGGTCCGACAGCCACAGCCGAACGTCTGGGTCAAGTAAGCTGCTCTCGGCGCTCTTTGGTAGCCATTCGCAACTCCGATGCGTTGGTCCTCCAGGCTGCGTGACCATGCGGGGACTGGGTCACTTGCTACCCCACCAGGTGAGGGGGATGCAGCACTGGCAACGGGGATTCCCATCTGAGGTCACTGCTAGCTTCCATCTTCCCTGAGGGGTCCAGTGTCAATAGGAAGAATTGGGCTCTCCTCATTAGCCACTCCAACAGGCCTGTGGCGCCATATCTCTGAGAGAATTCCCGCCTCCCTCCCTCCATGCACAGGAAGTAGAACGGCCATTTCTGCCTGGTCCAGACTGCTTAATGCACCTCCAGAGAGCTAGGGCTTTTCTCCCAATATACCTCAGCTCCACAAAGGTCAGGCTATACTGTCATTCTCCTGCCAGTCTAGGGATTTGGTCAGTTGAGTACCGTTTCCCTATTTCTGCATTGTGTGCGCTGCTTTTTGTGTGTGTATTTATACCTCTGTTATAACCCTTTTTGTCAAACTGTGGTTTAATCTCCTACACATATTACACACTTTGCACTAACTTAATAGTCACACTAGTTTATTATACAGTGTGGTTTATTTTTGCCTCAGATATGCTATGTTGTCTAGATGCAAGAGACAGAAGGAGGGGTAGCTCCTTTGTTGCACATATGTACTGCTTGTGCTGCTGGTTTGTCTCTTCAGGATGAGATTTATGGCAAACTGCACATGCTTTTATAAAGTGCAGCAGGAGGCCCCAGCCACAGTGTCTTACCAGGAACCAGCGTGGGCTACTTCCCTTGCTCAGGTGATGGCGCAGCTGGTGGATCAACTGGCATCTGCTATCCCTGCACAGCCTTCTCTAGCAGTGGCACCTTCCACTTCGGACCCCTGTGTTGGGACCCCCCCTTGGATGAGCTCACTTACAGCATCTGTACAGGGATTACAGCAACTTCTGTATAAACGTACAGTATTAATTAGGGGCAGCTCCGCATCTTAGTCCATATGTTCCTCTGTGTGATTCTGAACAAGAGGAAACTGGGACTGTGTCCTCTGATGCAAAGATCACTTCATCTCTGAAAAATACTCCCTCTTTTTTAGAGTTAGAGGCCCTGGTTACGGCCGATAGAGAGATCTTTGGCATGGAGGAGGAGAAGGATATGTCTCCTAAGGCTAAGGGCCCTGTGTTCAAAAGATGAAAGAAGTCTGACACCTTTTATCCTAAGTCGGAACAGCTAGAGGGTATGTTAGCTAAGGAGTTGCGTTACTCCTAACGGATGTTTCAGATACCAAGACATTTGCCCACTCTTTATCCCCTACCTCTACTTTGCCCATACCAAACACCACTTCCTTAAAGGAACCCACTGGTAATTTTTTGAAGGTGATGTATCCTCTGCTAGGGGAATTTGTGGCATTCCTGGATAGTCAGAATGCTTTTTGCAGCTACGTTTGACAGCGTGGCTGTTGAACGAGCGGTGCTGCAGAAACTTGGCATTACATCTGTAGTTGTTCCAACAAAAATTCAAGCACGCAAGTGCCTGTAACTTCCAGATATTATTACAGTATTTGGAAGGTGTATGGCCTGTGGTGTGAGAAAAGGCAACTTTCAGCAGTCCCTTTTCGTTTGAACGGTCTTCTCCTTTTTCTACAAAGCTGGTCTTCATTTTGCTTCCCTGAAATTGTAGGTCTCTGCACTTTTCTTTAAAAAAAAGAAAGTCTGGCTTCTCTTCTGGAAGTTTGGACATATCTGCATGGAGTGTTAAGACTGCAGCTTTCTTTTGTTAATAGTTGCGTAGTAGTAGTAGTTTGAAAAAAGACTTACGTCCATCAAGTTTAACCTTTGATTACCAGTTATATCCCTGGGTGTTTTTATCTAATAAATGATTGTCTAGCCCTAATTTAAATGACGTTATTGTATCTGCCGACACCACCTCCCATGGAAGAGTTCCATAATTTTACTGCCCTTACCGTAAAAAAGCCCTTCCTTTTTAAATATTCTGAAACTTCTTTCCAGTTTAAGTGCATGCCCTCATGTCCTAGTAACTGATTTTAAAGTAGATAGGCTTCCTGGCAGATCGTTTTAATTGCCCTTGATATATTTGTACATGTTAAGTGTGTCACTCCTTAGTTGTCTCTCTTCTAACATTAACAGTCCCAATTTGGCTAGTATTTCCTCATAGCCTAAGGTCTACATCCCTTTTATTAGTTTGGTTGCCCTTCTCTGGATTTCTTCTAGTTGTACAATGGGCAGTATTCAATGAGAGAAATTCTCCGTGCATGGCGAGAGATTTTTTCTCTCGCCATGCACTCGCCCTGTTCCGGAGGGCTCGCTGCCACTCCTGCTCCCACTATTCAATGTGGTTAAGACTCGCCGCCACTTGCGGCGAGTCTTAACCCCTGCAGCGGATGAGCGTCCGCGGCAGGAAGCTGGCAGGGAGCCGTGGGACGGTGGCAGCCAGGGAGATTAAAGTCTCCCTGGCTGCCCCAGAACATATGTGGAGGGGAGGAGGGCTCCCCGGGACCCAGGCAGCACAAGCTGCCCCCCCCCCTATAGCCAGCGGGGGACCCAGTATTCACTGCACCCGATCGTGCATATGTAATGATCGGGTGCAGTGAATATATGAATATCTAATGAGCGGCTCGAGAGCTCCGGCCCCCTGTCGGCTGCTCTGTGTAAAAAAAAAAAAAAAAAATTTTAATTTTTTTTTTTTTAAATTAAATATATATTCATGTGCTATAAGCACAGGAATAAAAATAACATGCCCCTTCACAGAAAAAAAATCCTGATTTTTTTACACCAAAATTAAAAAAAAAAACCTTTTAGTTTAAAAGTTCACATTCCATGAAAAGATGGAGAATTGCTACACAGAGAGACACGGCGAAAATCACTTAAAAAGACGGCGAAAATATCACATTGAATAGGATGGTTCACTTTTGGAGAGCAAAATGCTCCTTCCAACGCGAAAATAGCACAAACTCGCCATAAAACAAGGCGAATTTTTCTCATTGAATACTGGCCAATTTCTTTTTTTTTGTAGTGTGAAGACCAGAAATGCACTCCAAATTGTACAATGGTAAGATTATATTGATGTCCCTAGATTCCATGCCCCTTGTATACAGGCTAGCATCGTATTTGCTGCTACCTGACACTGAGCACTGCACCCCAGGTTTTTTTTTGCAATTTGGACTCCTAAGTTCTTTCCAAAATCTGATTTACCCATTTCTACACCGTTTAAGTTATAAGTAGCACAATGGCTATGGTTCCCCGGATGCATAACCTTACATTTGTCCACATTGAACCATATTTTCCATTCTTGTTCCCACTCATCCATTTTATTTAGATCCCTTTTGTAAAGTAGAGACATCCTGATCAGTACTAATCACCCAACAGTTTTGTGTCATCCGCAAAGATAGATAAGTTGCTGAGCTTTGCCCCCTCTATATCATTAATGAATGTTTACTAGAAGAGGCCCAAGCACTGATCCCTGTGGTACCCCACTTAGTACTGGTATCTAACCAGAAATATTCTCCATTAACCACCGCTCTCTGTTCTCTATCCTGCAGCAACCAGCTACTCACCCAGCTACAGATTTTTACCTCTAGTCCCACCTCCATTTCATTAATATAGCTCTAGTGTGGTACGGTATCGAAGGCCTTTGCAAAATCCAGGTATACTATGTATAATGCAATCCCAATATCTAAATTCTTGCTGACCTCCTCGTAAAAGCTTGTTAGGTTGGTTTGGCACAAATGATTTTTAACAATGCTATTTTTGTTCTATACAAACCAATACAAACCAAGTAAACAAGGATTGCCAGCTTCAAAACAATCTTTGGCTTAATGGATTCATCTGGCCATTCATCAAGCTTGCACTACAGCCTCACGGCCGGTTCCATCATCAGTGTTTGCTCATTCCATCCATTCAGTGGGTCCCATTTGGGCAGCTGTCTGGGCGGTGTCTGCGTTGTAGTTGTGCCTTGCTGCTACTTGGGTGGGCAGGCACGCGTTTGTGAATTTTTATTAGTTTGCGGCTTCAGAGTTTCAGTTTAGCTGCGCAGTTTTGCAGGATTCTCCAGCATCACCTATGGATGAAAGAGAAAACAGGATTTTCCCTTTATCTGATTCCATAGGGGATGCTGGATGCCCACCCTGCGTTATTATGGTCTGTAAAGGAGTGGATGTATTCGATTACGGATGTGTTTTTGATTGCAGTTCTTTGCCTAGTTGTTGGGTACAGCGAGAGCCATCCTCATCTATCCTATTCATGGGATTAAGTAAACCAGTTTAATCCCCTGATGTAGTATTCTATGTATTGTATTGCAGCTAAAAACAATAGATGATAATAAGTCTTGGTGAGCCATAGTTGAAGAAGGCTCCATCTGTATGTACATGTGTTTTTGTTTTCATATTTTCAGAAGTATCTCCTCCAGTTCTTAACTGGTCTGTGGGAGGGCATAGAGAGGGAGGAGCCAGTCACACAATTTAAAAAAATGTAAGTGCCCAGCTCCTCTAGTCACTCATCTATACCCCAAGTTAAGGAACACACCATCCAGTGTCCCTTATGGAATCAGAGAAAGGGATTTATCGGTAAGTACCAAAATCCTGTTTTTTCCATAGAATTATTTTCTAAAGTCCAAAAAGTTTTTTGTATTGCTCTCCTCATTGTTATTGTTAAAACTGTGTAAACAATTGAATTGGGCATTGGATTGTACAATTCTCTAGTATATAATGAACACGAGAATATGCAGTTAATGTATGAAAACTGCCCTTTGATTAGCATATCCTTAGGCTGGTTCTTATCTTAATGTAAATGTAAAGTAACAACTATGATTCTATCAGTGAGGATAACAAACTTGTTGGTAGATATATCGAAGCATGAGAGTGTAAAGAGTATATTATGTCTCAAAAGAAGCTACATAATGTATTAAATCAAAAGCAATTGAAGAGTTAATGATGGCTGCTATTGCACAGCTGCTGCAACTTTGTACACATTGGCTGTGAAATAATATGTAAATGTCGCAGGATGCATTTTGTGTAAATAGCATTTTGCACTATTTGGACATCCTTCATCTGAGTTAGTTGGGGTGGTCAGGATATTGCCACAGCTGTGGTCAGTAAAGCTGAATCCAAGGATGCAGTCAATAGCTTCAGCATGCCAAGAAAATGGGGACGGCATACCCCTGTTTTATTTATTGGTCAATTATACTATACTGTGGCGTAGAGCACTGCATGAAAACTCACAGATCTCTCACCATTGAAGAGATGTAAGTCAAACATTGGTTTCACAAACCTTTCTAAATCAGAAAACTAATGCTAATAGACAACACACTTTGCTTTTTATAATACATTTTCTGCCACAGCAAAGACCATACATAGGTTAACCCTTTGAGTACCAACATTGCTGTGAGAGATCCTTAAAATATCCACTAAAAATGCCAGCGTTGTTCACCGCGGCTGTTCTTTTAGTATAAATAAATACAAATACAGCCAAGTCTATTCATTTAATATTGCACCCGAAAAAAGTAGTCGTTATGAGCAACGTTGGCATATTTAGAGGATCTTTCACAGCAACGTTGACACTCAGGGTTAATATGGGCAATGCAAGGTTAAAAGGAGGCATGGAACCATCACAAATGTTCGATATAGGTCTACAAGGGAGAGGTTGACTGTAGCTAAAGAGATCATTGTCACTGAAAGTAGACCATTCTTGAGAAGTGATGCTACATAAACAAAGCCTTACTTTGGCAGATCAGGCGCTTCTACAGGTTCCATGATAAGTGTAAGGTCCAAAAAGCAGAGTGTTACCCTACTTTGGCAGGCCTTGTTCTTGGTTGATGAGGCCTGACTACCATGTCCTTCTCAGTAGTATGTACTTTAACCAAATCTTTGACACAATTTTTGAATGTTTTTTATGTACTGTTTGTAATATTATAATAAAAATTCATATTATGTTTAGGTAAAGATTCTTTCCATACTGTACATACTGTATACAGTATGATTTTTTTTTCTATACATATTGACTGTTTTACTTGCCTTTTTCTATTTATATAATTTTCTTTTGCTGATCGATTTTTCCTGCTGCCTGTATCCTCTATCTAAAGCGAAACCTAGCAACAACGGAAAATTCAGATTTAAAGAAAATAAATACTTATTCTTGCCGATGTGGAATCAGTTGTAAAATCTGTTGAATAATACATAGTACATAGAATTATTTGTTTAGGATAAAAGTTTTTTGAAGGCTCTCTTGACATCCTTATTGCGCAAACTGTAAATAAATGGATTGAGCATTGGAGTAAAGACTGTGTACAGAACTGAAGCAAGCTTATCATAACCAAGGGAATATGCAGTCGATGGACGAAAGTACACACAAATCATTGTTCCATAGAACAATGTGACAGCACTCAAATGAGCTGAACAGGTAGAAAAAGCAGTTTTTCGTCCAGTGGTAGAGCGTATCTTTAGGATGGTCCTAATAACATGAATGTAAGAAATCAAGGTAATCAAAAAAGGTAATGCAACAACCAACGATCCCTCAGTAAATATAACTAACTCATTCACAGATGTATCAGAACAGGAAAGTTTAAAAAGTGGTATTAAGTCACAAAAGAAATGCTGGATGAGACGAGGTCCACAAAAAGATAGTCTAGAAATCAGAAGCGTATGAAGGACAGAGTTGATGAAGTTTGTTGTCCAAGAAGCGAAGACTAATAGATAACACATTTTTCTGCTCATTATTTTTATGTAATATAAGGGTTTACACACTGCTATGTATCTGTCATACGCCATTGTTGTGAGAATGAAGCATTCTACTCCTGCAAAGGCAATGAAGAAATAAACCTGGGCAATGCACTCTGGAAATGAAATTGTGTTCTTGTTAAGCAAACTTAAAAGTAGACGTGGAACCACCACTAGTGGCAGGCATAGGTCTACAATGGAGAGGTTGCTGAGAAAAAAGTACATTGGTGAGTGCAACAAGTGAGAGCTAATTGTCACTAAAAGTAGAAGAACATTCCCAAGAAGAGATGATACGTAAACTGCCAAAAACACTGGGAAAAGCACTACTGGATGGTGGACATAATCTGAAAAGCCTACTAAATTAAACTCTGTTGTGGATAATTCCACTGAGGAGTTTGTCATTTTTAATTTATATAATTCCTAGCAGTAGACTAGAAAATGAACTGACCCACAGCATTGCTCTTATCCTCATTGGGAAATTCCTTGTTGTTCTTATGTGAGGCCGCATCCTGTTCTCCATTGTAAGAATTGTCTATTGTATGAATTCTCTAGAAAAAAAACAATGCATACAGTATTAGTAATATAGACTTTAGGACTTCATAGATGAGGAAATACTTGACACACAGTATTGGTAAACTACATGTCCCAGTATGACAGAACTGGCAATCTAATGTGCAACTACAAGATGACAAGTTCAATCATCAAAACTTATCCCATAAAGAAAAGGAAAAGTATTTCAGAATCCGCTTTAATTACCAGGTATACTTACGTATACTAGGAATTTGTTTTCGGTTTAAAGTGCAGCAGACTGGAGAGTAATAAGTGTTCAAATGTGTGTGTGTGTTGGGGGGGGGGGGGAACCATGTACAGATTCATATTCAGATAGGTATACCAAAAGGGTCACAGTGTAAATCAGGCATGTCCAACCTTGGCCCTCCAGATGTTGTGAAACTACACATCCCAGCATGCTTTGCAATAGTTTTTGCATTCTCTAATAGCAAAACTGTGGCAAAGCATGCTGGGATGTGTAGTTTCACAACATCTGGAGGGCCAACGTTGGACATGCCTGGTGTAAATTTACATGCAGAGGATTTGGAAGCGTGGTCAGTTAACCAAATGTTCAAGTGATCTGGAATTCAGCAGGTGGACCGTTAGGGGAAAGAAGCTTTTGATGCTTCTGTTGGATCTGGTGAGATTGGCCTTCACTATCTTAATTGCCTGCTTTTTGGCTACCTACTGTATGTTTATTTCTTTTGATGGCGGAGCAATGAACAATTAACGAGGAGCACAGTATAGACTCCACAATCATGGAATAGAAGAAGAGCATGAGCTTCTGTGGTACGTTGAACTTAGGAGAAACAGACTCTGCTGCACTTTCTCGATGATGGCATCTATGTTGGGGCCCCCAGTTGAGGTCCTGGGTGATTGTGGTACACAGGAACTTGAAGGAGTCCTCTAGCGACACCACGCTTTTGGCTATCGCTAACGGAGGCACACCAGCTGCCTTCTTTCTAAAGTCCACTACCATCTTAACCGTTTTGAGCAGGTTGAGATCAAGATTGCGGCTGCACCATTGAAACAACTGGTCCACTTACGATTCATAAGCTGGTTTGATGAGGCTGAAGACGACTGTGTCGTAGGCAGATTTTATCATCTTAACTGATGGTCACTCAGAGGTACACATGTTGGTGTTTGGTATAGGGAAACTATGTGTTATAAAATATTTTTTTTGTGATGAAATATATGTGAAAACATTTTAAAATGAGAAGGTATGTATTAAATTAATTAAATTGGGGCGTGGCCTGGCTGTCAAAGAAAGAGGTCACTCTTTTACTGGGCTCCTGATCCCCTTCTACATTTGTCCTACCTGGGCTTTACCCACCCTCCTCACAACCCCACCTGGACATTGAATTGACCCCACTGTTAGGCATGTCTGTATTCCTGCATATCACCACTAGGGGCATCAGGCACCTGTGGACTTGTCTCTCTGTCTCCAGACTCTGGGGAATCAGGTGCCTGATGATTGGAGACAATCAGCTCAATTTGGACACCTTTGAGCGGCCTATTTATTCCTCCTGAGACCAGCACTCAGAGCTGGTCATTGTTTGTTCATCCCTGTTGTGGAAAGGAGTGTTTCCAGCCTATCCCTTATACCATAGCCTTGGTCCGGAGTTCCTGCCTGAGATTCCTGCATGTCTGCCAGTCTGCCAAAGATTCCTGCAAGTCTGCCACTCTGCCAAAGATTCCTGCACATCTGCCACTCTGCCAGATTCCTGACACTCTGCTTTATTCCTGCCACTCTGCCAAGTTCCTGCTAAAGATTCCAGTATCACTGCACATTCTTGCCACTCTGCTTTGGTCCTGCCACTCCGTCCCAATAGTTTCCTGTGTATTCTTTAATAAACATCCTGCATTTTCCTACCATCCGTTTGTTCTGTGGAAGTTTGCTTGGAGCTCCAGGTGTTAACCGTAACAGAATGACCAGCCTAAACAGTCAAGAGAATGCTGAACAAAAGTTCTGTTTGATTCTCTAATTAAATCCTTGATTGCAGAGCTCCCTGGTGTTTTCAAGTTAGCTAATGATCCCTGTGGAAAAGCTGCACTTAACCCTATGCATGCAGATATCATTTTACTCCGTGTGCAATTTGTTGAACTTGGTACCTTTTTGTCTGATTTCCTGAAGAAAATATCTGCATTGCTTCAAGTTAATTTTGCTTCTGATATTCCTGGACAATTGGCAGAAAAACAAACTTCTGTACCGCAAGAGGGGCCTTCTAGTTACTCCAACCCTCAGGGCACCATTTTACCATCTGTTGCTGTGGTTCCAGATATAGTCCAAACAGTAACTGTGAATTTCAGAGGTTCAAGTGGTCCTCGTGCTCCGCTATCTGTAACAGAGCGTGCCTTTCGCAGGAATAACCTTTTGTGCTTGTATTGTGCCAGCCCTGAACACTTTTTGCTCTCCTGTCCTCATCGCAGGCCCAAAATGGCGGATAGAGCTGCCCAGCCAGAGTCTCTACCCAGAGCTGCCCGGCCAGAGTCTCTACCCAGAGCTGCCCGGCCAGAGTCTCTACCCAGAGCTGCCCGGCCTGAGTCTCTACCCAGAGCTGCCCGGCCAGAGTCTCTACCCAGAGCTGCCCGGCCAGAGTCTCTACCCAGAGCTGCCCGGCCAGAGTCTCTACCCAGAGCTGCCCGGCCAGAGTCTCTACCCAGAGCTGCCCGGCCAGAGTCTCTACCCAGAGCTGCCCGGCCAGAGTCTCTACCCAGAGCTGCCCGGCCAGAGTCTCTACCCAGAGCTGCCCGGCCAGAGTCTCTACCCAGAGCTGCCCGGCCAGAGTCTCTACCCAGAGCTGCCTAGAAAGAGTCTCTACCCAGAGCTGCCCAGCCAGAGCCTCTACCCAGAGCTGCCCAGCCAGAGCCTCTACCCAGAGCTGCCCAGCCAGAGCCTCTACCCAGAGCTGCCCAGCCAGAGTCTCTACCCAGAGCTGCCCAGCCAGAGTCTCTACAGTCGGAGGAATTTCATGGGGGGGAGGCCCACGTCCGATGCCCCGGTCTCCGCCAGAGGGTCCGATGCCCCGGTCTCCGCCAGAGGGTCCGATGTCCCGGTCTCCGCCAGAGGGTCCGATGTCCCGGTCTCCGCCAGAGGGTCCGATGTCCCAGTCTCCGCCAGAGGGTCCGATGACCCGGTCCCCGCCAAGGAGCCCGATGACCCGGTCCCCGCCAAGGAGCCCGATGACCCGGTCCCCGCCAAGGAGCCCGATGACCCGGTCCCCGCCAAGGAGCCCGATGACCCGGTCCCCGCCAAGGAGCCCGATGACCCGGTCCCCGCCAAGGAGCCCGATGACCCGGTCCCCGCCAAGGAGCCCGATGACCCGGTCCCCGCCAAGGAGCCCGATGACCCGGTCCCCGCCAAGGAGCCCGATGACGCTATTGCCCCGGCCTCAGGGTCAGAGGACGCAATTGCCCCGGCCTCCGGGTCAGAGGACGCTACTGCCCCGGCCTCCGGGTCAGAGGACGCTACTGCCCCGGCCTCCGGGTCAGAGGACGCTACTGCCCCGGCCTCCGGGTCAGAGGACGCTACTGCCCCGGCCTCCGGGTCAGAGGACGCTACTGCCCCGGCCTCCGGGTCAGAGGACGCTACTGCCCCGGCCTCCGGGTCAGAGGACGCTACTGCCCCGGCCTCCGGGTCAGAGGACGCTACTGCCCCGGCCTCCGGGTCAGAGGACGCTACTGCCCCGGCCTCCGGGTCAGAGGACGCTACTGCCCGGCCTCCGGGCCTGAGGACGCTACTGCCCCGGCCTCCGGGCCTGAGGACGCTACTGCCCCGGCCTCCGGGCCTGAGTCTGTGGCCTCCGTGGCCTCCGGGCCTGAGTCTGTGGCCTCCGGGCCTGTTGCCTCTGTGACTCCTGCGCCCCCCGGTCTTAAATCCGCTCCTGCTGATTCCATTGGGCATAAATTGAGGGCCGCCGTGTCGGCCGTCAGTTGCAATGTTTTTTCTTTTAGAGCAGTTACACCTGCCATGTCAGAGGTTCGCGAGGGTCCACCTGACGTTCCAGAGGTTCGTGAGGGTCCGCCCGATGTTCCAGAGGTTCGTGAGGGTCCACCCGATGTGCCAGAGGTCCATGAGGTTCCGCCAGATGTCTCTGAGGTTCCGCCTGCCGTGCCAGAATTCTGTGTTCCAGAGATGCCAGTCAGGACCCAGGTGCCTTTGGTGTCAAAAGAGGATTTCGGGGAAGTCCAGCCCATCTATTTTGATGGAGATATCGCCATGCTCAATGCTTTCTTCTGCCAGCCTTGGGAAGGGACAACTATGGAGGAACTGATTGCCAACATGTTGATAAGGTTTAGAGGGGAGGCATTGATATGGGCTCATTTTTTGGTGAAGTCTAAAGACCCAGCATTGTACAACTTGGCTGCATTCTCTGAGGCGATTACCAAAAGGTTTGGTCCACCCGAGATGTGGGATCTTCTGAAGGACTCTCTCCAGGATGCTGGTCTCGTTATGGCTCCTTCATCTGGTTCTAAGAAAAACAAGAAGAAGAAGAACAGGAGAAGATGACACTTTAGGCGTCTGGAATCCGCCTTCTTTAGGGGGGGGGGGGCATAATGTTAGGCATGTCTGTATTCCTGTATATCACCTCTAGGGGCATCAGGCACCTGTGGACTTGTCTCTCTGTCTCCAGACTCTGGGGAATCAGGTGCCTGATGATTGGAGACAATCAGCTCAATTTGGACACCTTTGAGCGGCCTATTTATTCCTCCTGAGACCAGCACTCAGAGCTGGTCATTGTTTGTTCATCCCTGTTGTGGAAAGGAGTGTTTCCAGCCTATCCCTTATACCATAGCCTTGGTCCGGAGTTCCTGCCTGAGATTCCTGCATGTCTGCCACTCTGCCAAAGATTCCTGCAAGTCTGCCACTCTGCCAAAGCTTCCTGTACGTCTGCCACTCTGCCAGATTCCTGACACTCTGCTTTATTCCTGCCACTCTGCCAAGTTCCTGCTAAAGATTCCAGTATCACTGCACATTCCTGCCACCCTGCTTTGGTCCTGCCACTCTACTTTGTTCCTGCCACTCTGCCACGTTTCTGCCAAAGATCCGGTACCTCTGTCATTGTCCTGTACTTTCATTATTGCACATGTTTTGCATCCCAGCCTGTTACCTGCATTGAATTCGGTTAGCACTAAAGTCCATCCCAGTAGTTTCCTGTGTATTCTTTAATAAACATCCTGCATTTTCCTACCATCCGTTTGTTCTGTGGAAGTTTGCTTGGAGCTCCAGGGGTTAACCGTAACACCCACTGTCTAATCGGGTAAGAGCAGCGGAATCTAGGAGCGCACCCCTTTGCTCCTGCGGGTTGCGACCTACCTGCTCCCTGTAAGTCCGGAGCTGAGACGCTGAGGTCTCCGCCGGCTTCTTTCCTCCCTCCCGTGGCCGTGCCACGATACCAGCTACAGGGAGGACGCTGGCAAATGCGCCCGGTGGCGCTACCTGAGACCCGACAGCCATCTTCTCTCCTCCGGCCGCTCCAACTGCAGCCCTGCCAGCGGGACTCCCGGCCTACACTGACAATCAAAGGACACACTGAATGTCTACTGTCCTCCTTTCTCCTCATACCAGACCCTCCTGACTGCTCAGCTGTGCTGCAAAGGTTGGTGACCCTGCAGGACATTAGTCATATTCCCCTACCCACCTCCATCCAGGGGATCAGGGGATTTAACAGACCTTGGTGGTTGTGTCCTGGGGGGAACCCCTTCACAACATATCAGTGAAGGAGACAATTCCCTCAGATAAGCCTACACATTTCCCCTCCTTCCCTGGCCTCATTTCTTTCCCCTTAAAAATCTGGGGTATCATCCTCCCAGGCCTCCTCTGAGAAGAACTCTCTTACCCTGCTAATCTCCCCTAGTAACCACAACTGTGTGCCCCCACACATCATAGTGGCCCTCTTTGCAGCTCCTCCCACCTCACTCCCATCCTAGTCCATCACAAGCCAATTAAATTATCTTGCCGGGACACGTTCCAGTGTCGTCCTCAGTGGACCTTACACCCACACCTACAGATGTGTGGCTCCAGACTGACATCCATCTGCTCTCCTCCTGCCCTGTACTGAGGCCCCACAAAGCAGACCCCCTGGGCCTTATGTGAGCATTTTTTGTCCAAAAAGCCAAAAGTGTACAAATGTCTAGAGCATGGGTCTTCAAACTGTGGCCCTCCAGATGTTGTGAAACTACAAATCCCAGCATGCCTTGCCACAGTTTTGCTATAAGGGAGTGTTAAAACTGTGGCAAGGCATGCTGGGATTTGTAGTTTCACAACATCTGGAGGGCCACAGTTTGAAGACCCAGAACAAAAAAAAAAAAATATATATATATATATATATATATATATATATATATATATATATAGATAATAGCCTGGCACTCTCCTTGTTAAAGGTCTCTGTGGTCCAGTGCTCTCTGTCCCTTTGGGGGGGAGGTAACATGTCTTGATAAAGGGTAGTAACCCGAAACGTTGACAACTGCAGCTAGTGTGAGCTGTGTCTTATTTTCTATTTGACTGAATGTTGAAAGTGTCCAGAGTGCCTATTCGTTGCAGCATATATATATATATATACAGCGAAGGTCTGGCACTCCCGTGGGACAGCTACGTTGCTGCAGCCGGTGCCCTCTCAGGGGTGATACATACGGAGGCTGGAGGAGCGGCACTCGTGGCTTCAATGTTGAAAAATCAATAAACACACCGTGACACGGTAATAGTGATCAACGTTTCAAATATCTTTGTATTTGTCTTCAGGAAGACAAATACAAAGATATTTGAAACGTTGATCACTATTACCGTGTCACGGTGTGTTTATTGATTTTTCAACATTGAAGCCACGAGTGCCGCTCCTCCAGCCTCCGTATATATAAATATATATATATACATATATATATATATATATATATATATATATATATATGGAGTTTTGTGCCCCCTTAATAAATATATATATATATATATATATATATAAGTCCAATAAGCGGATGGCACTCGATGCAATAAACTACACAATAGTCAAGTTGAGGTCAACGTTTCAGGGATCTGGTCCCTTTTATCAAGACATGAAATATAAGTGCAAAACATACCAGTTTTTTTAGAGAAACATACTTACAAAAACTTGTGCCCTTCACCAAGCCACGTTTGCTCCCGGAGCTGGGTGACGTCACTCCTGCGCATCCGCGCCGATGGCCCGGCATCACAGGGGGCGTGGTCTCACCTGTATTCATTGTAACCATGGGGATGTGTATGTAGCGGGGAAACCCGTCTTCCCTGTCTGTTAATCAGGCCGTCAGCGGGTCTTCGCAAGGACGGTCACTCAGTTTCGCAGGGTGCAGAGCCACTACTGTGGTGTGGGTTGAACAATGAATCTGTGTAATAAAAAACAGTATCAATGAAAAAGAACAATGTAGGCAATCAGATGCAACCGGTACCATGCTGGGTGACCGGTAAACTTAATCAATCTGGTGTTTCACAGCTGTGATACCCAGTGACAACATGAGACAGTGATGGGCTCAACATATTGACAATGACAACACTGCGGGAGAAGAAATACATGCACACACAGTAGATAATGGAAATGAAAGATGAATGCATGATTGAAACCTTATAGGAACGGTGTAAAAGACAATTGTTCATTCAGTCCTGATGCATGTATTGTTTGTAATTTATAAATCCATATTGTTTCACGTTGGAGTAGGGTCCGGCCCCTGTCACCCCCTCTGCGATTCGGCGGTACCCAGTCAATCATTTTACACTTAAAGTTGGTAATCGAGTGTTGGTGTTCTTTGTAGTGCCTAGCCACAGGCCGATCCATGGGTTTCCCTTCCAATGCAGCCCAGATATGTGATCGGTGTAAAGCGATTCTTTCTTTTAGCTGCCTAGTCATTTTTCCGATGTATAACTGTCCGCACGGACATCGGATCTGGTATACAACGTACTGGCTGGTACAGGTGAGAGGGTATTTAATCTTAAAGATTTTACCCGAGGCTGGATGTCTGAAGGTGTCCCCCACCTCCATTGTACTGCAGGTGGCACAGCCCGTGCAGCTATAATTACCCAGTTTGTGAGTTAAGAAGTGACTGTTAGGTTCCTGGGACCTCTCCTGCCACCCTACCTCCGTTGTTTCTGAATACCTTTGGTGGACGCGTGCTAGTACTAGGCTTCGCCAATAATAGCCGCGTTCGAAGGAGCCCGTTAGTCAGGCTCCAACCCCGATGCCACCTGGTCTTGAGAGGGGACAACGCGACCACCAAAGTTAGGAGAGAACAAGGGGATGAAGCTAACTACCCCTACGGCAGTGGTCCCCAGGAACCCGGGATGATGAAGCAATCCGGGGAAAATGGCTGGATACCTAGGGGTATCTTTCACATAGCCAAGTAAAGACACAAATAGCATAAATACCTAGGTAACGTAATACTGCGACACCGTCGCGCAACGTAAGTGAACCTAGTCCCAAAAATACCTATGAGACCAAAATGTAACTAAAGAGAGTTGTGACCCCACAACTAATCGTACATAAACAACCAATAAGGAGGAACAAGGCCCACCTCCTACCAGGGCACACAACATAGAAATAATGCTACTCGGCGGTAGCCCAGGATAACTCACGGCACCCAACAGGGGTGGAAGAGATGTGGGTGTCCGGGCCGCGTGGGTACAGCCGATCGTACACCAGGGATGGCTGCCTGTAACAGAGACAGCTGACCCGCAAGTAACAGGAATCTATCACCGGCGTCTGAGAGCATTCTCAGACCGCTGATAAAGGGAGCGGGACCAATGAAAGAGAGGCACCTGAACCGAGCCTCTAACAAGGTGATAGGTGCGCGAAGAAAAGGGCGCCAAGCAACCGGCGTCCTGACTGCCAGGAAACAGTCAGGACTAGGTTTGAATCGCCCGGCGTCTGCCGTTACCTGGCAACGCGCCGGGACCTCTGTCAGTATCGCCGGAAGCAGCGCGCCGGGCTGGTTGCCTAGCAACCCCCGGCGTCCGGAAGCTGCGGAGGAAGTCTCTGCCGCGCGGCTGTTCCCCTGACGCGTCCTATGACTCCAGTATGTAGCGGAGGTCTGGGGCGTCCGTGTGACCACCACAGTACTGCCAGTGGGTGCGTCCACGGCACCCCGGGTCCTGACAGTACCCCCCCCTCGACCAGGGGTCTTAGTACCCCCAAATCCGGGCTTATGAGGAAATTGTTGAAAAAACAATTTTTTTAGCCTAGGGGCATGTAAATCCTCGTCAGTGACCCAAGACCTATCCTCTGGACCAAAGCCTTTCCAGTGAACCAAGAATTGGAGTTGCCCGTGGGACACCTTGGAATCCAAAACCTTCTCCATCCGGAACTCCTGTTGTCCCTCAATAATGACTGGAGAAGACCCTTGGCTGATTTTGCGGGGAAACTTTTTGGACGTGACAAAAGGTTTCAAGAGAGAACAGTGAAACGTATTATTGATCTTCAATGACCGTGGCAACAACAGACGAAAGGCAACCGGATTGATTTTCTTTAAAATCCTAAAGGGTCCTATAAACCTGGGCCCTAGTTTGGCCGACGGCTGTTTCAATTTGATATTGCGTGTTGACAACCAGACTTTATCCCCGACCTTAAAGGGGCAATGTCGTCTATTGAGATCTACTCTCCTTTTCTCTTTGAGCAAGGTTTTCTCCAGGACCATGCGGACATCTCGCCAGACCTTTTTGAGATGCGTGGCCGTAGAAAAAGAAGAAAAAGAAGAATTGGGATCCAAGGCATTCGACCTGGGATGACAGCCCAAGACCGCGAAAAAAGGAGAGACTTTAGATGCAGAGTGACAGGCGTTGTTGTAGGCAAACTCTGCTAGCGGAAGGTGTTCCACCCAATTGTCTTGCAGTTTAGAGGCATAGCAACGCAAATATTGCTTGAGGGATTGGTTGAGTCTTTCCGTCTGCCCATTGGACTGGGGGTGATAGCCTGACGTGAGACTGAGATTAATACCCATGGCCTTACAGAACAACCGCCAAAATTTAGCAACAAATTGTGGCCCACGGTCAGAAACCACATCCGTGGGAAGACCGTGCAACCTGAAGACATGCCGGATAAACAAACTGACTAATTCTTGGGCAGACGGTAACTTGCGGAGTGCCACAAAATGTGCCATCTTACTGAAGCGGTCCATAACCACCCATACTACCTGATAGCCTGCAGAC
Source organism: Crinia signifera (assembly GCF_055691185.1). Taxonomy (NCBI): domain Eukaryota; kingdom Metazoa; phylum Chordata; class Amphibia; order Anura; family Myobatrachidae; genus Crinia; species Crinia signifera. Next base: position 82,415,773 of record NC_139226.1, read on the forward strand.
AAAGGTAACTCAACCAGGAAATCCATAGAAACATGGGACCATGGCCTCCAGGGAGTCCCCAACGGTAGTAATTTGCCTAATGGCAAAGACCTGGGCACCTTATGCTGGGCACACACCGGACATGACAAAACAAAGTCTTTAACATCTTTCAACATCTGCGGCCACCACACCGAGCGAGAAAGAAGTTTGTGTGTTTTCCAAATCCCGGGGTGTCCCGCCAGTTTACTATTATGAAACTCCAGAAGAATACTTTTTCTTAGAGAAGAAGGCACAAAAAGACGACCGACCGGAACTCCTTCCGGGGCTTGCTCCTGAACCTGTGTTAACTGGGTCTGCCAGTCTTGCAGAACGCCCGCATGAATGCATCTGGCAGGAATGATAGAGACTACTGGGGCCCGAGTCTCCTGTGAGGCCATGAAAGATCGGGACAGGGCATCGGCTTTGACATTTTTGGCGCCTGGCCTGTATGTGATAAGAAAGTTAAAGCGGGCAAAAAACAACGCCCATCGGGCTTGCCGGGAATTCAACCGTTTCGCAGACTCGATGTACTGAAGATTTTTGTGATCAGTAAGGATGGAGATCATATGCTTAGCTCCCTCGAGCCAATGTCTCCATTCTTCTAACGCACATTTAACTGCCAGTAATTCTCGGTTACCGATGTCATAATTAGCCTCCGCCTGTGAGAACTTTCTAGACATAAAAGCACATGGGTGTACGTCTCCTGAGTCAGGATCCTGCTGAGACAAGACGGCCCCAACTCCCACCTCTGAGGCATCCACCTCCACCAAAAAAGGCAACTCAGGATTAGGGTGACGCAACACCGGGGCAGCCACGAAAGCCTGCTTAAGAAGGAGAAAAGACTGTTCCGCCTGAGGAGACCATACTGCAGGATTGGCTCCTTTTTTGGTGAGTGCCACAATAGGCGCCACCACTTCAGCAAATGCGTGTATAAACCGCTGATAATAGTTAGCGAATCCTAGGAACCTCTGCACCGCTTTGAGGTTGCTAGGTCGCTCCCACTCTAAAATGGCTTTGAGTTTTTTGGGTTCCATGGAGAACCCCTGGGGTGAAATAATATAACCCAAGAATGCAATCTCAGAAACATGGAACTCACATTTCTCCAATTTGGCATACAATTTATTCTCCCGCAATTTCTGCAAGACTTGACGCACATGAGCGTAGTGTTGGGTGACTGAAGACGAAAAGATTAATATATCGTCAAGATATACGACCACGAATTTCCCTAAAAAGTCTCTGAGTACGTCATTGATAAAGTCCTGGAAGACCGCTGGAGCATTGGATAATCCAAAGGGCATTACTAAATACTCGTAATGACCGGAAAGTGTGCTAAAAGCAGTCTTCCATTCATCCCCGGACTTTATACGAATAAGATTATACGCCCCCCTGAGGTCAATCTTGGAGAAGATGGTAGCTCTTCTGAGCTGATCAAAAAGTACTGAAATGAGTGGGAGGGGGTATGTATTCCTGACTGAGATTTTATTTAATGCCCTGTAATCAATGCATGGCCTCAAAGACCCATCCTTTTTCCCGACAAAGAAAAAGCCTGCACTCAGAGGGACCTAGATGGACGTATAAACCCTTTGGAAAGACTTTCAGACACATACTCTTCCATGGCTTTAGTCTCCGGAGCACTAAGGGCATATAACCTAGCTTTAGGCCATGGGGAACCAGGAATTAATTTAATGGTGCAATCATAGGGTCGATGCGGGGGAAGAGTATCCGCTTTTCCCTTGGAAAACACATCCTCAAAATCCCTATATACCTCAGGAAGGTCTTTACGAAGTACGGTGGCGACCCGCAATGGTTGTGATAAGCACCGAGAAAAACAATCAAAGCCCCAACTAACAATCTCCCCCTTTTGCCAGTCAATTACCGGATTATGCCTGACCAGCCACGGATGGCCAAGCACAAGGGGAACCGATGGACAATGTGTGAGGAAAAAAACTATTTGTTCGTGGTGTAACGCTCCAACTGTTACCTGCATAGGTGGTGTACAACTCACTATCTGACCATTGGGCAGCGAGTTACCATCTTACCCACGAATGGAGATGGCCCTGTCCATCTTGACTTGAGGGATACCTAGAGTCTTGGCCAAAGAAATATCCAGAAAATTTCCTGCAGCTCCGCTGTCAATAAACACCCTTAATGAGTCAGCAGAGTCTCCCCAGGAAATCTTCACTGGTACTAAGCATGCATTTTGCGAGGAGACAAATTGAAGACCTGAGCGAACCTCCTCACCATCCGCTAGGTCCGGGAGTTTCCCTGACGCTGAGGACAATTCTGGACAAAGTGCCCCCTTTTGTTACACAGAAAACAAACACCAAAGTCTCTTCGGCGAACCCCTCCTCCCGCTGGGAGCCGAGCCAGGCCTACCTCCATGGGCTCTTCTGACTCTTCAGCCAAAGAATAGATGACAGGGTGAGGGATTGCCGCAGAAACCCTTTCTGCTTTGCGTTCCCTAAAGCGTCTATCAATTTTTATAACCAACTCCATAAGTTTATCCAAGGTGGGGGGAACAGGATATTGTAATAGACTATCTTTGATGGATTCTGATAGCCCTAACCTAAATTGACTCCTTAACGCGGGGTCATTCCACCCGCAGTCGTTGGCCCATCTGCGAAACTCTGTGCAATAGGCCTCCGCGGGATTTCTACCCTGTTTAAGGGCTCGGAGATGGCTTTCCGCGGAAGCTTCCCTGTCAGGGTCATCGTATAATAGTCCCAAAGCTTTAAAGAGGTTATCCACTGAGGACAGTGCCTCATCCCCAACTTTAAGCCCAAATGCCCATGTTTGGGGGTCGCCCTGAAGTAATGAAATGATGATCCCCACCTGTTGGGCCTGAGTACCTGCAGACCTGGGTTTTAAGCGGAAGTACAATTTGCAGGACTCTCTAAAATTAAAAAATTCTCTACGGTCCCCAGAAAACCTATTGGGAAGGTTGAGTTTGGGCTCAGGGGGTGTGCTCCGAGCATCACGCGAAATACCTTCCTGGACTGATACCCGGAGAGTAAGGTCTTGCATCATCTGAGTTAAACCCTGAACCTGCTCAGGGTTCATGTTGGAAGTTGTTAAAGATTTGTCTCCAACTTTAATTTGGCCGGTGATACTGTTAGGTTCCTGGGACCTCTCCTGCCACCCTACCTCCGTTGTTTCTGAATACCTTTGGTGGACGCGTGCTAGTACTAGGCTTCGCCAATAATAGCCGCGTTCGAAGGAGCCCGTTAGTCAGGCTCCAACCCCGATGCCACCTGGTCTTGAGAGGGGACAACGCGACCACCAAAGTTAGGAGAGAACAAGGGGATGAAGCTAACTACCCCTAAGGCAGTGGTCCCCAGGAACCCGGGATGATGAAGCAATCCGGGGAAAATGGCTGGATACCTAGGGGTATCTTTCACATAGCCAAGTAAAGACACAAATAGCATAAATACCTAGGTAACGTAATACTGCGACACCGACGCGCAACGTAAGTGAACCTAGTCCCAAAAATACCTATGAGACCAAAATGTAACTAAAGAGAGTTGTGACCCCACAACTAATCGTACATAAACAACCAATAAGGAGGAACAAGGCCCACCTCCTACCAGGGCACACAACATAGAAATAATGCTACTCGGCGGTAGCCCAGGATAACTCACGGCACCCAACAGGGGTGGAAGAGATGTGGGTGTCCGGGCCGCGTGGGTACAGCCGATCGTACACCAGGGATGGCTGCCTGTAACAGAGACAGCTGACCCGCAAGTAACAGGAATCTATCACCGGCGTCTGAGAGCATTCTCAGACCGCTGATAAAGGGAGCGGGACCAATGAAAGAGAGGCACCTGAACCGAGCCTCTAACAAGGTGATAGGTGCGCTAAGAAAAGGGCGCCAAGCAACCGGCGTCCTGACTGCCAGGAAACAGTCAGGACTAGGTTTGAATCGCCCGGCGTCTGCCGTTACCTGGCAACGCGCCGGGACCTCTGTCAGTACCGCCGGAAGCAGCGCGCCGGGCTGGTTGCCTAGCAACCCCCGACGCCCGGCGTCCGGAAGCTGCGGAGGAAGTCTCTGCCGCGCGGCTGTTCCCCTGACGCGTCCTATGACTCCAGTATGTAGCGGAGGTCTGGGGCGTCCGTGTGACCACCACAGTACTGCCAGTGGGTGCGTCCACGGCACCCCGGGTCCTGACAGTGACTTGGTCTTATGCTGTCCATACCTGTGACATCTTTATGGATCAAAACATCTTTCAGGTTTTTACCTCTTCGATATGAAGGTAATATTCTGATATTAGCCAAGGTTTTGAGAGCGGGGTCATTAGCTATAATGGGCCATGTTGCTTTAGCGGTGTTCATTAGAGTTTTGCTTGTGGTGCTGAAATTTTGTGGCCATACTATGCGGTTGGAGTCGGAATCTTTGATTTTAGGACTCAGGGCATCTGCCCTTGTGATGGCTAATGCTTTATTTTTGGCCATAATTAATGTTTTATGGTGATATCCTCTTTTTAGAAATTTAAACATTTATGGCATCTATTTGGGCGATGGTATCGGTGCGGTCATTGCAGATGCGTACGATTCGCAAGAATTGTGAGAATTGTGAGAATGGTAAGGCTTCTTTTAAAGGAAGCGGATGGTGGCTTTCTCCTTGCAATATAGTATTGCGATCCGTAGCTTTGTAAAACATAGAGGTCTCCAAGGAAACATTTTCTGTTTGGGTAATTTGTACATCCAAGTAGTGGACAGAGTGATAACTACAGTCATAGGTCAGTTTGATGGTGGAATTCAGACTGTTGATGTTATTTATCAACTTTTCAAATTCAGATTGCGTCCCCGACCATAGCAGGAAGATATCGTCTATATACCTGGTGTACACCACAATCTGACTCGATATACCTGTATCAGAAAAGAAGAAATCTTCCTCTGTCTCAAACACAAATATGTTTGCAAAGCTCGTAGCTACGCAAGATCCCATTGCGCACCCCGAGCGTTGGATGTAGATGGCACCATTAAATAAGAAATAATTTCTAGATAGCGTGAGTTCAAGCAGATGTAGAAAGAGGTTCAGGTCTGGGCCAGTGTAGTTGAGATTGTGCATCAGAAACCATTTAACAGCCTGTACACCAGCGTTATGGGGAATGCTGGTGTACAGACTAGCCACATCTATGGTGCAAAGAAGGCATTGAGTGGGTAGAGGGGACCAGCTGTTCAATTTATTGAGAAAAGTAGTGGTATCTTTTAAAAAACGTGGATGCATCTGTATCAGGGGTTGAATATAATTGTCCAGGAACTTTGAAATGTCATAGTACAAGGAGTCTCTGGCCACAATTATCGGCCGACCTGGCGGTGCATTCGCATTTTTATGTAATTTGGGTATGGTATACAAGGCTGGGATCCAGGGCCAATCGTTGGTCAAAGCTTCTTTAATAGTGGCAGAAATCTGTTGTTCCTTCATCGCATTGTCCAGGATATCGTCCAATTCTTTCTTGAACGACATGGTGGGATCGTTATCCAGTTTTTTGTAAACCATGTTGTCTGCCAACTGGTTGTCAATTTCCACGATGTATGTAGACAGGTCTTGAATGACAATTCCACCCCCCTTATCGGCGGGGCGAATTGTTATATCCTTGTATCCTCCCAGGTCCTTTAAGGCTTTTTATTCTGTGGGACTGAGATTATTTCTGGTGACTGTGGGTGCTTGACAAAGATTGTCAATAGATCTGTCCATGTGATCTGTAAAGCATTTGATGGTCAGCTGTGAAACAACAGATTGATTAAGTTTACCGGTCACCCAGCATGGTACCGGTTGCATCTGATTGCCTACATTGTTCTTTTTCATTGATACTGGTTTTTATTACACAGATTCATTGTTCAACCCACACCACAGTAGTGGCTCTGCACCCTGCGAAACTGAGTGACCGTCCTTGCGAAGACCCGCTGGCGGCCTAATTAACAGACAGGGAAGATGGCTTTCCCTGCTACGTACACATCCCCATGGTTACAATGAATACAGGTGAGACCACGCCCCCTGTGATGCCGGGCCATCGTCGCGGATGCGCAGGAGTGACGTCACCCAGCTCCGGGAGCGAGCGTGGCTTGGTGAAGGGCACAAGTTTTTGTAAGTATGTTTCTCTATAAATACTGGTATGTTTTGCACTTATATTTCATGTCTTGATCAAAGGGACCAGATCCCTGAAACGTTGACCTCAACTTGACTATTGTGTCGTTTATTGCATCGAGTGCCATCCGCTTATTGGACTTATTTTACATTGAATTTGGAAAGGCACTGTGAAAGCTGTCTACATTGTGGAGTGACGGTCCTTGGGGTCTGTATATATATATATATATATATATATATATATATATATATATATATATATATATATATATGTGTTCATATATTTAATTATTAAGGGGCACAAAACTCCATCCCATTCACCTGAGACCCCCCCCTCCCCATTCCCCTCCCACTGCATAGCATCCATTTAAACAAAAAAATTCAATACTCCCATCCTATATTAAATATCTTACTGGGAGTTGGCTGTCACGACCCCCGCTGTTCCCAGCTGCCGCAGCTGCTCCCGACAGGTCCTCATGCCTTCACAGCTCCCGCTGGGCCTTCCTGCCACCGCACAGTCTTCTTGTAGAGCTGTGGCAGGCTCAACAAATGGCGCCGATTGCTCTAATCACTATATGTGCGCGGGTGCGCGGTGACATCACCCACGCACCAGCCGCAATGTATCACTGGGATCACTGCAGGCAGATAGAAAAGTGGACCATCTAAACTCCTGAAACTAGCAGCACCGCACTGCTAGTTTCAGCAGTTTAGACGGTCCACTTTTCTATCCTTTGCGGTCCGGAGATGGACCGCGGTCCGCTAGTTGCTTATCCCTGGTCTAGGGTGTGCAACATGCACCCACCTTGATACAGAGGAAAGCTTTTTTCACCCACATTCGGGTTCAAAAATCCCTATCATGCACATTTTGACTTGTAGCAGCAGATATGTAATTTACTATATTAAATGTCCCTGTGCCCTCCTATACATAGGAAAAACTACCACACAATTTAATGAATGTATGGCACAGCACAGAAGTTCCATCCGTTTAGCCTTATCTGGCAAAACTGTTGATCAGTCAGTAGTTAGACATTTTAAAGAAAGGGGACATAAACTAGCACAACTCCGCTACAAAATCACCCCCCCCCCCCCTTCCCCCTAGTCTGATAGTCTGAGAGGTGGTGACAGGGGTACAATGTTACTGCAAAGAGAGACAAAATGGATATCACAACTTAATACAGTATATCCTAGAGCAGTGGTTCCCTGGGGTGCCTCAGGACACTTGCAGGGGTGCCTTGGGTTGGTGGACGAGGATCAATTCATATTATTAATGGTCAATGTAACTAGTGCTGGTGGCTGCCAATCATAATATATGTGGACAAACAGGAGCAAATCCTGTCCCTCACCACATAACTGTGACATACACACAATGTACTTAATTTAATATTATTTTTTTCTAAATTTCTCAATAAGAAACATTTGGCCTAGGGGTGCCTTGAAAACATTTTGATGCTCTAGGGTGCCGTGATTCAAAAAAGTTTGGGAACCACTGTCCTAAAGGTTTAATGAATACTAATCGTTTGCGTGTTTCCTCTAATTGCCTTCATATTGTAGAAAGATATTGTTCTATTCTGCTTATTACTTGTAAAGCCAGATTGTGCTAAATGCTGAGGAATTGATACTTTTGAAATAATTGTTACATGTAAAAGGCATACTATGGCCGATATGTAATAGGGTGTGATTTTTAGACTTTTGCGATTTTTGGTCAAAATTGACCAAAATCGCATTTTTTCTAAAAATCGCACATGTAATAGGATGCGAGTCGCGGTAAAAATCTGCGGAGACATGTTGCCTCTTCAACGCCGGTGCTTAGAATGATTCTATTGGCTGCTCCCAGCGGCGCTTCTCATTGGCTGCTGAGCAGCCAATAGAATCATTCTGATGTTAGGCACTGAAGATCAAACATCTCCAGCACCTTTAATCATATTGCCGAATGGAGCTGCCGGAGCCGCAAGAGCTTGAAGATAAAGAAGAAGAGAGAAGAGAGAAGAGAAGACAGAAGACCATCCATGGTGGACCTGGTGAGTAGGATTTACTTCCACGGGTCCAACATGGATTATCGTCGGACAGGACGCCGAGCCCGGAGCCGCCGACACGGAGCCGCCGACACCAGAGCCAGCGACCTACCGACGGGATAAAGATAGGTAAGTATGAGTGTGTGTGTGATGTGTGTATTAAACTTTTATTTAAAATGTGTGTCAGTGTGTGTTTTGTGTACTATTTTTTTAACAGTAGAACTACAAGTTACAGCGGGCCCTTTAATGCCCTGCAGGCTGGGACTTGTGGTTCTCCAAGTCCCAGCTTGCAGGGGAGGCTTGCTGGCACTTGTAGTACCACTGTTAAAAACAATAGATTTAACTTGATTTTACACAAAATCAGCTCCATGCCCACAGCCCAGGGGCATGGAGGACAGCCCCGGGCTTCAGCATGGGCAGGTAAGTTCTGGAGGGGGGGGGACCCCTTCTTTGGGGGGTCCCCACTTCCCCAGGACCCCTGCCCATGCTGACCAGCCACAGGGCTGAATGCTTTGGCCGGGGGGACTTGTATAAAAAGTCTCCCCCCGGCTGTGGCATTACCCTGCTGGCTGTTTGGGTCCGGTGCTGGTTCTTTAAATACGGGGGACCCCTAGTCATTTTGTCCCCCGTATTTTGGGAACCAGCGCTGGACCTTGAGCCTGGTGCTGGTTTCATTAAATCAAGGGGACCCCTATTTGTTTGTCCCTCTGATTTTATGATACCAGCACCGGCTTTTTGAGCCCGGGGCTGGTTATGATCGGGAGGGGGACCGCACGCCGTTTTTTTTTTCAATCGCACATTTGAAAATGCGCACATTTTCATGACTGAAAATGCGCACATTTTCATTACTAAAACTCGCCCGAAATCGCACCACATGGCACTTTTTTACCGTGAATTCGCATCTCATTACATATGCGAATTTGCGGCAAAAAATGCGATTTGGAAAGGTGCGATTTTGTGCGATATGGTGCGATTTTTGGACTAGTCCAAAAATCGCACCCTATTACATATTGGCCTATATGTCAAATTGTCTATTTGTATAATTACATATATTCTGGCGCACCGTGCAGCCGGACATTTCTTTTCTCTTTTATATTATTACTAGTGAATATTGCACAATATGGGTGAGATTTAATAGGGTGAGAGAAATGGTAAGAAATAAATCTCGTTTTTTTTAAAGCGGCAATCATTAACACTGATTTTGCAGTGTAAATGATTTTCGCTTTAAAAAACCTGGAGATTTCTTACCAAATCTCACTTTCTGAATCTCTCATCCTATTAAATCTCACCCTATATGTATGTTTGCTTTGCATATATATTTGCACTGTATATGTTTATTTTAAATTTGTTTATTTTTATTTAGTTTATTTTAATTTTGTTTATTTTTTCAATGAACATGTGTATTGGCTAACATTAACACTTTGTGGTGGCTGAGAATGATGAGGTATCGGTCATCACTTGGCGGGAGGGTCCCCCTCCACGAGTTACACACTGTATTTAAAGCAACCTAAGCAACATGTCTATTCCTGATGATGGTTTTAAATAAACGAAACATAGAACACTACTCCAGCTTTGTCAAAATCCAACTTTTAGTGGTGATCAAGTGAAGCATCGTTTCAACAACAACCATGTTTTCGTCAGGCTTAACATACAATAAAATAAACTTCACTTGCTCACCACTAAAAGTGGGATTTTCACAAAGCTGGAGTGCTGTACTTATCATCTATTTATCTTCTTATGTATATATATATATATATATATATATATATATTCACGCTGCAATGATGCAGCAGCACATGGTAGAATCAAGTCACGAAGTCAGCAGGATCGGCAAAGTTTCGATTGTTTAATCGTCATCAGGCATAAAATACAAATAAACAGAGATCACCTTTTATCCCAAAACCGGCGTGCACAACTATCCCAGTGAAACAACCCCCATCCGATACCATGACAACGTATGGAAACGTCACCACTGCAACAGACCGAGAGAGATGACCTCAACGGTTAGACGGATCCACCATCGCCGCTAATCGTAGAGTCAGCAGTACGCGTGTATTAAAAAACACAGTAGAAGGAGGCAAATGGCACGTAATGCATGAGTATAAGAAAGGCACAATAAATACAATGTAATAAAAATAAACAGAAATTAATAAATAGTGTTACACAAAATAACATGTCATATACAATAACAAAACCTCACCTTTTGCTAGGCAAGGAGGCTACGTGTTGCTTTTCTTCTAAGACCCAAGTGCCGCACACCGCATATATATATATATATATATATATATATATATATATATATATATATATATATATATCCCATAGGTAGAAGATCTTACAACAATGTATCTGAACCTGTGGCTGGACTGCCTTATGCTGGGTAAACATTGGTCTATATATTGTTAACAATGTTAACGATACATTGTGTTAATCTTCTATCTGCTAAATGCCGAATTTATTATCCCTCATTTTACAGTCTTACCTTACAGTGGTTTAAAAACTCACTTTTTATGTGACACCATTGGTTGTTATTTTGCATATGTATATATTTTTGGGGAGCGCACGATTATACAGAGTGCAATTTCAAATCAATTTAAATTTCAATCCTTGTTCCTTAGCAACATGTTTTATCTAAAATTACATTTCCAATACATTTTTTCACAGAAGCACATTAACTTGCTTATACAGCGTTTCTGCACACCCTAAGGGTAAAAGCAAGTGTGTACACAACTGTCCTGATGAATAGTTATAATGTCAATGTGTATCTGTGAGAAAATATTTTGTGTAGCTTATGAGACTGTAAACAGGTTTTTAGGGAACAGATAGGGAATTTCACATTGATTTAATCCACAATTACACTTTGGGTGAATTTAGGCTATTGGTCTTATTGTAGACTAAATAATGAGAAATTATTATTCCTTCATCTACATCATTTACAGTGTTAAGTAAAAGTAGTAAAAGACATTTAAATAACTGTATAATTGGGTGCGTCCCATAAAACGTTTTCCCATATACAATTCCTGTCCATGTTGCAAACGACTGGAGAATTGCAGCCCATTCATAAACAGTAATTATCTAATATGTTTATCTGTTAATAATTAGCTCTCTATATAGATATATACAAAGTATGTGAGTACATATATATATATATATATATATATATATGTGTGTGTAGTATTTTTCTTTGAAGTCATAACATAATTCTGCATACTAAGAATATTATTTAGCATTACATGACATGCAATGCTGTATACTGGCCTAATCTAAACATTAGCAAAACTAATATGTTTTGCAAATTGTTCTCTAGTATCAATAACCTTAAATTGTGTCTTTTAAATAACTACCGCATCTAGCTACAGTATATATTTTTTGAGATGATGCTATTATTGTTTACCTGTAGTGACAGGAAATAAATTGTATGTCATACTTTTTTTTTTTGCATTCAAGATTACATTTGGAATATTTATCCACTGCTTATATAACAAATTTCAGCCAGAATATATTCCCTGGTGTAAAATGTGAAGTATTCCCTAGCTTATCACGTGGAAAAAGCTATGTATTCAGAGTCACTTCAAATTAATATTCCTATCACAGATGAGAAGGCTCCCAAGACACAGAAACCATCCAAGGCTCCAGATTCACTAATTCCTCATCTAACAAATCCTATCAATTGGATCCTTAACATTAGCAGCTTCCCCCAGATAGTACTAGTGCCAAATTTACAGTTATCCCCAAACCCTGTAAAGATCCCCACGTGGTCACTACTTATAGGCCGATCTCCCTCTTTATTACAGACCTCAGAATTTTGGCAAACCAATAAAACACCATTCTTCCTCACTCTTATTTACTTGAACCATATGGGCTTTGAGCCCAATCAAGCCCTTGATAATACTAGTGGATTTCATTCACCACATGAACTCTGTCAAGCTTTCCTCACTTCTTCTTGTCCTTTACGCTCAGAAGGATTTTGATAGTCTCTTGGCCTTTCATTGTAAATACTCTGCTCAGTTTTGGATTTGGCAATATATTTCTCCAGGCCATTAAGTCTCTCTATCATTAAACATCCCACATCATATGTGTACCTTTAGCATGTATAACCTTATATATTTCTAACTTATCTAACTAAACCTGAAATAAAGACTCGGAGGCATAGGTTTGGCAGAAATTGTTAACTGATTTATTTATAGCAACTTTTTTAAACTAGATTGATTATTTTATTTTTGTATTAATCTTAATTAATGGTGGCCAAGAAAGAACGGCTAACTACAAAACTCCACCCCAACATCTGACGTAATCGTCCTAACTCAAAACAAACGGTATCCAACTACACCACCCCATTGACTACCCACCAAGCCAGGTAGGTTGCTGTCCCCGACACGGGTGATACAGCGAAGGCCTTAGCCAATGAGAGGTGAGAGCACCGCAAAAATAGGCCAATAAAATGGCAACCTTAACACTTAGTAGGAACTAATTGATTAAATCTGCCGTTCTTTCCCGCCTATCAGCTAACGCGATTAAAACCCCACCCCCCCACCATAAATCAAAAAGGGGAGGGAGGGCGGGAAATTCAGCAAGCAGAAGAGGTAGATCCCTCCTCTTCCTGCCCTATTAAACATCAGCCCCTTTTGCCCAGCCTATGCCCCTATTGGTCACTGAGTCACATGCTCCAGTGTGACACACTCATGGGGGATGTTTAATCCACTCCATTTTGACTGCTGGCATTACGTTATTCTAAACATCCCACATCATATGTGTACCTTTAGCATGTATAACCTTATATATTTCTAACTTATCTAACTAAACCTGAAATAAAGACTCGGAGGCATAGGTTTGGCAGAAATTGTTAACTGATTTATTTATAGCAACTTTTTTAAACTAGATTGATTATTTTATTTTTGTATTAATCTTAATTAATGGTGGCCAAGAAAGAACGGCTAACTACAAAACTCCACCCCAACATCTGACGTAATCGTCCTAACTCAAAACAAATGGTATCCAACTACACCACCCCATTGACTACCCACCAAGCCAGGTAGGTTGCTATCCCCGACACGGGTGATACAGCGAAGGCCTAAGCCAATGAGAGGTGAGAGCACCGCAAAAATAGGCCAATAAAATGGCAACCTTAACACTTAGTAGGAACTAATTGATTAAATCTGCCGTTCTTTCCCGCCAGAGCGGGGGATTTCTAAAAGAACTCCCCCCGCCCCGCCACCAGCTAGACTAGTGAATCAATAACCCCCAGCAGACCCTCCAGAAATATAAAAAGACCCTCACTTACTAAATGAACCCCATCAGGTCGAAAAAGATGCTGGCAACCAAATCTAATCCTAGCATGGGTGACAACCGCCCCCCCCCCCCGTTGGCCAGCACCCATCGAGCAACGGCTGCATTAAGTTTTTTCCTAGCCTCGTCGATCGCCCGGGGATCCCTAGCCCCTCTCCAACTAATTCGTGGAATTACGTAGGACCACACAATGGTGCAAGACGGCCAAGCTGATTTGATGGCAGCGAGATCGTCTAAGATCAAGCTCCGCAGCTCTAATTGGGACAACTTCCCGAGGTCGTTACCACCCAAATGAATTGCTAAAACAGATGGCAACCCGTAGCGACGAACGTTACCCATAAGGAACGTCCGCAGGTCCCTCCAGCGCATACCCCGAACACCAAACCACCTAACTACCTGGGAGCAAGCGAAAGCCGGACCCTCACCTGCGGAGATTGACCTGGCTGCCCAAAAGATAAAGGAATGGCCGACTACCCAGATTTTGAGCCTATCGAATCCCAGACCTAAGGAAAGAAACGTAAAAAGGTGTAATTAGATTGGGTTCTGAATGAAGGCACGTTTACAACTAAGGAGGATCTGCCAAAAAAAGAAAAAAGAAATTTCGAGATTCATTTGAATAAGGCACAGTAATTAAGGTGCCAATAGACATGCTCCAATCATGACTGGAGCCATACCAGGACACAAAGGGTAAGAGACAAACAAGAGAGGGTGAGGCATGGTAAGGGAAAAGGAATGACGGGTGTACTCGGCCGGAGGAAAACGACTGGACCTGCTGAGGGACTCTTAATTAGACTATAATCAAATTAGTGAACCAAATTCAGTCCGTCAGGTCAGGCAAAAAGCGAGAAAACTCCGGACGCTGGCCCAATGGCAGAGCGTAGCTACACCCCGAGTGGGGAGGACACAGGGTTGGGGAAAACAAATGACCATTCAATTCCTCAGGCAGACACAAGGACGCACAAGCACAGGCAAACCTTCAGGGCAGGAGGTGAGGTCTAATATATCTCCTATAGCTCGCAGAGCGCCATCTGCCTAAGGACTTGATTTCAGCAACTGGCCAGCCAGCCGCTGCGGCCGAGGTAGCGACGCCAATTCGAAATGAATGGGTACCAAAGTCCCCTGGGGACAGACCCAATCTTACCAGGCAGCGCCCTAGCATCCAACGAAATTGATACACCGTCAGAGGTGACCCATCATAATGCAAGAGCCAGGAACCATCCATAGATGGCCTGACCTCCGCGTACAGAGATGCTAGGGCTACGGGGCAAACAGAGGCCGGAATTGCCGGCGTCATAGAAGCCCACCTACCCCTGGCTGACTGGTCAGTCTTAGATCTCCTAATTCTAAACCAAAGGGCCTTACGTCAAACCGAATGTCGGATACTAGTAAAATAGCAGAGCGGGACCTAGCCGGAGCAACTAGCTCTGAAATTCTAAACGCACCATGAAACGCCATGGAAAAAGCTAAACTAAATAACAATGTTTCAAAAGCAGAATCAGCGGAATGACCTATCTCATCTACTAAGGCTGAAAGTAGAGAAGCATCAATAGGCCTGCGACAGTCGGGACTAACGGGAACCACACGTGACCAACCCTTCATAGCCTTGACCACCAGAAAGCATTTAGTAAAATCAGGAAAACCTTTTAGTTTTGCAAAGAAAGCTATCCCCGTCAAATAGCGCGCTGCTACTGCCCTGGATTTTCCCTTGCAATACAGCGACCACAGAAAGGACAACAAGAGACGCTGTCCACGCCTACCTGACTGAGAAGCCCCGCCCGCGAAAGACTCCCACTCCGTCCATGCCGCCCGATAGTTCCTAAGGGTAGTAGGGGCCAATGAGGATTCGGCTAACCCCTCCAGTCCTGCCCGATCACCTGCCAAACATAAGAGGGGCAGGGCACCCCAACATCGTCAGCCTGGGGAGCTAATTCCCTAAAACGCTGCCACTGGAAGCGGGAGAGTGCATCCGCAATCTCGTTCTCCACCCCCTTATACTAACAGGGACTTTGCTTTCTGATGATTGATGGCATGGACTGTGCTGAAGTTGTCGCACCAAAACAGTAAGCTCCTATTAGCTAGTCGCGAGGCCCAGATTTCCAAAGAGACCATGATGGGGAAGAGCTCCAGCAACAACAGGTCTCTAGTAAGACCCCTTTCAACCCAATCGCCAGGCCACCTCTCGGCGCACCAGTGACCGGCCAGAAAGCAGCCAAAACCCAACGACCCAGAGGCGTCGGTGAAAAGCTGTAGTTCCGCATTGGCGACCGTGGGGGCCAACCAGATCCACACCCCGTTGAAGTCCTCCAAAAAGGAGGACCAGACAGCCAAGTCACGCTTAAACTCAGCGGACAGGCGAATAAGGTGGTGCGGCCTGAGAACCCCCGCGGTGGCCCGCTCTAACTTCCTGCAAAACAAACGTCCCATAGGGATGACCTTGCAGGCGAAGTTGAGCTGGCCCAGGACTGATTGAGCCTGGCGTAAGTTAACCTTGCCTCTGTCCCTACACATCTCGATGGCCTCTCCCAGTTTAGACACCTTATCGGGGGGCAAGCTACAAAGGCCCTGTACCGTGTCTATCTGAATTCCCAGGAACGACAGACACGTCACAGGGCCCTCGGTTTTATCATCCGCGATAGGGACGCCGAACTGCCGGAAAAGGGACTGCAGAGACAACAACAGTTGGGAACAGCGGTCGGAGCCAGCCGGCCCGACACATAGGAAGTCATCCAGGTAATGAGCGATCCCGCTCTCACCAGATGACTTTTCTACGCACCAATGCAGAAAGGTACTGAACCGCTCAAAAAACGCACAGGATACTGAACACCCCATCGGCAAACATTTGTCGATGAAATACTCTTCTCCTATGCGGAAGCCCATGTACCGAAACGCATTAGGATGTAGAGGAAGCAACCTAAAAGCAGACTCAACATCCACCTTAGCCATGAGTGCCCCCCATCCAAACGACCTCACCATGGCCAAAGCGTCGTCGAAGGACTGGTAAGTCACCGAACAACACTCTGCAGGATTAGCATCGTTGACGGAGAACCCTGCTGGCCAAGATAGATGCTGTATGAGCCGAAACTTACCAGGAGCTTTTTTAGGGACAACCCCAACCGGTGAAATGACCAAACCCTCCCAGCTGAACCTCCTTAGTCACCTTCTCCAACAGTATGGAAGGGAGTGAGCGCGCAGATTGTAAATTCCTAAACGCCCCTCCCCGCACCTCCCCCTTTACGGGAAGGCGAAATCCCGAGCTAAAACCCTCCTTCAAGAAAGCAGACTGGAGTAGCTGCCCTAGCGAGAACGCCCAGGCCCATTGGGTTTGGGGGCAGAGCCGGCACCCGCCCCCCTAGAGGGACGGGCTCCGCGAAAGCAGTTTGCGGCCGGGTGGTTCCCCAAGCAAGTAATGCAAATGTGCTTGTAGCGGCAACGGGTGCCCAACTGACAGGTAGCGTTATTAAAGGCAAAGCACTTTCCCTTAGCGTCGCCCATCGTGCCCAGCTTCCCTGCCCCAGGGAAACGGCGAGCGGCGGGGGCCTCCGCTACCGGCCTCTGCTGCGGGAGGGAAGCCGACGTGGAACGGGAGGAGGTTGCAGCAGCCTCAACTGTGTCTAAGTGCACGCGAGCCACCTCCATCCAAACTTCCACGTCCTTACAGCCTAAATCCAAAATGTGCAAACAATCCTGTTTGCGCCTGAACTGGTCGTCATAAGTACGCCATGCAGTACCCCCATATTTAGGTTGCATTTCGTGTATCATATGTATATACCAGTATGACGTTGATGTGCTCGTCTGGCCTATCCTCCAAGTAGCAGGCTGCAAATACGCAGAACCCCGCCAGCCAGTTGTCATAGGACCGGTATGCCTCTGATCCTATGCCACCCTTTTCCTTGGCGGCCTTAAATGCCTTCTTGGTGTCCTCAGTCAGACTGAACACATCAACATAGTCCCCTTTAACTATCTTCTGCCTGCAACTCTCGCGTAGACCCCTTAACACTGCGGTGTAATCACAATGAACCACACCAGGCAAATTACGCCTCTTCCTCTCCCTGCGCGACATGGCGGACATCTTCCTTCTCTTGACTTGACTAGCGCGCCTACCCGCCTCCTTTTTTGCATATTTAGCTGCACGCTTGCGGGCCTTCGTTGCGCTGCCAATGTCGGACCCGCCCGCAGAGGAGGAAGAGGAAGTGGAAGAGTGGCTACCCTGGGATCCCCCGGTAGAGGAACCCCCATCAGACCCTTCATCATACTCCAAAGAGTCCTCACCTGGCCTCTCCGGCTGGGCCGCCCAAGTGTCGTCGTCATCATCGACCTCATCCAACTCATCAGCCTCGAGAGCCGCCTCGTCATCATCCTCCTGTGGTTCAGCCCACTCCTCGCACTCAGGTACACGGTGTCTAGTGGATCCCAGGTTGCGCGCTCGGGCCCCCCCTGTCTCTCAGGAGCTATAGGGGGATTGGTCCCTTCCTCCATCTCGGCCACCGCAGAGCCCATGTCGCGGAAAGCCCGCATAAATCTGGAGCAGCCAGGTATGGGCCCTCCTTGTGAGCCGGGAGCCCTACGTCTCCCTCGGGTAGAACCCCCACTCTCCTGGGGCATACTATCTGCTAGGGGCGCTAGGGCGCTGGCGACAGAGGAGAGGGCTGCAGATAGAAAAGAAGGGTCAAAGGCCGGGGCGGGAGCCCGTGCCACAGGGCCACGGCCTGTGCCAGAAGCTGGCCCAGGCCGACCTCTGCGCCTAGAGGCCCCCGCACCCCTACCCACGGTCCTCCTCACCAGATCTGCCCACTCATCCTCTCCCACCTCCCCGGTGTCAACATCCCCAGGCCCGCCGAGTGCATAGGCCTGCAGGGGGCCCTGAGGCGCAGACACCCGCTGCCGCCCGGCCACCCTGCCAGCCACCGATTCATGCCCCCTCTGAGCCGTAATCTGAGGCTCCTGTGCCCCCCTGCCCGCCTGCCTCCGTGACGCCGGAAGTTGGCCCGACGCTGGGAGCCCCCGCGCCTTATATGCGGGAGCCCCGCGGCGAGAAGGCCGTCCAGGACCGTCAGCGGCAGCAGATAGGCTTGCGGCCCGGCCGCCTGTAGCGGGGATCGGAGCGTGTCCCCGACGGGCGCCCCTAGATGACGCGGCCCGGCCGCGTGACGTCACCGCAGTGCGCCCGGCTGCCGCCCGTGCTGTAGGCCGCGCCGCCGCCGGCGCTAGGCCAGCAGCAGCGATATCCACACCACGGGACCGGCGACTGAAGGTGAGCGCCAGCAGGGGGGGACGGGTCAGGCGAACCCGCGGCAACGACTCCGTCGCCGTCCGCAAAACGAGCGGGCGCGCGGGCCGCACGCCTAGGTCTGTGCGGGGGAGCCATTGGCAGACTGAAATAGCAGAGGGGGCCAGCAATGATAGCCGAGCAATACACCTCACTAAGCAGTCTAAACGCTGAACGGGGAGAGCACGTCCACTCAACCCCAAATTCAGCAGGCAGAAGAGGTAGATCCCTCCTCTTCCTGCCCTATTAAACATCAGCCCCTTTTGCCCAGCCTATGCCCCTATTGGTCACTGAGTCACATGCTCCAGTGTGACACACTCATGGGGGATGTTTAATCCACTCCATTTTGACTGCTGGCATTACATTATTCAACCCTTCTACTTCAGTTCTTGCTAGAGATCTTCTTTCTGACTCCTTTCCTATTTCTAATGGCACCATACAGGTATCCCCAATTCCCCACTCTCCCCACTAATCTTTGCCTTAATCATGGAACCTTTGGCCTGCATGATCTGGGCTAACCAGGATATCTTAGCTATCTCTGATGGCGGATCCTCTTACAAGCTTTTCCTTTTTGTGGACGATGTCCACCTTACCCTCACCAAACCCTTGATTTATCTTCCAAATCTATTCCAAGAGCTTTCTTTTTATGGGTAGTTATCCGGTTATAAGATAAATCACAAGTCAAGAGCCCCACCCTAACATATCCCAAAGCACTTTTAGACATTCTTTGTTTTAATTCCACATTTACGTGGCGATCAGATTCCATTAAATATCTTGGTGTCCATCTTACCAAATCATGTAACACTCTAATTAAAACAATCTATTCTACCTTGTTTAGGGCAATAGTAATAAATAGTCAATAAACTATATTCATCATGTATTGGCCACATTAGCATGCTTAAAATGAACGTCCTCCCCAAATGTACTTTTTTCAGGATCTACATGTGGCAGTTCCCCCTTCTGTCCTCTCTTCTCTCCATTCACAATATGGTAAATTTGACTGGGACAACAGGAGACCCTGAATAGGAAGGGACATTCTTTTATATAGCCTCACATGCACTAGCCAATGCACCTGGCCACTGATATTGGTGGTGTCTGGGGCCCGGTGAGGGGACAGACATCGGCAAGTGCATATACACTTGACGGTGGCTGCTCTGAGGTGAGCAACAGCAAGGGAAGTGGCGGGGGAAGCGTCGGTCATGCAGCAGCTGTTGCATGGACATCATTAACAATAACCTCCCTCATCCAAACAGGCTTGGACGAGGGAGGGGGTCGTTGATGAGTGGGAGTGCGCATCATTAATGACATGGAGCATACACGCTAGGCGATATTGTCCACAATATTGCTTAGCCCTTTCTGAGTGATATCGTGAACAATATCATCTAATGTGAATTGGGCTTAAGAGTTCTACCAATGGTGGTCTTTGTCTCCCATCATTAGCCAAATACTACCAATCCTCCAGATGAGTCAGCTGGTTGCCTGTGTGGAAGTCAAAATTGCAGCTCTATGCCATTAAAGTATTACGACAGCCCACTGCGCAATTCCATGGCGCCACTTGCATCTTATTAGCTTAAACATAACTACCAGGGCCGGACGTGAAACATTAATGGTTAAATTCTTAAAGATATGTTCCCTTTTGTCTCTTTCTGTTTGCGTGAAACTCCCTGAATTAACCCCAAAAGTTGTTTTGATTTAACTTGTTTAAGTTTCCGTCAACAGTCGCAAATGTCAGTATAGTGATATATGACCTTACTGATACCTAGTTTGTGTTGTATGATGAATCAGTGTGCTTGAGAAACAATGGTTATAATTCCAGCTCATACCAGTTCCCTGTTCCACCTCACCCCAAGATCAAAGACAAAGAATCCAGCTTGCTCTGACGATATTCCCATTTACAGGAAGACGTCCCGGTGAAGCTGAGAGCCAATGAAGAGTTGCCCAGGCCCCTTTCTTGTACCCAATGATCATCCAACCTGACCCCACACCCCTTTGCTTAAAAAGGCCCAAGCGTGGGATCCAAGGGGCATATGTGATCTATCCAGAACACATACCCAGGATCCTGGGATTTGTATCTGGCCGTGGTATCTGCTTCCCTTGACGGTAATTGCTGTTCCTTATTTGCGCCATTCTTTGTGTGTTAGCGGTACTTGCAGTTATATCTATTGTGGTAATTTTTCAATTCCATGTATAAGCTGTACTGTACTAGTCTATAGTTTATATATTTATACTAGAGTCATTCCTTGTTGTGCATATATATATATATATATATATATATGTGTGTGTATTGTGTGTTACTCTGTACCTCCCCTTGCGTTCACTATGGACATCTGTAATATAATGCACGGGGTCAGATCCGTGATCTCCATTTGACCAAATGTCTGCGAGTATTATTTCATTATAATCAACACTAGTATTTCGGAAGCATTATCAGCTGTAAGCGTAATTGTCACAACTGAAGGGCTGGATGAAGTCGTGTGGTGTGTATCAACCGGAGGCGGACCAGAGGAGGAAGGATTAAATTGTGCAGGTTTAATAATAGAATTCATAAATGGAAAACAATACACACTTGAATACTTTCTTTAAGTGGCAGTTAGTGGTAATAATACTTGAACCAGCACGGCACTTTGGAAGAAGAAAGTTTATTTAAATAATGACAGTTCAAGGCACTGAGGACCGCAGGCTGGGGTCTTGAAGAATGAGAGGATCCGGAAAGAGAATGTACTTGATGGTAAATGAAGGATCCTTGAAGACTGAAAGAAGGTGAATGATGACTGGAGAATGAAGAATTGCTTGGAAGCAGAAGACTTGAAGAGCTAGGCCAGGAAGCTCAGGGATACAGGCAGAGACCAGACTGTGGAGAGGACTGGCAGCGATGGGGTTAAGCAGTAACCTAGACCAGCCACAGAGCACAGGAAGCAAGGCACCAAGTCAGGAGAGGTGAGTCAGAGAGCCGGAGTCAGCTGGGAGCTGTGAACGCCTCTGGAGACTCTTTGTACTGACACTGAACAGGCCTAGGCAGATCCCCTATATCCCTAGAGGGCGGCTGCCATTGGCTGTCAGGTCAGTATGGGCGGAAACCTCAGGACATGGGCCAATCTGCTATTTGCCCTTAACCAAGATGGCGGTGCCGGCCTCCCGGCGCCACTACAGCACACACTGCTACACCCGCCGGCGTCCCATGCTGCCTGCTGCCCACCAGACTGCTGCTGCCGCTGACCTGGAGACCACTACACGGTAGAGTAATATGCCCACCGCCGCGGCTGCGTGTGACAGTACCCCCCCTTTCTGGGTGACCCCAGGGCACCTACGCACCTTGTGTGGATTCCTTTGAATGAATTGTCTCACCAGTCGGGGAGCATGGAGGTCTGCAGCATCAACCCAGGAATTCTCCTCAGGACCGAATCCAAGCCACTCTACCAGATACTAAAGATGGGTATTGCGACAACGTGAGTCGATAATGCGCCTCACCTCGAACTCTGTCTCTCTCTCTGAGCCAATTTTTGGTGGTTTGGGCACCTTCTTCTGATATAAATTCAATCTCAAGGGCTTTAGAAGGGACACATGGAAAGAATTTGATATCTTCAGGGAAGAAGGGAGCTGTAGTCTGTAGGCCACCGGATTAATCACCTGAGTGATTGGGTATGGCCCGATGAACCGGGGAGCCAGCTTCATGGATGGTAACCGAAGGCGTATATGGCGGGTAGAAAGCCACACTCGATCTCCAACCTTCAATTTAGGAGCCGCTCTTCTTTTCCTGTCCGCCATCCTTTTATATCGATCGGATGCTTTGAGGAGAGCGGTATGAACGTCTGACCAGATTTTTGCAAACCGTTGTAGGGAAGAAGCAGCTGCAGGGACATCGGACGGAGATAAGTCTGAGAACTCTGGAGATCGGGGATGTTTGCCAAAGACAGTAAAAAAGGGAGTGGTGCCGGAGGATGAATGATGGGAGTTATTGTGCGCAAATTCCGCCCAAGGCAGAAGGTCTACCCAGTCGTCTTGAGAAGAAGAGATGAATAAACAGATGAAGGCTTCCAATTCCTGGTTGACACATTCCGTCTGCTCATTGGTTTGTGGGTGGAAAGCAGTGGAGAACTTGAGTTTGACTTGTACAGCGGAACAGAGGTCCCTCCAAAACTTTGCAACGAACTGCACTCCACGGTCAGATATAATCTCTTTGGGCAACCCATGGAGTTTGAAGATGGTGGAAATGAAGAGCTGAGCCAAAACTGGAGCGGATGGGAGCCCTTTCAAGGGGAAGAAGTGCACCATTTTTGAGAACCAGTCAACTACCACCTAGATTACCGTAGGAGGGAGGAAGTTCGCAGATAAAGTCCATAGACAAGTGGGACCATGGTTCTGTTGGTATGGCTAGGGGTAGAAGAGGACCGGCAGGAGACGTTCTGGGGGGCTTATGTTGGGCGCACTTTACACAGGATGCGACAAAGCTGGTTACATCGCGACGAATGGTAGGCCACCAGTATGAACGCAACAGGAACATTAAAGTCTTCTTTGCACCAGTATGTCCTGCGAAACGGGAAGCGTGTGCCCAGGACAGCACTCTCTTGTGGAGATTGAGAGGAATGAAGGTCTTGCCTGGTGGGGGTGAAGGCTGGACCGTTACTTGAGCAAAGACCAGAGGGTCGAGGATTGGTCGAGGAGGAGTCTCAAGGTCTGCCGGAGTCTCAAAAGAGCGTGAAAGAGCATCGGCCTTGGCATTCATCGTCCCGGGTCTGAATCTGATTTGAAAATCAAAACGTTCGAAGAACATGGCCCAGCGGGCTTGACGAGCTGTAAGACATTGGGCGTGCTTGAGGAATGAGAGATTCTTATGGTCAGAATACACAGTGATTTTATGTCAGGCCCCCTCCAGGAGGTACTGCCACTCCTCCAACGCTGATTTGACTGCCAGTAACTCCTGCTCCCCAATAGGGTAATTCTTCTCCACTGGAAGGAACTTCTTGGAGAAGAAGGCACATGGGTGAAGTTCCTGGTCCTCCCCTCTCTGCAACAAGATTGCCCCTACCCCCTCTGAGGATGCGTCCACCTCGAGAATGAAGGGTTTGTCGAGGTTTGGCTGGAGAAGGATTGGGGCCGAGACAAAAGCATTCTTTAGTTGTTGGAAGGCTTGAGAGGCCTCAGGTGACCACTGACTTGGGTCTGATCCCTTATGAGTTAGAGCAGTAAGGGGTGCAGCAAAGGTAGAAAAGTTCCAGATGAAGCGACGATAATAATTTGAAAAGCCCAGGAACCTCTGGATGCCTTTGAACGTGGTGGGCGCTGTCCAGTCTAAGATGGCTCTTACTTTTTCTGGGTCCATCTCTATCCCAGTGCTGGAGAGGATGTGGCCAAGGAACGGAATGGAAGTGACCTCGAAGACGCACTTGTCTAGCTTGCAGAACAGTTGATTTTGGCAAAGGCGCCGCAGGACTTCTGATACTGTTTGACAATGGAGATGGAGGTTAGACGAGAAGATGAGAATATCATTGAGATACACCACGATGGAATGATACAGTAAGTCCCGAAATATGTCGTTTACAAATTGTTGGAAGACGGCCGGGGCATTGCAAAGACCAAATGGCATCACCAGGTATTCGTAGTGGCCGTCTCGGGTGTTGAAAGCCGTCTTCCACTCGTCCCCAGAACGGATTCGGATCAAGTTGTACGCCCCTCTCAGATCCAGTTTAGTAAAAATAAAAGCCCCTCTGATCTTATCGAATAATTCGGTGATGAGGGGTAAAGGATAGCGGTTCTTGATCGTGATATCGTTCCATCTTTTTTTTTTTTTTACGCAGAAAAACCCCGCTCCGGCTGGCGAAGTAGATGGGCGAATGAACCCTTTATTCAAGTTCTCACGAATGTAGTCAGACATAGCCTTGGTCTCAGGTAGAGACAAGGGGTAGATGCGACCCCGAGGTGGAAACTTCCCAGGCATCAATTCTATTGGATAGTCCCAGGGTCGATGAGGCGGCAGGGTATCGGCACCTCCCTTGCTGAAGACGTCAGAAAAAGAATAATATGGTGTGGGTATCGACAAGGGTGAAGCTGGTGAAGACGGAAGACTGGAACCTCCTTCTTCTTGAGGATTAGTTTGATGGAGTGGAATGACACGAGGCATGCAAGTGGTTAGGCAATTCGTACCCCAGGCTTTGATCTCCATACTGGTCCAATCAATATGAGGATTGTGTTTAGCAGGCCATGGTAGGCCCAGGACCATCTGGTGTGATGACTGAGGAAGGACCAAAAACTCTAGAGCCTCTTTTTTTTTTTTTATTAAATTTTGCAATATACAAAAGACAAAATTACAAACATTATGTACACATACGACACACCACAAGACACTTAAACAATTTATGGATTGGAATACACATCTGGGCATTTTAAAATAGTAGAAGGGCGTGACATACCATTTCCCAGAATATCCATCCCATTATGGGAGGAAGAAAAAAAAAAAAAAAGGAAGACAAGAAAAAATTATATAAACATCAAGTACAATACATCAGTACATACAACAAGACAAGACATACTACTAAAACGTCCAGTGCTGTATACATTTACCCAGTGGTTAACCACACTATCAACAAGAACGGGGATCATCAGGAGCCGGCGAGGGTTTAATTCCCCCTACGTTCACCAAAGACAAAGGTGCATCTCATATTTATGCAGGGCATAAGAGTAGATTACCTTGGCATGCATCGAGCCATGAATAAAGACATCGGAAGCGGAGGGATTGCAAAGTGGTAATCACAAATCCTAATATCTATCGTGAAAACAAAATATCTCTCGTGAGCATCGATTACACAATATAAGTGAACTATATCTATAGTGCTATATAGCTTCTCTGTATTACATAAGTGGAAATAAAGGGAAAAAATCAAATATCTATTATTTTGCTATCCATCTGTGCCAAACTTTATAAAACTTCTTTATATATCTCTCGTGGCCATCGATTATACAATATAAGTGAACTGTATCCATAGTGCTGTATAGCTTCTCTGTATTACATAAGTGGAAATAAAAGGGAAAAAATCAAATATCTATTATTTTGCTATCCATCTGTGCCAGACTTTATAAAACTTCTTTATATTACTCCTATTATTATAAAGGTGCTTCTCATGTGTCGTCGTGTAATCCATTAATGCAATCCATTTCCCATGGTCTGGAGCCTCCTTTGCCATCCAGGTTCTCGCTATAATTACTTTAGCTAATGCGCAAGAGTTCTTAATAAATTCAATATCCCCTCTCTTCTTTATACCATCACCGACAATATTTAATAAGCAACATCTAGGTGTAAGGCTGTTCTTATCTATTCCTAAATTCATCAAGGTGAGTTTGACTTTATCCCAGAATCCTTGAATAACACAACATTCCCATACCAGATGGTAAAACGTTCCAGGGGCACTATTGCATTTCGGACATCTGTCCGAGGTTCTCCCCCCAAATTTCATCAATCTGTCCATTGATAAATAGGCCCTATGTAGTATATACAGCTGCACTTGCTGCACCCTAATTGAGTTTGTACATCGGAGGGCTGATGATACTGCCGTATCCCATTCTATACTGTCTATTGACCCGAGATCGTACTCCCATTTTCCCCTCAAATGCTGTAGTCCTTCCTCATTTTTCGCCCGCATCAACTGATTGGCCGGAGAGTTCCATCTTTTTTTTTTTTAACGCAGAAAAATCCCGCTCCGGCTGGCGAAGTAGATGGGCGAATGAACCCTTTATTCAAGTTCTCACGAATGTAGTCAGACATAGCCTTGGTCTCAGGTAGAGACAAGGGGTAGATGCGACCCCGAGGTGGAAACTTCCCAGGCATCAATTCTATCGGACAGTCCCAGGGTCGATGAGGCGGCAGGGTATCGGCACCTCCCTTGCTGAAGACGTCAGAAAAAGAATAATATGGTGTGGGTATCGACAAGGGTGAAGCTTGAGGATTAGTTTGATGGAGTGGAATGACACGAGGCATGCAAGTGGTTAGGCAATTCGTACCCAAGGCTTTGATCTCCATACTGGTCCAATCAATATGAGGATTGTGTTTAGCAAGCCATGGTAGGCCCAGGACCATCTGGTGTGATGACTGAGGAAGGACCAAAAACTCTAGAGCCTCTTGATGTTAAGCACCCACGAGAACTGTCACTGGATTGGTTTGAAGGGTGATTTGCCCACTACTGATGCGACTCCTATCCACTGCAGTGAGAACCAAGGGATGGGCCAAAGGTTGTACCGCCAAGGAATGTTGAAAGACGAAAGAAGAAGAAAGAAATTATTAGATTCCAGCCGCTCCGGAATCTAATAAGGCCTGGATCTTGATTTTCCCCTGAGGGCACACAAGGGTAACTGGAATGGTGGAAACCGTTGAGGAGGGAGATGAAAGCAGGACTCCTAACCTGGCCTCCCTCGGGGAGGTTAGGAGCGGTCGTTTCCCGGACGCAATGGACAGGAAGACAGCAAATGAGCGGAAGAACCGCAGTACATGCAAAGATTCTCTCGACGTCTACGGGATTTTCCTTCCAAGGAGAGCCGAGAGCGGTTGATCTGCATGGGTTCGTCTGGTGGTATAGTTGTGGAGGGGCCTGGTCTAGGAACAGGAACAGCGTTGGTGGTGAAACGAGGGCGAAGGCGATCGGAGCAATTTCTCTCTAGTTGGCGCTCCTGCATCCGTAGATCTACTTTGTTGCAAAAGGAGATGAGTTCGACCAAAGTATACGACCTGCCAGCCCATTCCAGAAGGCGGAGACGAGAGCCTCTTCATTCCATTTTAATTCTGAAGCCAGGGTCTGGAACTGCACAACATATTGTCCCACTGATCGGCTACCCTGGCGAATCCTCAAGATCTCAGTGGCGGCAGAAGACACTCTGCCAGGTTCGTCGAAGATGTGACGGAAAGAGGTAATAAAAGCTTCATAGTCATTGAGCAGGGGGTCAGAGCGTTCCCAGAGAGGAGACACCCAGTCCAGAGCTGGCCCTGCCAGGAGAGACACAATATATGCCACCTTTGCCTTGGAGGTAGGAAAGTGAGATGACTGTAAGGTGAAATGAACATCGCATTGGTTCAGGAACCCACGGCATCCCTTCGGTGAACCATCATATTTGCTGGGGGTTGGTAATTGCATGTGATGAGGGACTACTGGTCCAGGTGTAGGAACAGGGACTGGAACCTCTGGTGCTGTAGCCACAGAAACTGAGGGAGCCGCCTGGGGTGGAGACAGGGCCTGATGAAATTGAGCCACTTGGCGTTGGGTAGTCTCTACTTGCTCTAGACAAGCCACGATGCTTTGAAATGCGTCCGCCATGGAAGCCTGTTCTTCACCCGACTCCATCGGGTCAGTACAAACTGTCACAACTGAAGGGCTGGATGAAGTCGTGTGGTGTGTAGCAACCGGAGGCGGACCAGAGGAGGAAGGATTAAATCGTGCAGGTTTAATAATAGAATTCATAAATGGAAAACAATACACACTTGAATACTTTCTTTAAGTGGCAGTTAGTGGTAATAATACTTGAACCAGCACGGCACTTTGGAAGAAGAAAGTTCATTTAAATAATGACAGTTCAAGGCACTGAGGACCGCAGGCTGGGGTCTTGAAGAATGAGAGGATCCGGAAAGAGAATGTACTTGATGGTAAATGAAGGATCCTTGAAGACTGAAAGAAGGTGAATGATGACTGGAGAATGAAGAATTGCTTGGAAGCAGAAGACTTGAAGAGCTAGGCCAGGAAGCTCAGAGAAACAGGCTGTGGAGAGGACTGGCAGCGATGGGGTTAAGCAGTAACCTAGACCAGCCACAGAGCACAGGAAGCAAGGCACCAAGTCAGGAGAGGTGAGTCAGAGAGCCGGAGTCAGCTGGGAGCTGTGAACGCCTCTGGAGACTCTTTGTACTGACACTGAACAGGCCTAGGCAGATCCCCTATATCCCTAGAGGGTGGCTGCCATTGGCTGTCAGGTCAGTATGGGCGGAAACCTCAGACATGGGCCAATCTGCTATTTGCCCTTAACCAAGATGGCGCCGCCGGCCTCCCGGCACAACTACAGCACACACTGCTACACAGGTGAGTAATATGCCCGCCGCGGCTGCGTGTGACAGTACCCCCCCCCCCCCCCTTATAGCAAGATGGATAAGGGAAGTCATCTCGTTTGTATATAAGATGGAAGGAAAAGAAGTCCCGGCGATTATAACGGCACACTCCACAAGGGCCACTGCTACATCATGGGCTTTGAAGGCGAAGGCTTCAATCAAAGATTTGTGCGACGCTGCTACATGGTCCTCAAGTCATACGTTTTCTAGACATTATGAGCTGAATGTGTCTACACCTTGATTCGGAGGAAGAGTTCTCCATAGTGTAATAGATTATTAAAATCTTTACAAGAACTTGAATTTGGCTCTCCCTTGTATTTTAGCTTTGTTATTTCCCAATGTGTAGGCTGCCATGGGATCGTAGTAGAAAACATCGGATTATACTTACCGATAATTCCTTTTCTTCTTAGAGACCATGGCAGCCATTATTTGCCCTCCCTTATGTTCTTTTTTCCCAGAGCGGAAGGAGACACTCGAAAAGACACCAGCAATGGGGAGGAGCAGGGATTTATACCCAAGAGGGAGGAGCCTGGGAAAAAAGTAACCTGTCTAACTACAAGGAAGGGGATGATATCCCGATGTGTAGGCTGCCATGGTCTCTAAGAAGAAAAGGAATTATCGGTAAGTATAATCCGATGTTTTTGGAACAATGAGGAATGTTAAGGCTACAGAATTACACATTTTCTGTAAATCATTTTGAAGTTGGGACCAGGAATCTGAACTTTTCTCTCCAAATAAATCCCTAGACACTATAAATGCCACACTGTTTCCACTCCAACCCAGTTAAGGCCATACTACTGTGAAATATTGTATGCATACCTCGCATGCGGTACCCCGTAAACTACCAGTAGGGCTCCCGGGCAGAAGGATCAGATAAGATACTATGCATGCTCTCCTTTTGCATAGGATGTATCATATTTCATGCAATTGACTGCCACAGGATCTAACAAATCCTTGTGTCAGCCATGGCGATCTCTGTATCTGATCTGATTCGCACAATCTGATTCGGACAGGACTGTGCATCGGATACGATCTGGAGGTAAAACACCTATGATATGGCACTTTTCACATGATTTATCCTGATGGGACAAAATCATGTGAAAAAGGACCATAGTGTATGAGTGTCTTTCCACAACCTGAGACACAAAGAGAGATGTGAATTAGTATAAATGACTCAGTATTGCCTATACACTCAGCCCCAAAGCATACTCTGCATGAAAGCACACAGCATGCATCTGTAACTAACTTGTGTTCAGTTACGTTTTGGGTATCACGGATGGTGTAATGGTTAGCATTTCTGCCTCACAGCACTGAGGTAATAGGTTCAATTCTCACCATGTGTGGAGTTTGTATATTCTTCCCATGCTTGCATGGGTTTCCTCTAGGTACTCCGCTTTCCTCCCACAATCCAGAAATATACTGGTAGGTTAAATGGTTTCCAACAAAAATTAACCCTAGAATGTCTGTGTGTGCGTGTACATGTGGTAGGGAATATAGATTGTAAGCTCCACTGGGGCAGGGACTGATGTGAATGTTCTACTATACTCTGTAAAGCGCTGTGGAATCTGTGTGCGCTATATAAGAAACTGTTAATAAATAAATATAAAATGACTTTTTGCCCCAAAATGTAAAACTCCAAATAAAGCCGTTTACTTTATAGCAGGCATTCCCAACCACGGTCCTCAAAGCACAGGTTTTAGTGATATCCAGGCTTGAGCACAGGTGACTTAATTAGTACCTTAGTGATTCTGATTAAACCATCCGTGCTAAAACCTGCACTGTTGGTGTGCATTGAGGACCGTGGTTGGGAATGCCTGCTTTAGAGTATGGAGTTGATCTATCAAGCAGTGACAAACAATGGAGAAGTGCTCAAAGCCACCTACCAGCTTTTAGGTAGGATTTATTAAATACCGTACATTCCATGAAATGATTCGGTATATGCTGATTGGTTGCTATGGGCATCTTCCTAACTCTTTCATTTTTTATATATCAACCGCTAAATTTTTTTTTTTTTTTTATTGACATGTTTTCATATACTGAATGTAATGCATTGTGAATCTAACATTTAAAATTGCACAGAAACTAAATGTTTCTGTACAAATGTTTTCATTTCATGATTTCTTAAGCCATATATCATAGGGTTAACAAGTGGTATAAAAATACAGAGTACTTTTCTGAAATGAGTATGTGCATAAAGGCAATGCAGCCGAAAAAAAGGGCAACAACAATCAGATGGGTTGAGAATGTTTTTTGTCGTCCCACTTTGGACTTTATCCTTAAGATAATATATATTATCCTCATATAGGAGAGAAGAACAAAGGCAAAACTCAACAAGATCGTAAAAGAACTGATAGCAAATTCAACCAATATATACAACCTCGTATCTGTGCATGATAATGAGATCAAAGGGGAAAAATCACAGAAAAAAAATGGACCACAAAATGTAAGAAGAGAAATTAAAACAGTTTCAATAACAGGACTTATAAATCCCCCAATAAAACATCCTGCAACCAAAATTTTATACAGTCTAGTATTCATAATAGATGAGTAGCGTAAAGGCTTACAGATGGCCAGATACCTGTCATAGGCCATTATTGTTAGAATATAACACTCCATTGCCCCAAGTGCGTGTAGGAAATAAGCTTGTAAGAGGCATCCACTGAGAGAGATTTTCTTCTCTTTGTCCAGGAGATCAGCCAACATCTTAGGTATAGTGAC
This sequence comes from Crinia signifera, assembly GCF_055691185.1. Taxonomy (NCBI): domain Eukaryota; kingdom Metazoa; phylum Chordata; class Amphibia; order Anura; family Myobatrachidae; genus Crinia; species Crinia signifera. The sequence goes on from NC_139226.1 coordinate 82,447,236, forward strand.
AGCTGTGTAGCAAATCTCCATACAGGATAATACGCCAATAAAAAAGTACATGGGAGACTGAAGACTGGACTCTTTGTCGATCGCAAGAATGATTAGACCATTGCCAGCAATTATAGTACAGTAGATGATAAGAAGTATTATGAAAAACAGAACTTAAAAACATAGGAGGTTCGGGAATCCAGACAGCACAATCTCATAAACTCTGCTATAGTTGGAGACTTTTTCCATAGCTTTTTGTCACTGTAATAGTACGGATAACGCATTACTTGGAAATATGTGTTTATTTAGTGTGAACTTTAAAATTCTCAATACAAAACTCAGGTCTTCTATAAAACATGACATGCTGACAGTATACTGGGCTATTTGACAGTTGATACGGTATAAGTGGAACAGAAATGACTAGGAAAGAAATGGTTAGGAAAGAGCTAATGTTTAGTGATTTCAGTACGATTCATAATATTGAGACACTATTTTTTGTTCCTTTATAAACAATATTTATATAATTGATTCACCAAAACATAAGGGAATTTTAAAGATTTCATAATAACATTTTTTATGAGATTATTTTTTCTAATAGTTCTCATTTCAAGTGGACTGTCTTCCCATTTCATTATACAACTGGGACACCAGCATGTCATTATAGTCAGGTTGGAAGTCAGGCAAACATTTTTAGCATAATATATTGCATGCTTGATTATTGTTTTATGTCTGTTGATTATACACCAATTTCTGAATTGTCCCATTTAACTGATGCATCTTTTAGAATTCCGTCTCCCCCTCTTGGCCATTCACAAGGTGATTGAGAGCTAGCGTACGTTTGTGGGCGGTACGTCTGCATTTTCTGTTGCTTGGCCGTTTGGAGGAAGGGCCGCTGATGTCAGCAGCTGCTTCCTTTTCTCCACTGCCATTGCAGTGCTGAGTAAGTCTAGACTTAACCAGTGCTGCAAACTTGGGGGAAATCCATTAGATGGTGAGAGATTACTGACTTTTTCCCCCCTGTGTGCACGGCTGCACCCGCATTTGCAGCCATGCACAGGGTGGGGGAAGACCATGGCGGGGTGGTGTTTACCTGATCGCTGCACTCATCTGCAGCATATCAAACATGTCATAGCAAACATGTCTAAATCAGGCCATAAGAGTGGTTTCTGGGAAACTTGGCATGTTGCCCATTTTAGTGTTGTTTTTCATATTGCACATATTGGCCACCGTGATTTCTGCAGCACTACTGCAGATGGCATGGGACTCCAAAGAAGCAAGTAATGAAAAAATTTGCTCATAAGTCATTGGTCCCTTGTCTTCTATACCAAGTTATGGGATTCTAGCCATCATGTTTCAAGTATAGTACAATGTGAAAAACAATAATAACTCACTGATTGGTTACTATTAGCTGCTTTGTGGTGGTTACCTGTGTATCGGTTTTCATAATGGCCCCAAACAAATGAATGCAAATGTGCAGTATATTTCTGTCTTCTTAGAAATATATATGGCTGAGTGTTTTGCAGCAAATGTTCTGGGTTATATTAACAAATTACACAAATCATTGTTCATTAAACCTAAATGACTGAGTAAAGTATAAGACCATCATTTATATACCATTGAGGTATCAAATTCAAAACATATTTTGTGATGTAGCACATAACAGGCATTTTAAACATCATTATAATGTTTACAGGCAAAAAGTATACTATTTTGATGATAGTGATGAAAAAACTATATTAATATCATAATTGACACATTTTAAAATGGTAAAAAGAATACAGTTTACTTAAAATAAAATCATACCTGATTAAGTTATCATTGAAGATGTGAAATGCTTTCTATCTACACTATTTAAATAGCTTGCATTGCTCTGGGAATTTACTCACTAAACTCCCTGAAGGGCACTGTTAATTATGTTAATTGGCTGTAATCTTTCACAGGGGTGAGATTTTGGCAGGACTAGAAAGTCAAAATCTCCTAGAAGGTTAGCCAAAATCTCTCTTTTTATTGTCTAACATAGATTGCATAGCATAGATTGACTTTGCAGGCAAGACAATTTTGACTAGATCATAGACTATAGGTGCGTACACACGGGCATTTATGGCTGGCAATATGGTTGCTAAGCGACCATATTGCTAGCGATTGTAGTGTGCACTGGCGATAAATTGGCGGGTACGCACTCCCATTTTTAGCCCCCTTATGACCAGCTGATTCCCTCTGCGACTCCCCCAGCAAAGGTTCCCTTTCATCAGCGACCATCTCTGGTCGCTGATGAAAAGAAGACACTGAGCGATATATCGCCCCTGTGTGTACACAGCTTATCATAAGTTATAGACAAAATCGCTTAGTCAAAATCTCCAGTGCATCTATCCAAAATCTCTCTCAAAATTGCTTAGTCAAAATTGTCCATTAGCCAAAATCTCCACGTGTGTACACTTCTCTTATTTGTATGTAAATATTCAGTAACTATAAAACAAAATCAGCACCCATCGACAATCCCTGAGGACTGGCGTGAGGGCCCAAAACAGGTCGGAGTTGATGTTTTAAATAAACATGTAATTTTGCCCCGAAAAGCCGTGAGTGCCGCCGCATCATTGCACATACTACAGAAGGACTACATGGTTCAGCAAGGAAGGCACCGGGTCAGCATACATTTATCCACTTGGGAGTGCTGGGTCTACTGGTAACTATATATATGTATATATATATATATATATATATATATATAACACTTAGCCTCCTACTGGTGAGGCTACTATCATCCAATACCACCGCAATAGTGTTATATAGCGCCCAGTATCTTTTTGTCTTTCCTTAACTTAAAACATCCATGGACACAATTTCACAAATATATAAATCATTTATTAAAAATACACTTAAAAACAAAAAGTTTTCACAACAGTTCGTCAGAGGATTTTTTGTTGGGAAGGGTGCTTGCTACTTTGGATTTATTTGTAAAACAATATCCTGTATGTTATCCATTAGGGATTATTTGCTGCTTTGGAAAATTGGATCTAATCCCAATTGATTACATAATCATTTACCTATTGGAGGTATGTAAAAAGATCAGAAAGAATATTGTTATGTGGGGATTAATTATAAGATATCAGAAAAAAATAGTATATATGCCCTGACCTTCTATATAGAATAAAGTCAGAATTGCAGTTCTGGCTCACAATATTTGTAGTAAAATGAACTTTCTGATTAAAGTGACACGCATATGGCCGGCGATGGAACGCACGGCCATATGTGATAATATTATAGGCCTGTCTTTCAACAAATACGATTGTCAGAGCCCGCAGATGTGTAGGTGGAACGCATATGGCTGGCAATGGAACGCACGGCCATTGCGTGACCGGAGTTAGTGATGTGCAACTTCCGGATTTGCGGAACACACAAGAACTCCGTGAACCCCGACACAACCGGTCACATGACCGAAATAGGAATGTGTCATACGTGGATACTATGGAACGCATTGACAACTTCCGGCTGCTGGTTACCAGCGCCGGAAGAAGGTGTTAATTTCATACAGGTGATGAACCGGCTATATATACTGGAATTGAGGACTGTCAAGCACACTTCTGATGAAGGACTTTTATGTCAGAAACGCGTTAAGTGTGTTTTATAACTACTTGGTACCCCCTTGGCATTTGCGTTAATTGTATGCTGAAGCACCTCTTTGGTCTGGACCTGGAGCTGCCATCCCATCTTTCCATCTGGGACTCATCTGATTGCTGCTTTTTACCTGGGAGAACCATTATTTTGCTTTTATCTGTGTCTACTTTTGTAAGTGAATTATCTTATTAAATGTTATATGTAAGAAACATATTGCACTATATGTATTTCTTTTTATGTGTCCATCCAGAGCATAACGGAATGGTTATTGATGTACCGTAAACGGACAACAGATACCTGCTGATACTAAGAGGATCATTTATCCCATTGGTGGTGATTGTGTAAAATCATTTGATATCATTCACTTTGGATGTCATTGTATTTGTAAACACCCGGAGCGCTTGTAAGCATATAACTTTTGTCATACATTTTGTTTATTGTGAGTGATACATAGAAACATAGAAACATAGAATTTGACAGCAGATAAGAGCCACTTGGCCCATCTAGTCTGCCCCTTTTTTAAACATGTTACCTCAAACCATATTTGATCCTTATTTTTTTGTAAGGATATCAATATGCTTGTCCCAAGCATGTTTAAATTTTTACCGTATTTGCGTCTTCCACCTCTGATGATAGGCTATTCCACTTATCTACTACTCTTTCTGTGAAGTAATTCTTCCTCATATTTCCCTTGAATCTTCCTCCCTCTAGTTTCAGTGCATATCCTCGTGTTCTGTTGCTCCACTTCCTGTGAAGAATGTCTCCCACCTGTACCTTGTTAAAACCCTTGATATATTTGAAGGTTTCTATAATGTCCCTCCTTTCCCTTCTCTGCTCTAAAGTATACATATTAAGATCTTTTAGTCTTTCCTGGTTCGTTTTGTGATGTAGGCCATGCACCATTTTAGTGTCCCTTCTTTGTACAGTCTCTAATGTATTTATATCCTTCTGGAGATATGGCCTCCAGAACTGAACACAATACTCTAGGTGAGTTCGTACCAATGACCTATACAGTGGCATTATTACTTCTTTCTTTCTACTGCTGATACGTCTCCCTATGCAACCAAGCATCTGACTTGACTTCTTCATTTCTTTGTTACATTGCCTACCTGCTTTTAAGTCCCCTGAAATAGTGACACCTAGATTCCTCTCTTCCTCAGTAGTTTCCATTATAGTGCATTTTTGGGCATTAAACTGTAGTTACCATGCTCTTGACCATTCCTCTAATCTACCTAGATCCTCAATCATTTGTTTTACCCCTCCTGGTGTGTCTACCCTGTTGCATACCTTTGTGTCATCTGCAAAAAGGCACATTTTACCCTCAATTCCATTTGCAATATCACCAATAAAGATATTAAAAAGCACCGGTCCAAGCACAGATCCCTGGGGTACTCCACTTGTAACCTTTCCCTCCTTTGACTGTACTCCGTTTACTACAACTCTCTGTTTTCTGTCCTGCAACCACACTCTTATCCATTCAACTATCTTAGAATCCAATCCCAAGCTTTCAAGTTTATTTAACAGTCTACGATGTGGGACAGTGTCAAAAGCTTTACTAAAGTCTAGATAAGCTACATCTACAGCCCCACCTTGATCTATCTTGAGTGGAAGTGGGATTTCACTTTTATATGCATTAAGCAGCACCTGTTTATATTGTGCGCATCCACCCTGAGAATTTTTGTACTCACAATTCAAGGGACAGGACAACAATGCACAATTCATCTTCTTCAGTTTTATTGGATGCTAATTGAGTTGTGGATTATATTTACTATAACGACATAAATTTCAATACACTGCGTACTTATCAGGATGAACACAATGGAACTACACATCTCAATATTGACTGGAGTAGTCTAGCATCCCTTGCTTTATACGCTGATTGGCATAAACATAGGTCTAAAGAACCTCTCCATACGTCTAAACCAGGGCTGGGCAACACCGGCCCTCCAGATGTTAATGAACTACACATCCCAGGATGCTTTGCATTAGTTTTGCTATGTGGCCATGCTGAAACTGATGCAAGGCATGCTGGGATGTGTAGTTCATCAACATCTGGAGGGCCGGTGTTGCCCAGCCCTGGTCTAAACCTTGCACTACAATACACTTCGCAGACTTCCTCAATCTTTACTGGTGCTGTGCGGCTGTGCCAGGTAGGTATTTAATAGGAACATCCATCCAAACACGGCAAGTGACGTCACCCGGGGAATCGCCGCTGGTCTCGCGAGACCTGATATCCGGAAGTGACGCCACGGCCGTAGTGAGTGGAGGAACTACCCTGGGAAAAGATGTGTGTGGCTGCAGCGTCTCCCGGTTACCTGACAGGACACCGCACGCACAGAACAGAAGGGAGGAGGCAAGAACGGGTTCCACATCAGGAAGTCCGTATGCCTGCATCCTAAGTCCACCCAAGGGAGGACCTTAGTGCGTGTGCACAGGAGAACCACCGCACAACTCCCCGATGGTAAGAAGCAGGTTAGCGGGACGCCGCTCCCTGCTTATCCCTTTCACACATTCAGACTGATTACCCCAGCAGCCCCGGAATAACAGGACAGAACCTGCAGAGAGACATAAACCCTATTGGGCTTATAGTCAAAAGGGATCCGTTGATGCCCTGGTTCCCCAAGGGGCTCTCAGCAGTTACACAATATACGGGCTAGCCTTAACACCAGCATTAGCATTTTGCATGTCATTTATTTATTACTTATCCCTTGTAATATGCACCTTCTATTTAATAAAACACTATTTTCATCCCCACTTACTGACTCTCCCATCTTTGCATCTATAGGGGGCTCTACTATTTACATACATCAGGTGAGCGCCTGACTACCCCTTTTGTATTTATTGCACTTGAATGAGCTTCGACCACTAAAGTCGAGCAGCTCCCGCCAACACAGTGATCTTAGCGCCATACCCCAACCCCTTTTCTCTAAATATTCATAGGCCCCATAGCTAAAGTTTGTTAGGGCCCCCTATTTAGCAATTGATGGTGATAAGTTTATGTAAAATATATTACTTAGACAGTAAAGGCGGGCCCCCTTCAGCTCTGGGCCCCATAGCAGCTGCACCCCTTGCACCTATGGTAGTTACGCCCTTGCAGGTAGACTTACACTTGATATATTTCTCTGGCGTGGTCAGTTGCACACTGCTCCCTGCTTATAACGCCAGGCTCTGGGTCACGCTGCTGCTTCCTACTGCCAGGGATCATAGAGGTCACGCTCCGTTCACTGCTGCCAGCCTCCAGCTGGGATCGATGAGCCAGGTACACACTTCTCTGCTGGTTAATATATGTGGCTGCAGTACAGGACAGCCACAATTCTCGTTCTCCTCATACACATGCACGCACGCTGCTCCTGACCTCCTCACCTCTCTCTGCTTTCCCCTTCTCTGCACAGCTCCGTGACCTCTTATGCACTGCAGCATTCCACATCACTTTTGGGTGCTCTTTTTCCTCTCTCCCCTTTGTTCCATCAGGCTGTTAATCACTCTGGGGGAATAGTCTTGTCCCGGCTCCCAGTTAAAGAGATATGAACACTTTTAAATGGGTATGGGTGAAAACCGGACAAGGACAAAACCCCTGTACCGCTGTACCGGACATCAAACTCTGCATTTTGGAGCTTGTAGCCTCCGGTCCGGGGGTGTCCTGTCTGGGGGGGGCTGCCTGTCACACCTGTCACCAGGTAGAGGAGGGGGGGTAGAATAAAGCCTCCCTGTATGGTCCGGGCATGTAGCAAAAACCGGACGGTCCGGACCACCCGGGGAGGCTGTAATCTCCGCTCCCCCATGTCCCTAATGATAGCTATCACAGGGACCCCCCCCCCATCCCGGACAAGACACCCCCCCCCCCCCCCCCCCTGGACAGGACACTTCCCGGACCGGACCCTTCAAGCTCAGGACTGCCAATTTTGATGTCCTGTCCGGCGGTCCCCTTTTAACCCTTCAGGTGCCCATATTCCAGCATAGTGCATGCAATGTCAGTTTACAGTTACTAGCAAAACTGTGGGGTGCTACACATTTGCTGGCACTTTAACACTCTCCACTTTATCACTTTTTAATGCTTAGTACATCTGGCCTCTAATGTCTTAGCATAGCTGTGGTGTATGCCCATTCACAGATGCTTCCTCTGTCCTCAGATCAGCCAGTTCCCACCAGTCACCTCTGTGTGTGTGTGTGTGTGTGTGTGTGTGTACAATGAATATACAGTATACCTATATATATATATATATATATATATATATATATATATATATTAATGATAAAGATTATATTTATCTATCTATTTGAATACCCCCAATAAATCCTATTTTAGCTCCTGCTCATGTGCACTGTTCCATTCCAACTCCACCCCACTGTATTCAATGTTCTGCCATCTAGGAATTTTAAAACTTCCATAATCTTCTCTACTTTGGCCCTACATCTCCCACCATTACCTCTTCCCCTCACTCAAATTGGATTCACCTGACCTGGCCTTACTGGACTCCTTTGTCTCTCCTATGTCTAATGTATCTGTTCTGCTTCAGCAGCTTCACCTCTGCCCCAGGGTCACTAATACCCTTTGTCAATAGCACCCCTCCCCCAAACATGGCACTCTAAGCTTACACACCTCCTTCAGAAATGCCGCTGAATGGTATCAGTGGAAAAATCACGCTACATTAAAGCACTGCCCTTCTTAATAATTGTATCCTCTTCTCATCTTCTCAGAGTCTACCAACAGCTGTTGCTGTACCTGGGCTGGAGCACAGATCACATAGAGCAGGGTGGAGCTATTTGGCACATATGTATAAAAATGAAGTATGCCAAAAGAGGAAGTTATATCTGCACACGATTTTATTTAAATCAGATCAAATGTTGGACCTATAATTATTATTTACGTTTATTCACTTGCACAGGGCACTTACTTGCCTAAGACAACTAAGAGAATAAGACAAGTATATAAAGAAAAGAGGAGATGTATAGTAGGTGCAGATTCAGTTCAACTCTTCTTTTCTTTATATATTTATCATGTAATGAAGTACGTATATAATATATGTGCTGGGATTAGTAGCGCTGTGTGTATCAGCCATTGTGCTGCACCTAGGACTCTCCGCAAGGCTTCCATTACTTTCCTTCTAAATCCGCCCTAGACTCCTATTAGCTAGTTTTACGGGAGTCTGAGGCAGGTTTAGAAGGAGAGTGAAGCCAATTGCTAAGTCCAGGGTGCTGCACTGTGACTGTGTGTGTGTGTTTATATTTGCTGCTCCTGCACCATTTAATCGTCACTGAAGCCCAGGGGCCACTAGTTTTCATATACTTAATGGCATGCATTTTGATGCTACAATGTAAAATTGCACAAAAACGATATGTTTCTGTACAAATGTTTTAATTTCATGATTTCTTAAGCCATATATCATAGGGTTGACAAGTGGTGTAAAGACTACATATGTAAGACCAACAGCCCTGTCATAATCTACAGAGTAACTTCCTGAAACACGTATGTACATAAAGGCAATGCTGCCAAAAAAAAGAGTGACAACAATCAGATGGCTCCCACATGTTGAGAATGTTTTTAGTCGGCCCACTTTGGACTTCATCTTGAAAATAATATATATTATCCTAATGTAAGAGAGAAGAACAAAGGCAAAACTCAGTAAGATGATAAAAGAGCTGACAATAAATTCAACCAATATATACAACCTTGTATCTGTGCATGCTAATGAGATCAAAAGGGGAAAATCACAGAATACATTTTCAATACGGTTTGGACCACAAAACGGAAGATGAGAAATTAAAACAGTTTCAATAACAGGACTTATAAATCCCCCAATAAAACATCCAGCAACCAAGATTTTATACAGTCTAGTATTCATAATAGATGAGTAGCGTAAAGGCTTACAGATGGCCAGATACCTGTCATAGGCCATTATTGTTAGAATATAACACTCAGTTGCCCCAAGTGCGTGTAGGAAATAAGCTTGTAAGAGGCATCCACTGAGAGAGATTTTCTTCTCTTTGTCCAGGAGATCAGCCAACATCTTAGGTATAGTGACAGCTGTGTAGCAAATCTCCATACAGGATAATACGCCAATAAAAAAGTACATGGGAGACTGAAGACTGGACTCTTTGTAGACCGCAAGAATGATTAGACCATTGCCAGCAATTATAGTACAATAGATGATAAGAAGTATTGTGAAGAGTAGAACGTGAAAACATTGGAGTTTAGGGAATCCAGACAGCACAATCTCATAAACTCTGCTATAGTTGGAGACTTTTTCCATAGCTTTTGTCACTGTAATTCAGATATAATATAGTATGGATAATCTGAAAAACCTATGTATCAAGTGTAAATTTTTAAATTCACAATACAAAACTCAGGTCTGCTTTGGAAACATGATCTGCCGAAACTGAACTGGGTTATTTGACAGTTCCTATGTTCATATGCTTCAGTTTATGTGGCACAGTAATATTTGGAGGGGTCATGGATAGAGAAGATCTAATGAATAGTGATTTGGAAAAATTAATTATAATATTGAAACACTATTTTCACTTAATTTATAAATCCCTTTAAAGAAACAAAATCATGAAACAATCATGTTGACAAAAGGTAAAAAAACTTAATGGTGTTTCTTTTAATGAGATTACAGGGTAAATTTACTAAATTGGGCAGTTCGGGTAGCATAATGGTTAGCATTACTGCCTCACAGCTCTGAGGTTCTAGGTTTGATTCCCACCATGGCTCTAACTGTGCAGAGTGTGTATATTCTACCCGTACTTGCGTAGGTTTCCTCCGGGTACTCCGGTTTCCTCTCACAATCGAAAAATATACTTGCAGGCTAATTGGCTCCCAACAAATTAACCCTAGAATGTCTGTGTGTGTGTGTGTGTGTGTGCGTGTACATGTGGTAGGGAATATAGATTGTAAACTCCACTGGGGCAGGGACTGATGTGAATGTTCAAATATTCTCTGTAAAGCGCTGCAGAATATGTATGTGCTATATAAGAAACTGTTAATAAATAGTAAATAAATAATGATGACAGTTCTATTGAAATGGGATGTTGCCAATAGCAATCAATTAGATTAAATCTATAATCTTCTAAAAGGTTCTAAATAAATAATAAGTAGAATCTGATTGGAATGGCAACAACACATCTTCAATAGAACTCCCATATTAGTAAATTTACACCATTGTGTTGTTAATAGGGCTGAATAAATTATAGTTTTGGGCAGAAATTCAATTTTGTATGTTGAATCATTGGTTCTGTATCAATGAAATACAGAATAACCAATTTTGGTAATTGGTTTTGCACATATGTAATCCCTATCCACATGTTAATCAGTGACCATCTGGTTACCGAGTTATATATTGTCCCTCACATGTTGGCTATTGTAGTAGTTCAATACAATAAGATCTGATTGATCACTTTGTGGTGCAACTTCGAGTTGCAATTACCTGTATATCTGTGTTCGTAATGTCCCCAACCAAATCATCTCAGTAATAAATGTTTTTTCTTGTGCCTTCTTAGAAATGTATGACTGAGATTAAATTCATGCTTCTGAATCTTCTGCAGCAAAAGTTCTCGGTTTTATAGACAAATTACACAAATCAGTGTTAGTTACTTGTATTACACAGAAATGACTGAATGATGCATAAGACTAAAACACAATACTAAATATTAGTAAAGTAGCACATATAAAATATCTAACAAATAACAGTCATGTTTAAACAGCAGCAACCACTTCACAACATTCTATAACAGTATTATAAAATAATTTAATTTGTTTGTGATCCAAGCATCCTAACTATGAATTGACCTTTTCATGTTTAGTGATGAAATACGTATTCTATTTAAAATATTTTATAGTTGTGAAAGGTTAAATGCAGGTAAAGAAAAACACATCCCTGATTAATTCATTTCTCATGGAATATGTGAGATGCTGTTTACACTATTTAAATAGCTTAGCGTGCTCTGGGAATGTACTCCCTAAAGGAAACGGTTGAGTTAATTAGCTTGATGTTTGTCTTAATTGTAGAAATGTATAGAGATGTGATGCAGTAATATTTTACTGAACTGGGGATTGTACCAAAGATTTTTACTGCAAAAAAGGAATAACAACAGCAGCAACCATCAACAACATGGATTTTTTAAACCGAAAGCAAAAGTATCAGACCCAAGAATTCATTTATCAATGACACTTCCCTATTCTAGGACTCATATATAGGATATCAATACATCGCTTACGCTACCTAAACAGGAGCACGACTCTAAGACACATGCAGAAACATTTTTAAAAAATCAGAAAAGGAGAGTCTCATGATTTTAAGGGGAACTTTCTATTTTTATTGATAATTACAAATGAGAACAAACATCATGAACAAATTAAGTCAAAACATTTCAGAACATTTTTAAAAAATCACAGCAATTATGTCTATGTGAAATCAAAGGTACAGCATAAAGCTATGTTCTTCTAAAAATGATCAAGAAAAAGCAAGGAGAGATGAAAACATAAAGCAAGGTACAAATAGGAAGAGGTGAGGAAGGGGAAATGGGGGAGGGGAGGCAAGGATCACTGTGATGTAAATGGCCAGGGTTGTCTATAGAACTAGCCAGAAAACTTACCGTTTATAAAAAAACTGGGAAAACTTATTGACTCAAGTGGGACCCTCACTCGAGTATAAGCTGAGGGGGGCTTTTTCAGCATAAAAAAATGTTCTGAAAATGTAGGCTTATACTCGATTATACTGTAAGTGTTGAAATCATCTGTACTTTATACTCCAACCAAGGAAACAAAGTACTGTAGAAATTGGACAGTGTGTTTGAAGATGAGTGTAGAATAACTTCTATGAACATAACATTATAAGTTTTGTTAAATCATTCTTTCCAAGTGGGCGGTTAGGTAGAATTCCATCGAACTGGGATAGCTGCAAGGTCTGCATTATAGAGATAGCAGAAAAGAGATTTATTTATATCCTCCCACTGAAGTGCGAGAGTGATTGAGTAGCCAAAACCTGTTTCATGAAGGAAGGTGGATACCTAGAATTTGGCGAGAGGTTAATATAGGCCCTCATTCTAACTAATTTGCCTCATTGCGAATTTGCAATGGGGACCAATGTTGTAGATCTGCGCATGCACATACAGTATGCCAATATGCACATGTGCAGGTCTTCACTTTGGGCATTTATTCATTAAAGAATAAGGTAAGTATTGTCAACAGATTTATAATCTCAGGGGAATTAATAATTACTGCTGCTTTAATCCGTATATATAGTTGTGACCGGATGCCTGCCCTAGGCTTTGGCTATGTCCTCTGGGTCCACAGATGGCAGTTTCTGGTCTCACGTGACCTGGCCAATAAGGGGATTCCCTGTTGCCGCCCGTTACTGAGTTCACAGTGGGTGGGAATATCGCTGCCACACCCAGACTACCACGTGGTGTTTGGAAACACTGATACCTCCTCAGGCCCAACCGCTGGCATCTGAGTACTATCTGCTAGGGTTATGTGTTGACACGCTGCTGCCACACCCCCAACTGGTTTCGGTTGGTTCCCGACTGGTCATGGACCAGGCCTCTGCTTCGGTAGCTGACAGAGCGAAAGTTGGAGATGCTGGATGCTTTACACTGTACAGCCAGAGAACGGGATTATGTTTGGCATATTCCTGTAATTAGTAAAATGAAAACAGTCTTCTTGAGGCAAGGGATGTTTAGTTGCTCAAATAAGCCCTTAAAAGGACCCTTTCCTATCTCTAGGAAGTACAGCATACAGAAGATGTTACAGCATTCAGATGCAGGTAGAAGTACAATTTTTACAGGCAAAACTTGTGCCTTTTATACAAATTCCACCACAGAATACCACAGGGGGTAATTCCACCCTGTGATCTCCACCCAATCATTATAAGTGCAGGACGTGTACATGCCTGGGACATTTACATTCATAGATCAAATGGAACATTTTGTTGTCATAAATAAGATTACATGAAAAGGGTTCAATACAATTTCCTTATTTACCAAATGGACAGGAAAGCATGTATTCCTTGACACATCTCATACACAAGTCCCCCTACTAACACCTTTACACAGGAACTACAGACACACAGCCTGCTACCTGCTGTGCAGTGGTCATTCATCAGTTCTGCTGGAGTTCTGCTAGGAAAGGACAATTAAGCATCTCATTCCTCATCATATAGACTAATGGGGTCCTTCCTACAGAAATTTAGAATGCATTCCTCAACACTCAATACAAAATACAACATAAATACAACATATATGGTTCAGTCCCAGCTCAGTGCTGAACATACATTTCATAAAGGGATGCGGTTAATTTCCCGGCGGTCGGAATCCCGACACTGGAATCCCGACTGCCGAAATCCCGAAACTTTCTCCCTCCGTGGGTGTCCACGACACCCATAGAGGGAGAATATAATAGCGTGCCGAGCGTAGCGAGGCACCGGGCCCGCTGCGTGGCGAGCGCAGCGAGCCCGCAAGGGGGGGCGATCCATGTCCCCCCCTTGTCGGGATTTCGGCGGTCGGGATTCCAGTGTCGGGATTCCGACCGCCGGGATCCCGACCGCCGGGATATCATATCGGATCCTTCATAAATACATATACTTTGTGCCTTGTGCCAAGCAGCAGGCTTCCCATGTCCAGGCACTACAGCAATACATCTAAAATGTTTAAAACACATTTTAAACATGTCAGGTGCCCTTGTCCAAAATGGCATCACGGCACGGTGGATTAACCACTAAAGTGCCATGGCAGCCATTACCCACGTGTGCCGTGGTCTCCGGCCACAATAGTTATTAAGAGCTTCTCCTGACAACAGGGCAAGTACAAAGAATGGGATGGTCCCATGGAAAGCAGGGCATTTGGGAGGTATGCTTTTATTAGTAAGCAGTAAAGGTATATGCTGTGTAGCCGCCTGTGATTATATTCCAGGATATGCGATGTACAGATGGAGCCGGGCTCCCTCTTGCTGGCAAATCGCCAGACTGTCTCTGCTGGTGATCCGCCAGCAGCCCGGCGCTCCATCTGACTGAGACACGCGTGCGTCTCAGTTTCAGGGCGGCGGGGCGACGGGAACTTGTCCATCGCCGCTTCAGGGAGATGGACAGGGTTAGTTAGGGTGCAGGGAGGCGGTGGGGACCCCGGGTGACCACCGAAAAGCCGGCGGGGACCCAGGGGAAGCGCCGTTGGAAGGGAACGTGCGCTCATCTCGTGCGTGCGCGCGCGCGCGTCCCCTTTCGCAGAGCAGATGATGGCTGGCGGGGGATGGTGGCTGGCGATTCTGCTGCCATCCCCTGCAAAGACCAGGCCAGCTCCATCTGTAATTATGTTACTGCGGAAAAACGGGAGAGCAGTGGTGCGGGTGCTAACGGATCAGACTGTATGGTATATACTGCCTGTGATTGAAGTACAGGTTGTATTAGTGTTATTCTGCCACTGCTAAGCCATCAGAAGTATAGTGATTTAAGTAAATTCCCCTTATATACATTTCTCTGCAATCAATTAAGCATTTAAACAATAGACACAAGGGTGTGACGCCTATGCACATTTCACAGGAACAGTTTTATAAAGGCAAACCCGATCACCCCGTTCTGGGGGAGTTTAAAATAGAAGGGCACCAATCAGATGAAGTGCTGCTGATAACGTGATATTTTTATCCAATCAAATAATGGAAAATGATGTTAAGAAGTATGCTGGAGCCAGATATCTCATTGAGAAGTGCAGCATTGATAGTTTACCCTTGATATGTGTAATTGCAAAAGAGATAGATTACTGTCGTTTTAAGAGGTGGTACAGATAAGAATGTAAGTAGTAATTATGATGACAATACATATTGTTATTTTAGTTTGTGCCCTGGTTATAACATGAATAATGATAATATTTGTGTACTTACTCATACGCTATTTAAATGTTGATATGTTCAAGGAATTATACATTTTTTAAATAATTGAAATAAGATAGAGATGGTAAAAAAATGTTGTGTGTATGAGATGGTGAGTAATGGACAGTGGGGCAGATGTATTAAGCCTTAACAAGAGATAAATGCAAGGGTGATAAAGAGAGATAAACCTCCAGCCAATCAGCTCCTTACTGACTTTTTTCAAACACAGCCTGTAACATGGCAGTTAGGAGGTGATTGGCTGGACGTTTATCTCTCTTTATCACCCTTGTATTTATCACTTGTTAAGGCTTAATACATCTGCCCCAGTGCAGGGCCGTGCTAGGGTGTCCGGCGCCCTCCTGCAAACCATACATTTTTGTGCCCTTTCACATTGCCATTGCAACAAGCTGCAGCCGCAGTAGTGCACGCAGAGGGGGTTTGAAAGCTGAGGGTCCCCTCTTTCCATGGGTACAAGAATTTTAAAAATCGGCCCTTGGGAACTGGAGATATCTGACTTCAAAGCAGTGGTCCCCATGCAAGCTTGTTAATTGCTTTTCCCAGTCAGATATTTAAGGTTCTGTCTGATTTAGAGTTTTTCTGAGAGTATATTCCAAAAGCTGGGACTCTCCCCCTTTGATAGACACTAGCAGCTTGTCTCTACTGTTCCCAAAATCAGAGATATCAGCCTTCCAACAGCTGGTTACTGCTCCAGCTCCACACACCTGGTATGTAGTTTTATATACTCATTGGCAGATTGCTCTGCCTCCTGAACTCTGATCCCCTAGTCCCCAATACCATTTGGTAGGTGGGATTCTCTAGTTTTTAATTCCATTAAAATCTAAGAAATCTATTTCTGGGAACTGGAGATATCTGCAGTCAAGCAAGATGTCCTCCCACCAGAAAATTATTAATAATAAGCCCACTCCACTATACACCCCTCCTCTGCGTATCAAACATCCTCTACCACCCTGGAAGTTATGTATCAGGGCCCCTTCATTCAGCCCAATGCCCCCTTCTTCCACCTCATCTCCCACCATCTGTGCAGTAAATGTGTAATTAGTGGAAATTACTGATCCAGGCCCTACATGCTGAGCGGTTGATATAATACCCTCTACCACCTAGGGGGACATCAAAGCTTCACCTACCCCTACCGCTGGAGGATCGGTAAATGCCCCAATACATTGCTATATCCAGGGGTCTACACTGCTGTTGATGCCCCTGTATGTATATATATATATATATATATATATATATATTTTATTATTATTATTATTATTTATATACATTTGGTCTATATATAATACTTTAACTGACCCGGCATATACTGGGTGCGTATGCAACATGCAATCCTATGGGGTATCTCGGGTGCATGTACATGTATGCATACACCATCTCAGTGCTGTGTCCGCAAAATGTTGCAGGCACTGAAGGTGCCTATACACGCTGCGAGAATTGCATACGTTGGTTATGGGCTAGATTGTTCGCACGGCATGCATACAATGTGTGTGCAATGCGATTCTAAATCAGTACAAAAAGTATGTGCAGCACATACTTTATGTACTGTGCAATGCGATGCCCGCGGGAGCACACATCGCATCACACGCTGCTATTGCAACGTGTATGGCCACCTTTAGGCACATAACTCAGAAGGCAATGACAGTTAGGGCTGAGGCAGCTTTAGCAGAGCAGGGAGGGAGACAGTGCCTTTTCAGCATGGTGCCTCCCTGCTTTGCAGGAGAAGCTGAGTGGGTAGCGCCGGCCCTGCCCCAGTGTTTGTTATTCATGATTGGGTGAGCATATTGTGAGCATATTGTTTTAGACCATTTTAAGTGCATTTAAATGATCAAATGTTATGAAAACAAAGTAAAAAAACAATTATACCCCTTTCACATCGCACCAAATTACCGAATCCATGCCAGTTTCTAGCCAGTTCGACCTGGTAATTGGTGCGATGTGAAAGGGGTTACTGGTTACAGCTAACCGGTAGAAACACGACAATACAAACCAGGTAAAAAGAAGGGTTCTTACTGGTTTGTTGACATGTTACTGTGCAGTGTGAACGGGTTAATCAGGTTGAGCAACCCATTTCCTGTTCACACTATGGAGGAGGCAGCGCTTGGAGCAGCGCCAGCTCTAAGCGCTGCCTCCTCCCCGTCCCTGATGATGCTCCGACACACCCCCACATGATGTCAGCAAACCGGCAATATTGCCGGCTCTCTGATGCAATCTCAACAGACTGCACATGCAGGGTCACACCGGGACTGAACTGTTTCAAAGTCCCAGTGCGGCCCTGCATTTGCAGTCTGAAAGCGGTATTAGTGGCATAATAAAACCAGTGTGAAGTAGTGTGAATAAAGTGTTAATTTTAATCTGAGTTATATGGTGGAATAGAATTAGTGAATATCTTTAGTGTCAAAATGTATTCATTAATTAGATCTCAAATAAATCTCAAATAATATGTGCTATTGAATAAAAATATGTGCAGACAATTTCATTATAGAAATAAAAAAGACATTTTTTATCTATAAAAAAATAATAATGGATAATAAAATAAAAATAAATAGTAAATAAAGGTAAATGAAATAAGGATATATAAAAATGTTACTATAAAATTAATAGAAATAGAAATAAACAGTGTAGGATATGGACAAAAGGGGATTGTTTAATTTTTTGTAGAATGTATTCCAGGATTTTTATCAGTATTCAAAGAAAATGTACATAGCTATTACTCCCATTGAGACCATTGGGATACAAGCTATCCATCAAGCTCTTAGGATTCCCATTGTGTTGTGATGGGACTCGGAGGCTATGGGAGTCAGATTCTTAAAATTACTCCTATCCTGTTTTGCCTTCTTTGTGCTGCCCACATGTTCTAAAATTCTGACTTCTAGTTTTAATTTTCTCTTGGTTTTCCCAATATAGACCTTATTGCATGGGCATGTCAGGGGGTAGACTACCCTCTCTGTAGTGCAGTCTATGTAGGTATTAGTATTAACCCCTTGTGTGGTGGGTTTTTCTGCGGCAGGACAAACCAAAGTGGTTAATGTTCCATTTCTTATTATATCTGTCAACAAAATGTGTTTTGGATACCATGAAAGAACATTAAATGAATTGTTGAACACCTTATCACACTGTTGTTTTTATATAATCCCAAAAATTCACAAGGACCCTCTTAAGCCAATAGTGCCAGGGGATCACTATGTGTAGCAATTTCTGTTTATGTCAATGTTTATCCGCAGCCTTGCATACAGGCAACATTCAGACATTTAATGGATTCTGCAACATTGCTAAGATGCTTATCCTTCCAACTTTACCAGATTTCATCACATTGGTGACAGCAGTTGTGTCTAGCCTGTACACCTGCATCCCACATGATGCAGGTGTGCAGGCTTTTGGACATTACAGCCTACAGGCACTATCAAGGTCTGGACATTCAGTTTTTTCTACAAATCCTATGTATTACTCTTAAACACAACTATTTATTTTTCTATGCTAAGTACTACAGGCAGAAAACCGGGTGCTCTGTAAGGTCGGCGGCAGCCCCGCTCATTCGCAAATTCCTGCTTGTGTGTTATGGAGAAACACTGCAATGGCATCCCATAATATTATAGATACATAGATGATTTGTTATTTTTCTGGTCAGGACAATAGAGGCGTTAATTCAAATTATGGATGCAGGAAATGCTTCTACCAGCCCTATTAAATTGGAATTAACCCATCATATGGAAAATGGACTTTTCAATATATGCATTCACGGTTGGGAATCTTAGTTATTACTGGCATGTATATAGGTTGTTTTTAATAGAATATTATGATGTGTGATTTTATTATTGTATATGTACATATTTTTATGAATTGTAAACATGTATTATAATTGCTGATTCTCCGGGTTTTGAATACACCCTAGATTACCTCAGGTATAAATACCTGTTCAAATGACCATACCTCCACACCTTGAAAAAGGGCAACAAGTGCCCGAAACGCGTTGGGAGTTGTGGAGGCTTCCTGTCCTGTATCCTGGTTTGTGGTTCCAGTTGTTGCCATCTCAGGAAAACCATCTATGTCTTATTCCGGGTGAGCCGTGGATTTAGTGTACCACAACTAGCTGCAGGACTGTATTCTCCCATTGCTTTTTTTGCATTGTTTTTATATGTTTTATGCATACGTGTGGAAATAAATTTTTTAAAACCACTTTTGGAGTTTTTTGGACCTCTACCCACTTGAGAAGGAATCCTAGATCCTCTATCTACCTGGGAAGGAATCCTAAAGAAACCTTTTTGAGGAATATAGGGCACCATCTGCAGGTGAGATCCTAACTGTATGGAAAACTCATGATGTGAGAGGGAGAATAAAGATACCTTTATGTGCCTATAGGGCCTTGTACCAAGGTCAGTTATACATCTTGGGGGATCACTTTGAACCCTAGAATAACAAGTGGAAGGACGAGTGATATTGGGATCATCCGTCACATGGACATTTTTTGTGATAATTTTGAACCATTGTGTATCTGCTAGTATGGTCTCTTTAGAATAGGACAGCGCCTAAGAATTCTCCCACTTTTCTTAATGCTCAGAAGATGGTATGAATAAACAATAATAAACAATGGCAACAATGCTCAGAAGATGGTATGCAATAATAATAAACCTCAACTGTACTATCCGGCACTGCGAGGGACAAGCCGCACAATGCAGGCACCCAGACTGGTATTAGGGAAACCAGGAGACAGGAGGAATACAAGGCAAAAGTTCAATGGACACTTACCTGCAGCAGGGCAGGAACCAACACTGCGAGACTCTGGAGGACTATGGCTGGGAACTTTGAACCACAGGCTTGCACACGGCTGACTCAGGGCTGACAAGACAGTATAACTGGCAGGGCTACACAGGTCCAGATCCTTTATCAAGGCTTCTGGTAATTAGCGCAGCTGTGCACTCCAAGCTAGCAGCCTGATAATAAAACACCTGTGCCGAGCTGACACATTATTGAGTGAGCTGCCATGGCACAGGCTGACCACTGGAGGCCACCAGAGAGTAAACACAACAGAAGCTGAGAAATCCAGGGAGCAGAATCCAGGGAAAACAATCAAACTCCACAGAGAAAAAGTGAACAGCACATTCCACCGATCCGCTGGAGGCGGATCATAACATAGGGTATGATGGAGTACCAGCAGTGAGGAAGAAACTGAAAAACAGCTCACAGTGATAGCAAGACATTTTTTAGACAGGGGGTACCCTACTAAAGACCTCCATAAAGCTAGAGAAAAGGCAAGCAAGCCTGGCCATAATACTTTACTGAGGGAGAAGGAAAGAGCTACTGATACCAATATCATGCCATGGGTACAACCAGGGCTTAAAGTGGTCCTAGAGTGGAGGTGGAACTCTGTTTCCCTCCCCCCCTTCCCCATACATTAGGCAGAGACTAGACCAGTCCCAGGGAATTTGTGACCTACTGTAAAGGGACAATGGTCCCACAAGAAGGGGTGTGGTCACACACTAGTAAGTTCAATAAAAATAACAACATACAGTAGCACAATCATATACACATTACACCACATATAGTGCCCTTGATTCATATTAAGTCACACAGTATTGCCCCTTATACACATAATGTGCACAGTTGTCTGTCCATGTCACTCAGAAGCTCTATTCCCTATGTCCCTCCAGCAGCTTCCCCACCTCTGAGTCCCTCCAGCCCCCTCTCACCTCTCTGCAGCATGCACAGAGCCTGTTCCACTTAGTGGAACTTCTTCACTTCAACGGCGGTGATGGTATGACATCACATATGCCATGCTAGACGAAGAAGCTGCTGGGACAGGCTTTTCTGTTGGAATTACTGTTCAGGACACTGGAAGAGGTGGAACTCAGTTCCCCCGACCATTAGTGGTAGTGAAACTCAGTTCCACCCCATTCCCCTCACTTTAACCCCTGGGTACAGCAATATAACACCATGAGTTACCATGAATACCTGCTGACATAACCCAATTACCTTGTGATTGTTCCTTCTATTTGCACTTCTTTGTGCTTTCCTGAACTCTAACAGACATTGTGGAACCTGACACAGCAGGTGGGCAGCAGGACATTGATAGCTGTAGAATGAAGGATGGATAGACCTGATGCTTGAACCCACCAATCAAGAAGCTGGGCAAACCCCACTGATGTTTCAAGCACCATGGGAATTCAGAAGGTCTTAAAATCACTTGCACAGACCAGCTCTTCATGTTAGTCGCGATCCTAGGCTAAGAGGTCATACTCTGCCTAGTATCTTGTGGAACGCATCATCTGCCCTTAGTGGGCCCAACTATATGCCTGTTTGGAGTGTCCAGTGCTGTGTGGACTTTATGCAGGTTTCCTGCACTATCACAGCTGTGTTGTATATGTGATAGGGTTGTGGTGGGGACCCTGGGGAATTCGGAGGACTAATCTGCTATCGCTGCTGTGTGGATAAGCGATAGTTTTGCTCTGTGGAATTGTTTTGGAACTGTGACTCAACAAGGACTGCCTGTTTGGACTGCTACCTGGATATCGTTTCTATGCTACATTTGCCTCTTGTTCCTGTTTATTATCTATTTGTGTGTGTTGTGGAAAATAAACCGTTACTTTGGTTTCATCTACTCGGTGTCTGAATGATTGGGGATCCCGGTATCCTCACAGTAAGGATATCAGTATGCCTATCCCAATCATGTTTAAATTGTACTACTATTTGCCTCTACCACCTCTGATGGGAGGCTATTCCACTTATCTACTACTCTTTCTGGGAAGTAATTCTTCCTAAAATTTCCCCTGAATCTTCCTCCCCTAGTTTCAGTGCATGTCCTCTTGTTCTGCTGCTCCTCTTCCTGTGAAGAATGTATCCGACCTGTACCTTGATAAAGCCCTTGATATATTTGAAAGTTTCTATCATGTCCCCTCTTTCATTTCTCTGCTCCAAAGGGATTGAATAAAGCATGTCTCCTGTGGTTATTATTATTATGTGTGAGATGAATGTATTTCTGGTAGTGTTTGTGAAATCATGTCTTCTACTATTATTATATGTGAGATCAGGGCATGTCTTGCATTATGCGTGTAAACTTAATGTGAACCAGGGAGGATACTAGGAGGTTGGTTCTGTGTTCACTCAGAGTGACAATCTGTAGAGTTCTCTGAAGTTAGGATCAGAGACCCCTCATAAATCAGATTGGGGTTAGATCAGCATGGTCCAGAGAAGGCCAAAGGTGCTCAGTCCCCCTCTACTAAAGATCTCTTATCAGACTTGGGCAATGTCTTTTGCATCTCACTGGATAAGGAATGTGTACAAATCACTCTGAAAACAGCAGACTAATTCTCAATGTAGATTTACATGGGTCCTCAAACTGCGGCCCTCCAGATGTTGTGAGACTACAAATCCCAGCATGCCTTGCCACAGTTTTAACACTCCCTTATAGCAAAACTGTGGCAAGGCATGCTGGGATTTGTAGTTTCACAACATCTGGAGGGCCGCAGTTTGAGGACCCATGATGTAGAAGATCAATTATCTAGGAACATTCACTAGGGAAATGGTCAAAATCCCAAGGGTGGGAGGGATGAGGGAGTCTGCAGATATAACTGAGAGAGAGCTCTCCCTATAGCAAATTGGTACTTATTGGGGGAACAGCAAGCTGGCTGGAAGTGACCCGATGTTTCATGTGGAAACCCCCACACCATAGAATCAGTACTTGGGTGTAAGATACAGTTGTCTTTTTAATTCCCTTTTATTTTGTTTGAGTTGTATTAATGTGTGTACTTTTAAAATCATTGTAATCATCTTGTAACCATTTTTATCACTAAAGCTATGTAGTATTTCTTGGAATAAATCATACATAATTTTGTGTTCTTAGGACTTAAGCCAAAAGAGAGCAGTCAATGTTACAACTTTTTTTATATATCGTATTGTGTATTCGGACATATGCAAGCATCCCTTCTTTACTTGCATTGGTGGTGGCATACCTCTTATACTGTACGTGTGACCAAAGTGAACCCCAGTCATAGCTGGAGCTGCTCAGATTGACTAATCTGGAGGAGCGACCGGTGGGTCGGTGACATTTGGGGGCAAGCGGTGGGATTGAGAATTTATTTTCTTTTTAAGAATCAGAACTCAGAGCTTTACTATAATTTTAAAAGTCACACAGTGAGTGCAATCTCAGTTCCTCTCCCTTCTTTTTTTTTTCTTTCCTATCTTTTTGTTTGACAACTGTGAGACTCTGGATGGCTGATTACCAGCAGATGGATAGAGATGGCCTGGTACAGAGGAATATCCCTTAGTCTGACCAGAGTAAGGAACGTTTGATTCAGGCACTTGCGGATGCTGATCAGACTCTAGCTGATGGAGGAAACCAGTCGATGGACAATCCTACTCCAGGGGCTCAATCAACACTGGACATTACAACCGATGCCCCGCCAGTGTAGACCCAGCAAGTCTACACTGCAGAGTTAACATCTAACTGCTATCAGGCAAGTGAAGGATGTGAACCCAGCATTCGCCCTGCAGCTGATGCAGCACTACCAACCAATTGTTGACAGAGAAGCTGTAGAGTGCTGAGCTGAGGCTGAGGTTGCTGAGAGGAGAGCCGAACGAGAGGCTGAGGTTGCTGAGGGCAAAGCCGGATGAGAGTCTGAGGCTGCAGAGCATCAGGCCGAGTGTGAGTACCAGTTGGAACTGGTGAGACTCAGAGTCTGGATCACTGTTGGTGACCCAGTGGAGGATGATACAGAGCATCATGATGGCAAACCTGTATGTGAGAGTTCATCTGCCGTGGCTACTGAGTTAGCAGGAGGTGGACTTAGTACTGAACTTTAACTGTCTGCGGAAGTAAATAATGTGTTGGATCATGATGTGGATTCTGTTATCAATCATGGGGAGCCTAGCACAGGACAGAGATCCCAAATGACCACTGATGCAATTTTCACCGGACCGCGTCATGCCCAGTTCCCTGTCTTGGAAGCAGACAGAGGAAGCCAAATGAGTGTCAGCTTGGTTGTGAATAATGAGCTGGCCCTGGACATTAACACAGATTCTCAGAGGTCTGACATCTCTGCTAGTACCAGGGAGACTGTAGGATGTGTGGCAGTCAGGGAGACTGCAGAGTACCAATCACCTACAGCACCAGAGGAGCCCAGTGGGTAATCTGACCCATATGAGGATGATGGTGAGGATTATCCATTTTACCTTATGAGCACAGAAGAACTCACTAAAGTAGTCATTGCATACGGCTGTGGGCCGATTTTATCTGTGGGCCTAGATTGAAGTGGGCCGTTATTAAAGTGGGAAAACTGATTCATAACTACAGCGTTATACCAGCGTTATTAGACAGATCTTCAGCTTATTTTGATTCATCTGACTCATCATCTCTTGTCTCTAACAGGTAAAACACTGAACATCTCCTCTGTACTGCAGAGCATTACAACTATTGTGTGGGATTGATTTGTATATCTAGGTAAAACACTGAACATCTCCTCTGTACTGCAGAGCATTACAACTATTGTGTGGGATTGATTTGTATATCTAGGTAAAACACTGAACATCTCCTCTGTACTGCAGAGCATTACAACTATTGTGTGGGATTGATTTGTATATCTAGGTAGAACACTGAACATCTCCTCTGTACTGCAGAGCATTACAACTATTGTGTGGGATTGATTTGTATATCTAGGTAAAACACTGAACATCTCCTCTGTACTGCAGAGCATTACAACTATTGTGTGGGATTGATTTGTATATCTAGGTAAAACACTGAACATCTCCTCTGTACTGCAGAGTATTACAACTATTGTGTGGGATTGATTTGTACATCTAGGTAAAACACTGAACATCTCCTCTGTACTGCAGAGCATTACAACTATTGTGTGGGATTGATTTGTATATCTAGGTAAAACACTGAACATCTCCTCTGTACTGCAGAGCATTACAACTATTGTGTGGGATTGATTTGTATATCTAGGTAAAACACTGAACATCTCCTCTGTACTGCAGAGCATTACAACTATTGTGTGGGATTGATTTGTATATCTAGGTAAAACACTGAACATCTCCTCTGTGTACTTTACAACAGTACCTAGCCTGTGTGTAGGGGGGGATTTATTTTTATTCTAGATGATATATAGTATCCTGGAATGCTAGTTTTGTTTTTCTAAGCCACTTTTATTGCTATGTGTTGTAGGGGGTGGGGACTGAGCGAGTGGATTCCAATTATTGGGAATTGGGAACTCATGCATTGTTAGAGTACTTAAGTAGTCATTGCATACGGCTGTGGCCAGATAGGCTGTGGGCCGATTTTATCTGTGGGCCTAGATTGAAGTGGGCCGTTATTAAAGTGGGAAAACTGATTCATAACTACAGCGTTATACCAGCGTTAAACCGAAGTGAAACTGAAGGACAAAACAACAACGGAGAAAACCAAAGTCTGCTTTGAGTGTGTTAAATTCATTCACACAACATACTACTCCTGGCTGCTTAATCTGGCAATTCAACCATAACATCAGCATTTTACATCTGCAAACAACTTTTACTATCACTGTTAAAGCTTGTACTTGCACTGTCAGTTTTGAAAATGACCAGCTGTACCTCTAATGACCTCACCTCTCCTGCTCTTACATTGATAGTAGGTGTCCTCTTTCTCTATATATCCTCTCTGGGTGAGCTTATGTGCTCACTCGACTTCCACTATCACATCTATGCTGATAACACTGAAATCTACCTCTCCTCTCCTGATCTCTCTCCCTCTATCCTCACTCATATCTCCAACTGTCTCTCTGCTGTCTACTCTTGGATGACTCAGCGCTTCTTTAGACTTAAAATATCAAAGACTAAGCTGTCATCTTCCCACCCTCCTGCATAAAACCTGACCATCTCTCATCCTAACCTACTGTTTATGCCCACTTCTTCCCCTTCTGTGTCACCCCTGTCTGTCTAACCCTCCCCTTTTAGAATGTAAGCTCTCACGGGCAGGGCCCTCTCTCCTCATGTGCCTTTCTTAGAATATATAAACCACTGCCACCCTGATGATTGCTTCAGTGTCCTGTCCCCTGATGCAACTATCCATATTAACCATGTACTTGTCCTAAACTGTCTTGTAATGTAATTTGTTATGTGTTTTTGATTATAACTATGCTCTGTAAAGCGCTGCGGAATCTGTGTGCGCTATATAAGAAACTGTTAATAAATAAATAATAAAGAATGTCAGGTGCAAGATATCTCTTGCCACAACAATTCCCGCAGGGAGATGATCAGGCAGCTTACCTAGGCACGAGATGAGAGCAATGTTTTCGGTATGTATCGTGCCATGTTGCTAGGCTGGGGTCCCGATACGAGTCCTTGGATGCTGCAGAGAGACCTGATGGAATATTTTGAAATAGCGCAGCAATATGCCTATGATTGTAGAAAGCTTTATACCCCATGGTGGAAAGAGCAGTGCCGCTGAGCAGATGCTGAAAGAAATCGACTAGAACATCTTCTATTATTAGGTGTGGAACCAATGACCCAGCCTACCACGGTGCCCCTCATGGAAATGGTACCCCGGCCTGCTACAATCGTTGTGGAACCTGTGCAGGAGACCTTACATGACAAGGCCCAGTTTAAACTTCTGGAATATGTGAGCAGCATGCTCACACCAGTAGCCCCAGATTTGCTGCCAGAAGGGGCTGACTGTGAAACAGACATGATCTTTGAGGAGCCTATGACTATTGGGAGGGTGGGAGAACAACTTGTTTTGGCAACTGGCCGCAGGTGTTTTTACTTGTGATGAAGAGGTGCACATCCGTACCCATTGCCCCGAGAAGAAGGACTCAACACTTGTTTCTGTGACAGGCCATGCAGGGAATCCAGTGCCCACTGTTCTGGTTGTGGAAGGACCCCAGGGACAGCCCCAATATAACCTGCAAGTGGATATGGTAGAAACTCAAGTAGCAGTCGGTCTACTAGACTCTGGTGATGAGGTGACGCTTGTGCAATTAGCACTTGGGAGTCCCGAGAACTTTATTCCTGAGACTGTGGCTGAGAGATGTGTGCGTGGGGTACACCCTAAGGTGTGCAGGGCTCAGGGGTATCTGGAATGGGGAGGTGGAAGAAGCCCCAGGGACTTCAGAATCCTGGACAATGTACCTAATACAGTACTGTGGGAAACTGAATTGGGGAGGAGGCATGCTGCATATCAATAAGTGATGACTTCTTTAGCCTTGATAAGCACTTTCTCTCCATGCATAGAAAAGAGAAGCAACAAAAAAGACCATCAGGCATGGTTTCCCATATACATAACAATTGACAGGGTTTTCAGGGAAAGCTCCCAACTTCCCAAAGGTATATTGCTTACACGTGCTTACAGGATAAAACGTGTGTGTACTCCTATCTGGGTATCTTTTATTTGGACCACCACAAAGTGCTCAAGATGATTAAATTATCTTACATGTGCTTACATGTAAGACACTTGAAAAACACATATAACGGTATCTTTAACTCCAAATGATTGCTCACGCTGTCTTACTTGGTCAGATCTATGCAGCAAGCATATAAAGGTATCTTTCTCATTCACAATTGGGTGGTATACCATATGAAACAAATAAAAAAACTCCTCATGGTGCAGATATGATAAAAAACATGAGGCTTTATTTGTAGTAGATGGAACCCGGGTAGCTCCTGCTGGATAATTTCAACCTGGTCCTTGGTAACGGGGATGGCCTCTAAAAACACTCCTCCAACATGTTTTGACGCTCCTCGCGTCTTTTTCAAGGGGGATTGTATGATATGTGCACACCATATATTTATACCCCCTTTAGTCCGATAGTAGAATTACCCGGAAGTGACTCCGGGGTGGGCTGCACTAGTATAGTATGAATTGACTACTATATATTTTGGATGGGTATGTGGTAATTGCGTATAGATCCATCCACTCTTATTGCCCACAACCGCTAAATGCCATGTATGTGCTCCCCGTGAAACCGAGATCGTGCTACATCGGCATCGCGGCGTGGACCTCCGGTCACATGACTGTGTGACCATTTCCGGTCTTAGCGATATATACAAACAGTGCAGATTGCGAGCGCTATTTAGTAATCTGTCAGAATACTACAATCCGGTCACGTGATGTAAATACACATCACGTGATACTCCATTCATATATAGATTTGCGGCGTAGTTCCCTGTCTCTCACACAAGGAAACTACTACCCGAATCTAGATAGCGTGAAGTGGGTTATAACTCACTAATTATTGTCAGGAGCCAGGTTCAGTCTGTTTTGTTTTCTGTCAGTTTCTGTTTGGCATTTTGACTCACTGGTGGCCTCCAGTGGCAGATCTGTTGCCATTACAGCTTTGTGTTCTGGGAGCTTAATTTATTCACTAGGCTGTGAGATAATTAAGCTAATCAAGCACTTGCTGGGAGACTGCCTGAAGATTCACCAGGTGTTATCAATCACCTGAGGCCTTTATAAGGCATGCTCTTCTTTGGATCTCTGCCAGTTATAGCTTGCTCTTTTCTGTGCTGGTAGCTGCAGATCTAATGCTCTCTGGTCCTAGGTCCTGCTCCTGCTCCTGTTCCATTCAGTCTGGATTCTGTCGGAGTCCTTCTCACTTCAGTCTGGGTTCTGTTTACAGTCTTGTCCTGTGTCGTCTGGGTCCAGTTAAGTGTCCTATCGTGCTGCAGTCTGGATCAAATATCATTGTCCCCTTGCTGTCCTAGTCCAGGGACCTCCAGCCGTGGTGCAGCCATTGTCCAGCTGCCGTCTCACTGCGGTCACCGTGCAGCCGTAGTCCAGCCGTAGTCCAGCCGTTATCCAGCTGCCCGATTGCTGCGGTCAGTGTCCAGTCTTGGGCCGGTCACGTAAGTGCTCCAGTGCAGCCTGGTTCCTTATTCTTTATTCCTACGGGCAAGCGGCCCTTCCTCCTTAGTTATTATCATTATTATCCTGGTTCTGCTCTCCGTGGTTCGGAGAGGCCCACAACTGTGGGTTTACGTCTGTTTTGGGGTACCGTCACTTTAAGAGTACTATTTTTATGTTGGCGTGTGTTTGGTTTGGTGGCGCCCTATTGTTGCTTTGTTCTGGTGTTTGCGACTCGGTCGCGCTGTCCCGTCCTTGGCCTGGTGCCGGTTAGTCAGGGTTTTTTTTCAGGTAGGCCCGTTAGTTAGATCTGCCTTTTGAGATACCCCCTGGCGATCGCTCACCCCTGATCACCACTCCTGGCTGCATCGGGGTCGGAGCAGGCTTAACCGGCTCCTTCGAACGCGGCACTACCGCAGGGGTATTCCATCTGCCCGGGGGACTCAACAGAGTCAGTGTAGGGTTTCGCTGTGGCCGTTCTAACCAGCGGTCCCAGCTACAGGCTCACGCTTGATCTCCAGCTCCCTGCCTCCTGCAGCACCACACCAACATCCTCACGTTACTGTCTCCGGACTCCCACGGTGGGTAACCCCCAAGTCCGTAACAATTATTAAATAGGTATGCTGGTTTAGGAGTACTTTTTCTTGTAGGTTCTGGTACTCGGTTTCCAATTAACATAGCCAATTTAATATACATAAATATACCATTAAAAAACACACATATATATATATATATATATATATATATATATATATATATATATATATATATATATATATATATATATATATATATATATATACAGGGGTATTTTTCAGTAGGCTCCAGCAGGAACTGAGGCCCTTATTCTAGTTTACTCTTTCTGACAAAATATTTCTTAGATGGACAAAACCATGTGCACTGCAGGTGAGCCTGATGAAAATGCACCTGCATTGAAACGTTGCTGTTTGTCTCAATAAAGAAATTGGAAATTTACAAGTTTGGAGTGCCGCGTCATTACCCCACAGAAGTCTACATTAAAAGGACGAAGGCAACCAACCAGCAGTTTATTTGGAGGTCGTGCCCGGCCAAACATACAAGTCTATATATATATATATATATATATATATATATATATATATATATATGTTTTTTAATGGTATATTTATGTATATTAAATTGGCTATGTTAATTGGAAACCGGGTACCAGAACCTACAAGAAAAATGGTCACACAGTCATGTGACCGGAGGTCCCCGCCACAATGCCGATGTAGCGCGATCCCGGTTCCACGGGGAGCGCATACATGGCATTTAGCTGTTGTGGGCAATAAGAGTGGATGGATCTATACGCGATTACCACATACTCATCCAACATATATAGTAGTCAATTCATACTATACGAGCGCAGCCCACCCCCGGAGTCACTTCCGGGTAATTCTACTATCGGACTGAAGGGGGTATAAATATATGGTTTGCACATATCATACACTCCCCCTTGAAAAAGACGCCAGGAGCGTCGAAACATGTTGGAGGAGTGTTTTTAGAGGCCATCCCCGTTACCAAGGACCAGGTTGAAATTATCCAGCAGGAGCTACCCGGGTTCCATCTACTACCTGCTGTTATCCCTGTTCCATGGTACGAGGCTTGCCATATCAGTTTTTTACATTGTGTCAAATAAAGCCTCATGTTTTTATCATATCTGCACAATGAGGAGTTTTTTTATTTGTTTCATATGGTATACCACCCAATTGTGAATGAGAAAGATACCTTTATATGCTTGGTGCATACATCTGACGAAGTAAGACAGTGTGAACAATCATTTGGAGTTAAAGATACCGTTATATGTGTTTTTCAAGCGTCTTACATGTAAGCACATGTAAGATAATTTAATCATCTTGAGCACTTTGTGGTGGTCCAAATAAAAGATACCCAGATAGGAGTACACACACGTTGTACCTTTGGGAAGTTGGGAGCTTTCCCTGAAAACCCTGTCAATTGTTATGTATATGGGAAACCATGCCTGATGCTCTTTTTTGTTGCTTCACTTTTCTATGTATGGAGAGGCTAAAGAAGTTAATCACTTGTTGGGAACAACATTGAAACACTCGACTGGGACAGAATTGTTTGTCACAAATCATTCTGAGAACATTTCTTGAGAGGATAAGTAGCGCAGTGATCTCTATATTTTTTGTATACAAATTCCGTTGGTTTTTAGCATTGGTAGTTGCTATTAATAGAGATCTTTTTGCAGCAACTTTAAAGTGAAGTGCCGCTTGATTTACTTCTCTTGTGTTTATGCTGCATATCAAATTGATAATGATGTCATTAATACTGCAATGCTATTCCCTAATCTTGTCTTTTTCCAGGTGATCCTGGCTGAACAACTCAGTATCAGTAAACATTTATGTGGTTTGAAACATGAATGTGATGTTGGTAATGATACAGTGGTATTAGCTAAGGATGCTTCTGTTCCTCAGTTGACCCCTGCTGATCCGCACAACAGTTATACAAATGGGTGTGATGTTAAGAGGGTTAAAGACCTGTGTTTCCTGGAACCTAACACTGCATTTTCACAGGGCGAAAGTGGGTCATACTGCATGTACCAAGGTAGAAGTGTGTGCTGTATCATTGTCACAGGATGTGGTAAATGTATCAGTGTTGGGGGTTGTAGAAAATGTAAAGGCACCCCCTGTAATCACAACCCAGAAAAGCTGTGAGTTAATCTCTGCCTGGGTGGAAGGGTACTCACTAGCAAAAGATCCCCCTCCACCCCCCTTCCCTTCTGTAGAAGTCACCAGCTCAGACACTTTCCTGGGGGAGGGCAGGGCTTTATTACCTTCCTTGTATCCCCACACTGATCAGCTGGTCAGAAGTGAGGCATTCAAGGCAGAACAGCAGACAGATCCCAGTTTGGTCTCTTTCAGAGAGCGAGGCAAGGAGGTCACTCTGGGAAATAGCTCAGACAGGATTTTTGTAGAAAATGGGCTGCTATATCATGATGCCTCAGAGGTCCCTAAGAATGAGGAACCTGGCAGACAGTTGATCCAGCTGGTGTTCCCTCAGGGAAAATCTAAATGTAAGGTTAATCGTACTGTGTCTGATGGGATAAATGGACTGTTGTCCACAGGCTCAGATCAAGGTACAGTATAGGCATAGAAAAGGTATTGTTGTGTACCAATGTGGGAAAAGTTGCAACTGTCATAAGGAATGACCCAGCGGGTCCCGTAGGCATAGCGGACATACCAGTTAGGCTGGAGGAAAGGTCTGGAGGGTCTGGAGGGGCAGCTGCTGTGTGTAAGGTGGATGGTCTGCAGGACCCAGGGGTAGACAAGCCAATTACTGATACAGTAACAGCAACAGGGTCTCCAATGGTTAAACTTAGCTATTTTAACCTCTAAAGGACTGGGCTGTGATGTGTCCAAGACAGGGGACAATGACCTGCTGGAATTCCCCCTTGCAGAAACAGGCCCCCCTTCACATTTCACACACACACAGACACAGAGAGCGAATCTCCTCACACAAGCATAGCAATGAGGTGTGAGGAATTGAGGTGTCAGTCAGTCAGAAGAGGTTCTGGGAAGAGGAGATGTTTAAATGTGTATGTAGTGCTGGGTGAATGCCCTACACCTGTGGTATAGTTAAACATGCAGAGTTACAAGTACCAGGGGGCGAGGAAGATACAGGTCATGTAACACCCCTGAGACAGCCAGCATGCAGTGGCACACTGGGGCTAGTACAGGTAACCAGGGTGAGATGCAGAGCCTAGAAGTGGTACACAAGTCCTGGAGTTCACGAGTCACACCTGTAGTGCTTATCCTAACATGGGAACTGTGGCAGTCTGTCTCAGTAGGGAGACCACTCCTACCCATCCAGGTGATGTAGTGAATAGCGCACTGATGAGACGGTGATGTGGGTCACCGCCCTTGTGCACCATTTTGAAGGGGGAGGTGTCACGATCCGATCAGGTGAGGGATCGAATAAAGCACGCCTCCTGTTATTATTATATGTGAGATGAATGTATTTCTGGTAGTGTTTGTGAAATCATGTCCTCTACTATTATTATGTATAAGATCTCTTATCAGGCTTGGGGAATGTCTGTTGCATCTCGCTGGATAAGGAATGTGTACAAATCACTCTGAAAACCGCAGACTAATTCTTCATGTAGAAGGGTGGGAGGGATGAGGGAGTCTGCAGATATAACTGCTCTCTCTCTCCCTATAGAAAATTGGTACCTCTTGGGGTAACAGCAAGATGGCTGGAAGCGACCTGATGTTTCATGTGGAAACCCCCCCACTACAGAATCAGTACTTGGGTGGAAGTTCTGTCTTTTTAATTCCCTTTTATTTTGTTTGAGTTGTATTAATATGTGTACTTTTAAAATCTTTGTAATCTTTGTAATCATCCTGTAACCATTTTTATCACTAAAGCTCTGTAGTATTTCTTAAAAAAAATCATACATAATCCCAGTTCTGATTTTGTGTTCTTAGGATTTAAGCCAAAAGAGAGCGGTTAATGTTACAACTTTTTTTATATATCGTATTGTGTATCCAGACGTGTGCAAGCATCCTTTCTTTACTTGCATTGGTGGTGGCATACCTCTTATAGGGGACACGTGTGTCCAAAGTGAACCCCAGTCACGACTGGAGCTGCTCAGATTGACGTATCTGGAGGCGCGACTGGTGGGTCCACTCTCCAATTTCTTACTTCTCAACCTTTTTTTATTCCAATAACACTCTCATCTCCTCACCAAAGGATTCGGCTACACCCTGCACTGACCTAGTGTCAACAGGGCACTCTATTCCCAATGAGAAGAAAGCAGATGTTATAACTTTACCTCTCTCTCATTTCCTATAGTCAGTAAACAACAATTTTTACCCATTGTCTTATTAGAGGGTCACTGCAACCCGAGCGAATACAACTGGGCTTTTTCAACTTGATTTTCAATTTCTTAATTTCCTCTATAAATCGACATAGGCTGCTGCTGCTACATTTTGTCTGCACTGTGTAACGCCGACCTCCACAATAGGTGTTGAGGTCTAACCCACATACCATTATAAGAATTTCTGATGTGACCATATTACAAATTTAACATTTCGCTAATGTCTTGAGACTTAACAGTGTTCAATCTGCTATCACCAACTGAGAAGACCTCTGTACCAATACCCAAATTTACGGGCTAAATGTATACAGTACTCATTATCTCAGATTTGAGGTGGTAGTGGGGTACATCTCTAACTACTATCAGCATCCCAATGGTGGATAAACATTTGAGTTTTGTCCTTGATGCACTCCACATTTAATTGTTTTTGTGTTGTTTGTCAGTTTGTCAAAAAAACAAGTTTTTTTATAGATAAATAATAAAAGTTGTGTTTTAAATATTGTAGCCATTACATAAATCTAAGAAATCTTTTTCTCTAAGCGTGCCCCCAAACAAAGGAGAGTACTTTTTTCCTTTTTTTTGGTACCTGTGTATTATCTGGGCGCCCGATTTTGTCATTGCATGCCACTACTTAAGGCATGTGTGGCGAGCGCAGTGAGCCCCGCGAGGGGCCGCAGATTACTTTACATGTATTCTGCGTCCCCTCGCGGGGCTCGCTGCGCTCGCCACACTATATAAAATCAACTCCATGCGTAGTTGGATAGTGGGGGTATGAAATCACCAATGGGTGGCTATAAAATTAAAAATCGGGTCTTTGCAATGAAAAATCTCATCGCATGAATTGTATGCCACTATATTGCATGCGATGCGATGCAATACAATGAAAAAATCGGGCACCCAGATAATACACAAGTACCTTTTTTTTTCCTTTCATTAATTCTATGACTCTTTACTCTCATGGGTGCACCTCCACAAATGTGATATTCCTTCCTTAATTGTACCAATCAATATTTCACCTTTATTGTGGATTCAACACTAATACCCCTTTTACACCAAAACGCCGGGTCGCACCCGGCTTTTTAAGACCCAGGTTCAAGCCAGGTGCGACCCGGCGTTTAGTGCAATTTACACCGGGCCCGCACCCCCCTCCCCTCCCGGTGCTTGGAGATGACAGGATGATGTCATCTCCAAGCGCCAATCACCGCCGTCGCCGGGGCAGCCCAGCACTAAGGTAAGCTGCTGGGCTGCCCCCAGTCACCGCGCGCACCCCCCGCCGTCGCACAGGAGGTGAATGGATGCCGCACACAGGCATCCGTTCACCTCCCTCCCCCGCCGCCGCTGCTGTCTGCAGGGTATAGCAGACAGCAGCCTCGCCAGCTGTCAGTGTCAGGCTGACAACCCGTCCAACCTGCGGACGCTGCGGTCCGCAGGTTGGACGTTCCCCTTTCATGTAAATGGGAGCTGGGTCATCCGACCCGGCGTTCCCATTTACACCGCCCTCTTCCCAGGTCCTAGCCGTGTTCTACCCAGGTCAGGACCTGGGTAGAAGTCCCGTGTAAAGGGACACGGCGTTAGGGATTTACACCGCCGAAGATCCGGGTCTGACCCGGATTTTTCGGCGGTGTAAAAGGGGTATTATTTAACAGAAATTACTTGATACATCTTATATACTATATTGAGTAAGTGCTACTTGTTCTCCACCCCAGTCCCCTTTCCCTAATCTTATATACCTTTACCATTTGATATGGGAGTGTTGGGAGGTACAGGTCTTTCGGAACAAGGTAAAATTGACTTTAGTAAACTTGGGGATAGCTGAAGCAATTCTTACACCTAAATGTTTTCTTTTGAACATAACTGGTGATGGAAGGGCAAACAGATATGAAAGGTCAGTGGCAAAAGTTATGATAGCTAGGACATGGATGGCCAACGTTGGCCCAGACTTTAAGGGTTGGAAGGTACTAGTGGACTATACAGTACGACATAATAAATACATTTACACTCATAGGAACACTTTGAATAAATTTAATAAAGCGTGGCACAAATGGCTAAAGGGATTCGGTATGAAATCCCGACGGTCAAAATCCCGACGGTCATAATACCGACAGCAATTGACAGAAAGTCAAAATCCCGACATGGTCAAAATCCCGACATTTAAAATCCCGACATGGTCCAAATACCGACAAGGTCAAAATACCGACATTTAAAATCCCGACAAGTTCAAAATACCGACACATAGATTGTAGACAGGTGAAAAAGTCAACATGACTTTCGGGCGACAGCTCGCGAGGTCGATATGGGCTTTTCACAGTTTTTTTACCTGAATGTCGACACAGTCGACATGGACACAGTTGGAAGTCAACCGCAGCCCCTCGCATAGCTCGCTGCGCTCGCAATGCTTCGGGCACGGTGCCTCGCTACGCTCGGCACACTATTTTATTCTCCCACCACGCCCTAGTGGATGGTAGGGCATGAAATACCGCCTGTCGGCACATGTCGGGTCAAGAAACAGTTAAAAACCCATGTCGACCTCGCGACCTGTCGCCCGAAAGTCATGTTGACTTTTTCACCTGTCTACATTCTATGTGTCGGTATTTTGAACTTGTCGGGATTTTAAATGTCGGTATTTTGACCTTGTCGGTATTTTGACCATGTCGGGATTTTAAATGTCGGGATTTTGACCATGTCGGGATTTTGACTTTCTGTCAATTGCTGTCGGTATTTTGACCGTCGGGATTTTGACCGTCGGGATTTTGACTGCATCCCGGCTAAAGAATTGTTGAGATGGTGGTTTTTATTTTTTTCTTCCTTTATAATATGTATGTATATATGTATCTATATATATATGTAAGAATTATAGCAAGTTTAAGTATAGGAAAAGTAATATGGCACAAGAGTTCACTAAAAGGTCATATATATATATATATATATATATATATATATATATATATTCAATGGTAGAGCCGGCACTCCACGGTACAAAATTTAAGGACCCTCGGTGCCATCCAGCGGTAGTATGCAGACGGATGTACAGTGTAGGCGGCACCCAATCAGGGAGATTTGTAAAGCAGCATAAGAAAGCTGACACTGAAAACAGCTTGTGTGCTATTAGTTTCGGAAAAGTTTATTCCTTCATCAGTGTACAGTGAACAAATGGCAAAGCACTTACCTAAGTAAGCTCCCCTCCTCACACAACACCACTGCAGTCTCCGGGCATGCCAGCGAAAGTGACCGGGGGTGACGTCATCAGCGCCGCGCCCCGCATCTGCTCAGGCGGGTTGCCATAGAGACCTATCAACAACAAGTGAAATAAAGTGAGAATTGCAGAATCGCAGTGTTGTGGGGGATAGAACATACCTGGCATCAATGCAGTATGTCTAAAACAATATACATGCTAATAATAACAAGAAAATGATAGTCAGACAAGCTTGAAGAAAGAGAGGTGAAGTATGACAGCAGACATGTAGAATATAATTGCGCATATACAGGAGAGCCACTGAAAGCAAAACCCACCCCAAGAAGTTTTTCAAATACATAAATAGTAAGCGAATAATTAAGGAGATTATAGGCCCATTAACCAATACCAATGGAAACATTTTTACAGAAGATAAGGAAAAAGCAGAACTGTTAAATGAGTTCTTATCATCAGTGTTTACTAAGGGAGAACAGACTGTGGAATGCACACATACAACAAATGGGAAGAACAAGACAGATCTAAATATTGTTTTCACGACCAAGGAAATAATATTGAAGCTCAGCAAACTCAAAACAAATAAATCACCAGGGCCAGATGGGATTCATCCTAGGGTACTAATGCAATTAAGGGAGGAACTAGCGACCCCTCTGCATTACATCTTTAATAATTCACTATCATCAGGTAAGGTACCTAAAGATTGGAGAATAGCAGAGGTAGTGCCAATATTGAAAAAAGGAAAAAGGGAGGATCCAGCTAATTACAGACTTGTGAGTTTATTAACAATAGTGGGTAAACTATTTGAAGGTTTTTTTAAGGGATGGTATCCAGGAATATTTAGATCGTCATAGTTTACTCAGTATTAACCAGCATGGGTTCGTGAAAAATCGTTCATGCCAAACTAATCTACTTGGTTTTTATGAGGAGGTTAGCAAAAACCTTGATAATGGAAACGATGCAGATGTGATTTTCCTAGATTTTGCTAAAGCTTTTGATACAGTACCGCACAAGAGGTTAGGAAATAAAATGGAGGACATGGGATTAGGGGATAATATCTGTAGATGGGTTGGGAATTAACTCTGTAAAAGAGAACAAAGAGTAACTGTGAACAGTGCCGTATCAAAAATGATACCAGTACTAAGTGGAGTGCCACAGGGTTCGGCACTAGGACCCATTTTGTTAAACATCTTTATTAACGATATTGGGATGGGGTTATTCAGCAATGTATCCATATTTGCAGATGACACAAAACTGAGCAGAGTTATTAAATCATCACAAGATGTCACCACGCTTCAAAATGATCTTGACAATCTAGATGAGTGGGCAAAAAAGTGGAAGATGAGGTTCAATGTGGACAAAGGCAAGGTCATGCACCTTGGGAGACATAACCAGTGTGCTAGATATAACCAAAGCAGGGAGGAATTGGGAAATTCAGTACTTAAAAAGGATCTAGGAGTCCAAATAGACAACAAACTGGGGTGTAGTGCTCAATGTAATATAGCAACAAAAAAGGCCAACAAAATTCTCGCATGTTTTAAAAGGGGCATGGAAACTAGGGACTCAAAAGTGATAACGCCACTGTACAAAGCATTGGTTCGACCTCACCTAGAATTCGGAGTACACTTCTGGGCCCCACACTATAAAAAGGACATCATAGAATTAGAAAAAATCCAAAGAAGAGCAACAAAGCTTATTAGGGGAATGGAGAATTGAAGCTACGAGGAGAGATTAAGCAATTTGGGTCTATTTACACTAGAGAAGAGATGTTTAAGGGGGGAAATGCTCAACATGTACAAATATATCAGGGGCCAATATAAGGAACTATCAAAAACCCTTTTATATCTAGGAATCTAGGACGCGAGGGCATGAGTTTAGATTAGAAGAAAAAAGATTTTGTTAATCTAGAAGAAAAACATTTTTTACAGTCAGAGCAGTCAAAATTTGGAATTCTCTTCCTGGAGAAGTGGTGTCGGCAGACACTATAAATACATTTAAAATAAGGTTGGATAAACATTTATTGGTTAAAAACATTCATGGGTACCAATGAGAAGCATCATATATCTTTAAATTATCAGAACATGCTATATATCAAGGGTTTAGCTATTATAAATCTAGGTTGAACTAGATGGACACAATTCCATCTATTCAGCCTCACCTACTATGTAACTATGTAATCTGATAAAGGGCCTGGCTTGGATTCACCAGGTAAAGAGGCAGTTTTTTTGGACTTCCTTTTTATATATAACATATAAAAATGCTTCACCAGCTCCCTATATAAACTCTAAAGAGAGCTGCAACAATTTTATACCAGCCATTATTATTTACAGGGGCCTATATTTTGATATCTTAACACTCTTTCATCTATATCAACATTGGAAATGTCATAGCATATCATACCATGAATGTATCCTTGTTAAATTATAGTCACAGCCAACAGCAGTGAATTGAGAATTGAAAAGGATTGATTTCAAGCTTTGTAGGGAAATCCTGTGGACAATCGGCTGGGGTGTGGATCATTAGATAGAGGCCAATCCCAAAGGGTTGACATGCAAAAGGACAAAAGGTTGACATGGAAAAAGGTTGACAGGGTCAAAAGGTCGACATGAAAAAGGTTGACAAATGAAAAGGTCAGCATGGGGTATTTAAATCGACAACTGTGGACATGGACCCCTAAATAGTGCAACGCATAAACTTGCATGGCTTGCTTTACTTGCCATGCTGCAGCTTGGGGCTTTGCTACACTTATCACACTATTCTAAAAACTCATGTCAAAATTATCATGTGTCTACCTTTTTTCATTCTAACCTTTTGACCCTGTCAACCTGTTGACCCTGGTGTAGTAAAGGGTTTGTGTGCCATAAGTTTCTCCTGTACCAGAATTTGTCAGGGTAGCACGGGTTTGAATTCCCAATAAGTGGACAGTGGTTCTATTCTCCAATTTTGCTTTACAGTGGACCACTCACTTTTCCTTGTCCACCAGATCAAAAATTCCCATCACTTCCTTTACCTTGGTAAGTACCTTAACAATCTATTACAGAAAACTGCAGCAAGCCATTTTTTGCTTCGCCTCAGGATTTCAAAATCTCCTACGACTCAACTTACGTTTAAAAGCCTCCCTGATCTCTTTGTTCCGCAAACTATAGATGATAGGATTAACTATAGGGGTAAGCACTGAATAAATGACTGCTAACATGCGATCATAGTACAAAGAGTAACTTTTAGTTAGCCGGACATACATAAACACAATACAGGTGAAAAACACCAATACTACAGTCAGGTGAGACACACAGGTGGAGAAAGCCTTTATTCTCCCTTGGGCTGTCCTTATTTTCAATATTGAAAAAATGATCCTAATATATGAGATTATTATAAATATGAATGTTACCAGAATAATAAAACTGTCAATTATAAAATCAGCAAGGACATTTATAGTGGTGTCTGTACAAGCCAGACTAAGCAGTGGTGGAAAGTCACAGAAGATGTGCTGAATTTCATTGCTCCCACAGAAAGGCAGCTTGGATATTAAAATAACTTCTGTTAAAGAGCATAAAAAGCCAAGTGTAAAACAGCTGGCTGCTAACTTTATAGTCATTGTATCGGTCATGATAGAAGAATAGTGCAGTGGGTGGCAGATTGCTAAATAGCGGTCATATGCCATGGTAGTAAGAAGATAGCACTCACTGGCTCCAAGAGAATGGAAGAAATAGGTCTGTAAGAGGCAGCTAGTAAAGGATATACTTTTTCTTGATACTAAAAGATTAATTAACATCTTTGGAATGGTAACTGCTGTATACAAGATCTCCAGAATGGATAAAATACTAATTAAAACGTACATAGGTGTATGAAGGCGTAAATCCACCCTCACTAAGACAAATACAATCACATTACCAACAATAGTAAGAAGGTAGAAGAGAAGGAGACACAGGAAAAGGAATGGACCATATTTGTACAGTGTCGGGAATCCAACAAGGATAAATTCCGAGAC
Source organism: Crinia signifera (assembly GCF_055691185.1). Classification (NCBI taxonomy): domain Eukaryota; kingdom Metazoa; phylum Chordata; class Amphibia; order Anura; family Myobatrachidae; genus Crinia; species Crinia signifera. The sequence continues at coordinate 82,488,539 of NC_139226.1, forward strand.
AGTGCTTTTATTCCAAGTTTCCATTTTCTGATCTGTAATGGAAAAAAACTTTAGTAAAAGACTATACCTAACACGCACACACACACACACACACACACATATATACAAACAGAAAAAAACAGGAATAGGTGCGCTGGCACCTTTGCTCAATCAGAGCTGTTTAAACAGTTTCCAGTCTATATGCACGTGTCCTCAATTCCTGGACCGTCGCTCCTCTTCCTCGCTCCCAATTCCCACGGGGAGATCACCAACACTTCTCTACCTACAACAGAAGAAAAGGGCACGCAATGGTGCAGTATCTTTGGTATTTATTTTAAATGAATATTAAAAGTACTTCATTGTACATATTGCGTACCAGATGATTCATCAGCGGTGGACTCAATTAACCACCTGGCAATACATAAATCCACACTGGCAAGCAGGAAACAATGGTGGGTGTGTGAACCCTTGCTGTGCACTCACAGTTGCCGGCTACACACTGGCTGTGTGCAGGGAAGGGAACACCATGCCGCACAGTACTCCGGGGACACACTCCTCTGCTCCGAACACGTTTGCATTAGTGGGTACAAAGTTTCATAAACATTTAGTAAAATTGACTTAAGATGAAATATACATCAGACACAATATCCATTAGTTAGTCTTTTAGGATGGAAAAAAAGACCCAATGCGTTTTGTCGTGAACGACTTCATCAGGGGTATTGGTTCCAAACTATCAGATATGGGGTTAATTATTAGTAGTTGTTTGTGATATACTCCTTATGGTGGACATTCAGTTATGTCATGAAGGAATCGCAGGGAAAACGTGGATGTAGGCCCGTCCATATATTGTAAAAAATAAACCAGGGAACAGCCACCGGTTCTTAAGACCTCCAGTGTCTGAATGCTTAAAAAGTTGAAATTGAGATATTCGAAAAAGTTGTGACTTGACCTGAATAAGAAAGATGCGTTTTCCTCTAAGTCAATATCTTTGACGTATGAATAAGCTCAGATCTAGTTACAGGACATCTTAGACTGGATCATTAATATACTTTAGCATAGTTTATAAGAGTACAAGCTTGTCCTAGTGCAAACTGATTTTGGCGAGAGAAAAAATCCCTAATAACTGACCCATTTTCATGGTCACAATTGTGAATATTGTGTTTTCACCCGAAAGTGTTCTTTTTATTTTTTGAAGAGGTTGCTCTGTAATTGAAGTGACCAAGAAGAAAAACTTGGGGCAAAAAATCATGGTAAATCCCTTTGGTACTTTGGTAGTTTCGTCAGGAAAATCGCATAGCATGTCATCACATGCGATGCAATGCAATGGTACTAGTGTAGTTTCAAGTTGCCCCTCCACGCGGATCGCATCGCACTGCACGCAAATCACATGCAATCCAATGTAGCACACCCCCACTATCCACGTCACCCCGAAACATGGCGAGGGGACGTGGTACGCATCCTCCCGAGCTGCTCATACCAATACTATACACGTTGACATTGACTTGACTCTATAAAGTGTGGTGAGTGCAGTGAGCCACCGAGCCCGAAGCATGGCGAGCGGATGCAGAAAACGAACCCAAAGCGTGGTGAGCGGATGCGGATTACTTGACATGTATTCTGCATCCCCTCAGGTAGGCTCGCTGCGCTCTCCACGCTTCAGACTCATTTTCATAGTCCACTCAAGGGGAACGCTACACTTGCCGCGCTTCGGGGTCGGTGGTTCGCAGCATTCACCACACTTTATAAAATCAACTCCACAACCATGTGGATAGTGGGGGAATAAACAGGTCTGGAGGATGCTTTCCGTTGTGCTCGACACGCTTCGGGATGACGTGGATAGTGGAGGTGTGTTAAATGTGCTAAATTGCATTGCATCGCATGCGATTTGTGCGTGAATTGATCCGCAGGCAGGAGCAACTTGAAACTACACAAATACCATTGCATCGCACACAATAGCATGCAATGCGATTTTCCGGCCGCCGTGAAACTACACAAGTACCATCCCTTTTTTTTGCCCTTAATAGAATAGTGCACCTCTGTGTCTTCTAATGCCCAACTCTGGACTGAATGCTACAGTAAGTTCAGTAAACAATGCATTACGCTCTGTTATTTAGGTACAGTATTTTAAACACTTCTGTTTAGTGTCTTTAATTGTGGAAGTTTATTTTAAACATGAATTGCTCTGAAAAACTGTTTTGCATCCCCTATCCTGGGAGCATTTTTCAGAAGAGCAAGGTGGGCAATTTGGCACTGGGGGAGAGATACTCATTGGAATGCAAAAGTATTACAGGTCCACTGAGATGCTGGAACTGTTAAGAGATCACTACTCAACCAGGGATGGTTTGTTGACAGCTCATCATGTCGACATATCAATGAAGACATACTGAATGACAACATGGTCTCTATCGACTAGTTATACCACACCCATATGCTATGCAAAAATTTTACACAGCAATTGTCAAGCCAGTATTATAAAATCTGATTTTATTTATAAGGCGAGGCGACCGCCAGCAGCACCGTCGGAAGGTGCGCGCGCGTCCCCTTCCGGCATACAGATGGCGTGGGGCAGGGGATGGCGGCTGGCGTCGCCATCGCCATCCCCTGGATAGATAAGTCCCGCTCCATCTGAAGCTTAAATGTAAGTAGTGAGGACTTGATCAATGCACTAATAGGAGCTGGTTGTCAAAGTTGGAGATGAGTATGTGGACAATGATGGTCACTGAATGTTTGAGTATGGAAGAGCTGTGAGTGAAATGTAAAGTGAAGAGGGCTTTGACAACATGAGGGAAGAGGGCCCTGCTCTGAGGAGCTTATAATCTTGTAGGAAGGGGAGACATTAAGATTACAGGAGGTGCAAGCAGGTGGTTTGTTAGCAAGATGTAGGCAGGCAGAGATGGTCAAGGCGTGTGGCAGGGGTTGGAGGACAAGCCTCAGGACTGTTATGCAGCGGAAGCATACGCTTTGATGAATAGGTGAATTTTCACTGCCTGTTTAAAGCTTTGCAAAATCGGGGAGAGTCTAGGGGATCGAGGGAGTGCATTCCACTGAATGGGTGCAGTACGGAAAAAGTCCTGTACTCTAGCATGGGAAGCAGTGATCAGGGTGGCGGAGAGATATATTGTGTGTATTGAAAATGCTACTGAGAGTTCTATCAGTGGTGTCCAGCAGTACATACAGCATATGCCAATCACTGTGTTAATTAATAGGCAGGATTGATCAGCAATACTTCCTTTTTATGTGCTTACTGACCTAATGTAACAGTCTAATAATAGTGGACATCAATTAAAAGTAGTTTGTATAAAACTGAACTCAAAACACAAAATAAACAACGTCTTTGAAACTTGTTATTTTTGAATCAACGATCTTGATTTTATTTTTCAAATTTTTTTAGAAATATTTGGTTATTACAGCATAATTATACTGATGACCTCCTCATGGTCTGGAGAGGTGACGAAGAGGAATTGACAACACTTGTGTCTAACATCAATTCATTGGAAACCCCCATTAAATTAACTATGCAATGTGACCCCTCGGTGATTAACTATTTGGATGTCTCCATCCACCTTGTGGATGGCAGCTTCCAAACCACTGTTTATTCGAAGCCCACCGACCGCAATACCCTTCTTCAGCATGGAAGTCATCATGCTCCCAGCTTGAAGAAGGGGTTACCGCGGTCTCAAATGTTGTGCATCGCACGCATCACGAGTGACCATGATACACTAGACCAGGCCTTAGAAGTAGTAGTTCACAAATTTCTAGAACGTGGATATGACTATAGACTTCTCCAAAAACAAAAACAAGAAGTATTGACAATACCTAGATCTAGATTGCTTCACAGCCCTAAAACAGATCTCAACAACAAGATCCCTTTTGTCCCCGCGTTCTCGTCAACAAGCGCTGCTCTACCACGTGTAGTCAATGCCACCTGGCCCTTGGTCCCCAGTGATCACGACCTCCCGTGCTTTGCTCAAACCAAACTGATGCCCAGTTTTAAACGAGGCCGAAACATACGTGATATCTTGGTTAAAACCAATTTATCCCCTGTGGCACCTATGGGTGTACAAATGAAAGCACCTGGTTGCTACAGGTGTCCTGCTTGCACAGCGTGCAGCTATATGGACACAGGTATGTTCTTTACCCACCCTCGAACAGGACATCAGTATAAAATTAAACAAATCATCTCATGCACCACATCATTTGTGGTGTATGTTATTAAATGTCCTTGTGGGCTTCTGTACGTTGGACAAACTAGTAGACCCTTTCGTGAGCGAGCTACTGCCCATCGCTCGGCCATCAAAAATTGTCTGGCTGGCAAGGATATTGACCAACCAGTGGCTCGCCACTTTAAAACTCACCACCACACGTTGGCCAACCTTAGACACCAAATTATTAAACACGTACCCGTGCACCCATGGGGTGGCGACCGATTAAAAAAATTGCTTCAAAGAGAGACCCACTGGATCCACGTGTTGGACACAGTGGCTCCCCGAGGTTTGAATGAGAAAACTTCTCTAAACGTATTTTTGTAATAAGCAATAATGTAACTTCAAGATGAAAGTATATCTTTGCCAGATGGCATTACTAAGTTTATATTTTAGCCTGGTTGCTTTATTAAGTTTATAATTATCATCCACTACTGTGGTATATACCAACCTCAGTATGTTATAGATAGATCTGCATCAAGTATCAACTCTCTCCTAGTAGTCATAGAGGGATCTATCATAAGTATGACGATCATCGACATTGCCCTTTTTAAATTATTGTGACAAGCACTTATCTTGCGTAACCATCAATTGTCAACAGTGGTTTATTGTTTTTTGTATATATTTGGTTTGTAGCCTGCAGGCTACCTATTGCCATGGTGACCGACTATTTTGATATATAAGCTCACTTACGTGACTATTTATTAACCTAGCGTCTCCCTCTACTTGTAATGTTATTTGTGTCTTTTATCCCCTTTTTTTATACTATTTTCAGCACAATGCACTATGCACTTTAAAATCTTTTTGACATGCTATGGTCTCTGAACAGATCAGCACATTGCGTTTCCTCTGTAAATATTGAAACGCCTTCTTTATTGATTCCTTCACAGTTGCCGTCCAAGCGCTGGGGAAGACGCCAGCGGGTTGCCGTGACTACTGACTGATGTCACACGCCACAAGCACACGCCGCCGGAGGTCCGTCCCGCCGCACAGCCGGTCAGTTACACAGGTCACGTAAGTTTTTGTACTCTGTCACATGTGGTTTTGTACTCTGGTTACTCTGCACATTATTGTTTGTATTGCTTCCACGTCAGTTGTCCTGATGAAGGGGCTTTATGCCCTGAAACTAGTTGACATCCCTTTTTGCTGACATGCCTGTTTGATGATTTGAAATACAGTTTATTCACTTATTTTGGAGAGTGCCGCCTCCTGTCTTCATTTAGCTTCAAGGAACTACCTGGAGAATCGCTTATATACTAATACTGTGGAAGGCACCCCTGCAGCTGCATCCCATTGTTCCAAGTGCCGGTCCCGTGCTCACTATATATATACATATATATATATATATATATATATATATATTGAAATTACCATTTTCAAGACTGAATTCATTCTATTCCCTCCAGCCAGGAGCAGTTACCATCCTGATTTCTCCATAACTGTCGACAATGTGACAATCTACCATACCCCTCAAGCTCGCTGCCTAGGGGTCACCCTTGACTTTGAACTGTCCTTTGTTCCCCACATTAAACACTAATCTATGCACTCATTATCTCTCGCATTGATTATTGCAATAGTCTCCTCATTTACTTCCCAAGAACAGACTTTCACCACTGCAATCTATTTTAAAAGCTGTTGTGAGGCTGATCTTTCTAGCCAGACGTTCATCATCTGCTGATCGGCTCTGTCAGTTTCTCTATTGGTTACCTGTATTCTACAGCCTGTATTCTACAGTAGTCAATACAAAATACATCAACTCACATACAAAGCTCTTAACCTAACCACACCAACCTATATCTCTTCACTTATCACAAAATATGTCCCAACTCGCTCTCTCCGCTCTGCACAAGATCTGCGTCTCTCTTCTGTACGTATCACTAGCTCCCACTCACTGTTACAGGACTTTCATAGAGCTGCACCCACCCTATGGAATGTCCTTCCACACACACAATAAGACTCTCTACTAGCCTCCAAACATTCAAGCAATAACTGAAAACTCACCTCTTCAGGCAAGCCTATCATATTTAAGTTCCACATACATAACCCTCTGAGGCACTTATGTATTATATAGCTTCCCGGTACTTGTTTCCTAGCACGGCCACAACGATCATGATCGTGGGCATCGTGAGTAAAAATCGGGGGCATCGATTTCTGCGATTTCCCATAGGGAACAATGTTAAATGCCTCAATTTACCCAAATCATCATAGGGAACAATGGTAAATGGGCCAGAAACCCCCCAAAACACCCCTGAACAGTGAAATGTCCCCCCAAAAGTAGTTTACGCCACCCCACGATCAACGTGAACCCGAAGCGTGGTGAGCGCAGCGAGCCCGCGAGGGGCGGCGGTACGCGTCCTTCGACCTTTTCATACCCCCACTATCCACGTCGGCGTGGAGTTGAGAATAGAATAGTGTGGCGAGCGCAGCGAGCCACCGAGCCCGAAGCGTGGCGAGCGGACGCGGATACTTGTGAAGCCTGCGAAGGGATGCGTTTACCTATGAAGGTATCCGCGTCCCCTCGCGGGGCTCGCTGCGCTCGCCACGCTTCGGGCTCGGTGGCTCGCTGCGCTCGCCACACTATTCTATTCTCAACTCCACGCCGACGTGGATAGTGGGGGTATGAAAAGGTCGGAGGACGCGTACCGTCGCCCCTCGCGGGCTCGCGCTCGCCACGCTTCGGGTTCGCGTTGATCGTGGGGTGGCGTAAACTACTTTTGTGGGGACATTTCACTGTTCAGGGGTGTTTTTGTGGGTTTCTGGCCCATTTACCATTGTTCCCTATGATGATTTGGCGAAATTGAGGCATTTAACATTGTTTCCTATGGGAAATCGGGGGCATCGCGGGTACATTGAGGCATTTAACATTGTTTCCTATGGGAAATCGGGGGCATCGCTTCTGGACCATTTAAGCCTTTTTTAGCCGCATACGACGTGACCAACGGGATTTTGACTTTTTTCAATGCATTTCAATGGGAAAATCGGGGGGCATTGCGTCGGTCGCGTCGCAGATCACTAAAAATTACACCCGATGCCCGCGATTGTGGCCGTGCTAGGAAACAAGTACCAGCTTCCCTTCTGGACTTGCAACTTGGGACTGCTATGCTATTATTGGTGCCTGTCCATGTGTTTCCCTCCTATTTCCCTATAGATTGTAAACTTGCAGCAAGGACGTCCAACCTCTATGTCTGCCTGTTTTACCTAGTTTGTTCTTTTAGTGTTGTCAACATTTGTAAAGCGCATGGAATCTTCTGCGCTATATAAGAAACTGTAAAAAAAGAATAATTAAATCAAATCTTTTGAATAATTATATGCTTTAATGCAGCCCAATCATGTTCACAGCATAGGGGATGCAAAACTGTTTTTCAGAACAATTCATGTTTAAAATAAACTGACACAATTAAAGACAATAAACAGAAGTGTTTAAAATACTGTACCTAAATAACATAGCGTAATGTATTGTTTACTGAACTTATTGTAGCATTCAGTAAAGAGTTGGACATTAGAAGACACAGAGGTGCATTATCTTTCTGACAAACGCGGGAAAAAATATGCGTTCCAAATACCGGAAGTTGGACGCCGCGTGCGTTCCAACAACCGGAAGTGGAGCGCAATATACTCCAAAAATCATTGTATTAACATTAAAAATGTTTTTAGGACTGCCTCCTATTTTTGTAAATAATTACATTATAATAAAAAGTATATCTAATCATGTTTTTGAGTAAATCTGATCAACTGGGTAATTAATTGTTCTTTTGTCATGTGACCAATAGTACTTCCTGTCCATAGGGTATTTAAACCCTGGCCAGACCAAGGGTGATAGACCTTGAAAAAGTTGTTGGAAAACGACGAAACGCGTTGGTTTTTACCCACTGTTGGACTCTGGACTCTGCTTAATACTCCACTTGTACCAGCTCCTTACCACCCCATTGGACCCCCCTTATTCCAATCCACCAATTGGACTTATACTTCCAGGGATACCATCACCTGCTCAAATTTTGGAGACCCACCTGGTAATCCTCAGGTTCACCTGCTCAACATCTCCAGACAAACTACAAGGGACTTCAGCAGTAACATTGGACACCCTGTTACCATCCAAAACGGATTACAACTTAGGGGGAAACCACCATCTGCTTAATCTTTGGAGACCCACCTGGCATTCCAAAAGGCCTACTTGCCTAATATCTCCAGGCAAACTATAAAGGGACTTCAGCAGTAAACATTGGACACTCCGATACCATCAAACGGAATACATCCAAGGGGTAATATGTCTATACTTAATTATAAGGAGCACATATAGGAACAAGTGTAACTTCCATTATTCCAGGGTCCGCAGTAATTTTATTATTGTTGTTTTATTAGTGTTTTTTATTGTGCACAATATTGCATATTAAATATTTTCTACAAATTTATGTGATACCTAGTTGATCTAAGAGTGATTTTTTAAGCGTTCCACCACTTTGCTCTTTCTTTTCCACTTTGAACTCTTGTTTGGTGTTTCCCAATTGTGCACCCAATGAGAGTACCAAAATGGTTAAATAATTGTTTAGTAATACAAATTAAAAGGTCATTGTGCAAAAGAGTACAACATGGTCGCAAAACATTCACAAGTAAATATAAAAATAATTTAATTTGCAGAGCTACATAATATATTAATGCAATCATTACATGCATATTGTTCATTTTAAAGATTTCCCATGTACTTTCTAAATGTTTCCCTAGAGTATTTTAATTATGCATTTTATTTGGCAAATGATTTCTTAAAGTTCTTTTAACATTTTCAAAATATATTCTGTTAGAATACTGTATGACAAATGTGTATTCAATTAGTTTTTTTAATTTCATACAATATGTGTCATAGTAAGGAGATATATAAACAAAAGATTTACAAGGGCTGATAATTGGAACATGCATAATTATGAAGTTCTTATTAAAAGCATCAAACATTCACATCATAGTGATTTATGATGTTTTTTTCTTTGGTTCTAAGTTATTATGACTATTTATTTAGCTAATTACAGTATTTACAAATACCTACTATTTAGTTTTAAATCCTAAAATTATATTATTTAAATAGACAGCTTTTAGGGAAAAATTATTTTTCATTCTTCATATGGACTGGCTGCACGCCTCTCTTCAAATGGAAGCCTGCACCAAAAAACTTTTTGATACATGGAGCAATTATATTGGGATTTTACCGTTGTGCACTAGGCAAGCCATCCACTATTGTTTTCGAAGAACTCTTTGGTATGAAGTACGTATTCTGCTCAATAATCCAACGATCACTTTTTAATAATACTATTTTCATGTGTTTTGTTAGCACAATGTTTGCCCAATGTTTATACTGTCTTTCCATACCAACTTTTGTAGCATTTCTCTTTTTATATGCTACATATATTGTACTTTTTATTTTGTAACGTCTTAAAGCTTTGATTAAATAAAAAAGTTATTTAAAAAATATTTAAAATTAATCTAAAAATATATTTTTTTCAGTACAAATCAAAATGTATTATATTTTAAATTACTAATATGGAAAAAGCAATTACTAAAATGTATTATTTTCAAGGAATATCATTAGGAGACTGTGGAACAAATAAATAATGTGACTACATTAGTAATTGCTCATTTCACTTTAAATATTCAGTACTGGGGATTGTAATGCTATAGTCCTAAACTTCTTTTAAAATATATTCAGTTATAAAAACTTACCTTTATCATAGCTTATTTTCTTAGATGGTTTAATGCCTCTAAGTGGACAGTGACATTTAAATAATGATTGCCATAGCATAGTTGGGTTTTATATACCGTGCAAAAATCTGCTAGGAATAATTGTACGTTTGCCCACATGGGAGAATGAGAAAGCTGGGTACTTATGTAGTAACTGGGCTGCCGATTTTGAAATCGGGTCCATCGCATCGCATCGCACCCGACCAGATCGCATGCGATGCGATGCGATGCGATGCGATGGACCCGATTTTTCCATAGGATTCAATGTTAAAATGGACTGAGTCCATTTCAACATGGAATTCAATGGGAAAAGGGGTCCTTTTCATACCCCTACTATCCAAGTGGGCATGGAGTTGGATATAAACCTGTGGCGAGCGTAGCGAGCCACCGAGCCCGAAGCGTGGCGAGCGTAGCGAGCCCCGCGAGGGGACACAGAATACCGTCCCCTCGCGGGGCTCGCCACGCTTCGGGCTTGGTGGCTCGCTACGCTCGCCACAGGTTTATATCCAACTCCATGCCCACTTGGATAGTAGGGGTATGAAAAGGACCCCTTTTTCCCATTGAATTCCATGTTAAAATGGACTCAGTCCATTTTAACATTGAATCCTATGGAAAAATCGGGTCATCGCATCGCATCGCATCGCATCGTATGCGATGCGATATCGCATCGCATCGCATCTGATTGTATGCCTTAACTTAAGGCATACAATCAAAAAATCGGCAGCCCAGATACTACATAAGTACCGAAAGCTGTTGCTTATTATAATGTTATCGATGTAAACAATAAAATAAAAATAAAATATTTTAGAAGACGTTTCAGAAGAACTAAGTGTCAACAGTGGAAATAATGAACCTTATTCTGGTTCACTCACAAAGGAAAATTCCTGCTCAAATGGCCAAAACCATATGCACTGCAGGTGGGGCAGATGTAACGTGCAGAGAGAGTTACATTTGGGTGAGTTATTTTGTTTCTGTGCAGGGAAAATACTGACTGCTTTTTTTTTACATTGCAATATTCTGCAATATTCTCACTTTGAAGTAAAACCCCACCCAAACCTAATTCTCTCTGCATATGTATTTAGATTTAGTTTCAAACACCACAGTGATAGAACATATAGGAAACAGTGACCACAACATGGTCTCAATGGAAATCAACTTCTGTTAACGACATCACACACTTACATTGCTTAAAAGCACCCCCACGCCACCCCCCAAGTATAAACGTGAACCCGAAGTGTGGCGAGCGCAGCGAGCCCGCGAGGGGCGGCGGTACGCGTCCTACGACCTTTTCATACCCCCACTATCCACGTCGGTGTGGAGTTGATTTTATAAAATGTGGCGAGAGCAGCGAGCCTCTGTGCCCAAAGCGTGGTAAGCGGACACTGATACCTTCACAGGTATCCACGTCCCCTCGCGGGCTTCACAGGTATCCGCGTCCGCTCGCCACGCTTCGGGCTCGGTGGCTCACTGCGCTCGCCACACTTTATAAAATCAACTCCACGCCGACGTGGATAGTGGGGGTATGAAAAGGTCGTAGGACGCGTACCGCGGCCCTCGCGGGCTCGCTGCGCTCGCCACGCTTCGGGTTCACGTTTATACTTGGGGGGTGGCGTGGGGGTGCATTTAAGCAATGTAAGCACCCATTAGGGTGCTTAAAAGCACCCACTAGGGTGCTTATACAATTTAATATCGTATATGGGTCAAAATCGCATTGCATCGAATGCCATCGGGTGTATGGCATGCGATGCGATAAAAAATCGGCCGACTAATTATCGTGGGCGCCATGCTAGTACACAAGTACCGAAAAAGCCATCATGGATGGACAAAAAATTAAGGACAGCAATCAACAATAAGACACAAGTATTTCATTTTTACAAGGATAATGTGAATGAGGAGGTGTTTAGTATGCACAATGAATTAAATAACATTTGTAAAGGGGTAATCAAAGTAGCTAAAAGGGAAAATGAAGAGCACATAGCCACTGAGAGCAAAACCAAAGACAAGAAGTTTTTCAAATACATCAATTGTAAACAAATAATTAAAGAGGACATAGATCCATTATCCAATATCAATGGTAAAAGAGTTTTTCTCATCAGTGTTTACTAGGGAAGAGCAGACAGACAGCAGACAGTGGAGCATACAGGTACCACAAATGGGATGAGCAAGCTAGATCTTAATATCGATTTCACGACAGATTAAATTGCGGGTCAGCAAAATCAAAACAAACAAATCACCAGAGCCAGATGGGATTCATCCTAGGGTTTTGGGAACTCACTTTCATCTGGTAAGGTACCAAAAGACTGGAGAATAGCAGAGGTAGTACCAATATTCAAAAGAGGAAAAAGGGATGACCCAGCTAATTACAGACCTGTGAGCTTAACATCAATAGTGGGTAAATTATTTGAGGGATTTTTAAGGGATGGTACCCAAAAATATTTAGATCTCCATAGTTTAATAAATATTAGCCACCATGGGTTTGTAAAAAAATCACTCATGCCAACAAATTTACTAGGCTTCTATGAGGATGTCAGCATCAACCTTGATATTTGAAATGCTGTATACTGTATGTGGTCTTCCTAGATTTTGCTAAGGCTTTTGATACAGTGTCACATAAGAGGCTGATACATAAAATGGAGGATCTGGGACTTGGGGTACGTATTTGTAGATGAATAGGGAACTGGCGGTGTAATAGAGAACAGAGGTGGTTGTGAACGGAGCATTATCAGATATGATACCAGTACTAAGTGGAGTGCCACAGGGGTTGGTACTAGGGCCCATTTTATTTAACATATTTATTAACGACATTGGGATGAGAATACTCAGCAATGTTTCCATCTTTAAAGGCAAAAAAGGGAGAAAGCAGCGCTAATGTTTCACAAAATCAAGTACATCAATGACAAAACAGTTATATTTAATGGCACATTAATAAAATCACATAAAATTGACATGTATAAAAGAGATGTTGATTAAACTTGTACTGATCTAAGCTGTAGTCCAGAAATTCAGAGGAAGTCCTATTTAGTCCACTTGAAATGTCCTGGCTGTTGCTTTGGTCAATCCCGTTGGCAATGGGGTGCAATTTAGCCAGCCCGGGGTACATTAGTCACAGAAAAAAAGACTGGATTGACTAGTAACAGCGCTCGGCAGCCTCCATTGGGTACACCCAGCAGTGGTGACCCCACACCACAAAAAGACACCTGACCCAAATGAGGAAAGGAATACAACCCTATATGAAGGGCAGCGGTCCTCTTCTCTGTGGTTCGGTCACTGAATAAAAGGTGTCACACAAATACCGCACTTTCCTCCTGGTGGGGTGGTATCTCCTCTTCTCCTAAAAAGCACAACAAACGATATTCTCACTCCTCAGCAATATTGGTACCAATGGGAATTCACAACTGCGATCTCCAGCGGATACCCAAAACAAATGGAAGTTCAGATATTTGGTGCAATACCACTTTATTCAAACAAAACACATACATGCACATAAAAAATGGGACATGTGGTAAGACAATGGCCAATTACCCAGATGGTGGAGAACTGGGGTGAGCAGCTCTCATCTGAGCTTAATGAAAGGAGGAACTACCCGGGATACACCTCCAAAATTAGGCACAGCAGGTACTAGGTCCACGGTCCACCCGACGTCCCATAGGACTCTGACTAGAAGCTCCAAACGCGTTTTCGACCATCACCACTGTCTTTTTCAAGGAGAGTGCCTCTAGTCACACTCCACATGGATTTTAAGCTGACATTAGCCAATACACCATCTATGAGAACGGGAGAAGGAGAAAGTTCACATACAGACATTTATTTCTGTATATCATTGTTTCACTTGTTTTGGTTGAACAAGCTTTTTGGTTATATCGAGCTGCTCCTCTGTTTTTGCACCTTGGAAACCTCCAGTGTTTTATATTTCATAAAACATTAATTACGTATGTAGCCAATCAGAATAGATCTCGGGGTACCTTAGTGCTTTATGCGGTCAGATATCCAGGACAAAAACGGCACATGTCCTCAGCAAATAATTAGGACATGATCAGAAGAATAAGCAGGTGGTCTACAATCTCCCAGTGTGGATAAATAGTGTATCCAAAGTTGGGTCCAGAAACACCAACATATTTCGCTGTGCTAACTCACAGCGTTATCAAGGTGTATTCCACTTGTGAAGGTGCACATTTATATACCCTACGTCCTCTATGGGTCATTAGCATAAATCATTGATGTGATTGTTAGTGATGTGCACCAGCCACTTTTCGCGTTTTGGGTTTTGGATTCTGATTACCTTCAGGTTTTGGGTTCTAATGGGTTTTACCAAACCACCCCCTAAACGTTTTTTTAAAGCATTAAAACTGCTAAAATCACAGAATTATTTTTTTTCTCCTACGCTATTATTAACCTCAATAACATTCATTTCCACTCATTTCCAGTCTATTCTGAACACCTCACAATATTGTTTTTAGGGCAAAAGGTTGCACCGAGGTAGCTGGATAACTATGCTAAGCCACACAAGTGTGCAGCACAAACACGTGGCTCATCTAGGAGTGGCAATGCAGTGGCAATGCAGTGGCAGACAGGATGGCAGTTTGAAAAACTCAGCCCCAAAAAGACCCATATCTGGCTTGATGGTGTTTACTACCAGCTAAGGAGCAGTGGGCGATTGGTGCAGCAATGCAGTAGCTGCATAGAAGTGGAACCCTCTGACAACAGGCGCCGACCAGCCGAGGAGCAGTGGGTAATTAGTGCACTAATGCATTAGCTGCAAAGGAGTGGAACCTTCTGACCACAGGCGTGACCAGCCGAGGAGCAGTGGGCAATTGTTGCAGCACTGAGATGGTCTGAGAGTGTGCTGTGTATCTGTTTTTATCAGTTTAATATCCAATAAAGACCACTATCTGGCTTGATCGTGTTTACAATCAGCCGAGGAGCCAGCGGCGTAATTATAGCACCGTAGCTGCGGTGCTATAGTTTCACCCGCCCCCCAATCCCCCGCAGACTTACCTATCTCGCTGGTCCCGGCGGCTCCGTTCTTCTGCTGAGGACCACCACAAAATGGCCGCCCCCATATAGCACACAGTTCTCTGAAATTGTCTGCTGTATGGGGGCGGCCATTTTGTGGTGGTCATCAGCAGAAGAACAAAGCCGCCGGGACCAGAGCGATAGGTAAGGCTGCGGGGGATTGGGGGGGGGTTTGCATGGGCGGCGGGTGCTTGGTGGGGTGGCGGCGGGGGGCGCCCCCCCCCTAACGGCGGGGGGCGCCCAAAACGTAGCTACGCCACTGCGAGGAGCAGTGGGCAATTGGTTCAGCAATGCAATAGCTGCAAAGGAGTGGAACCTTCTGACCACAGGTGACGGCCAGCCGAGGAGCAGTGGGTGATTGGTGCAACAATGCAATAGCTGTATAGGAGTGGAACCTTCTGACCACAGGTGATGAGCAGCTGATGAGCAGTGGGTGATTGGTGCAGCAATAGCTGCAAAGGAGTGGAGCCTTCTGACCATAGGCGACGACCAGCCGAGGAGCAGTGGGCGATTGTGCAGCAATACAATAGCTGCAAAGGAGTGGAGAATCTGACCACAGGCGGTGACCAGCCGAGGAGCTCTGGGCAATTGGAGCAGCACTGAGTTGGTCTATGAGTGTGCTGTGTATCTGTTTTTATCAGTTTAATATCCAATAAGACCACTATCTGGCTTGATCGTGTTTACCACCAGCCGGGGAGCAGTGGGCGATTTGACAGCCTTCGGCAGGCAGTGGCAGATTGGCAAAAGTGTGCAGCAATTTTATGAGCAACCACAAGCATCTCATGCACGCTCCTGTCACTTTTTTAGGCCATCTTCCGACAGCATCTGGTTGTGTGATGCAGGGTAAGAGTGGCAGCGACGGACTCCTGGAATAATATAGGGAATATCCTCATCTGCATTACAGTGTCTGTGAATGTGACACAGTCATGTATGTGTTACCTGTGCTTAAGGTACAGTGCCTACATTAACAACAATGCAGAATGGTTTCCTGGAGACACCTGTAACACCCTATCTAAGTAGAGGCACCAGCAGAGAGGTATTATATGTACGACAGTAGAATGGAATGGAACCTACTGACCAGACATAACCAGGTGGCCACCAGCTGAGGAGCAGTGGGTGATTCATGCAGCAATCAATGACTCTCAGCAGTGGGATTAATGAATGGTGATGCAAGATGGAATTGTCCTTGGGCCCTCCCACCCACCCTTATGTTGCATAAATAGGACATGCACACTTTAACCCCTTCCTGACACAGCATGTTTTTGCCTTCCTGACAGAGCCCTTTTTTTCAAATCGGACATGTATCACTTAAGTGGGGATAACTTTTTTTTGCTTTTACTTATCCCAGTGATTTTGAGATTGTTTTCTCGTGACACATTGTACTTCAAGTTAGTGGTAAATTTGGGTCGATACAGTCTGTGTTTTTTTGTGAAAAATACCAAAATGTCGTAAAAAATTGGAAAATTTAGCAATTTGCAAAATGTTAAATTTTCTGCTTGTGAGACAAATAATCATACCACTCAAAATAGTTAATAACTAACATAGACCATATGTCTAATTTATGTTTCCATCATTATTTCAACTTCCTTTTAATTTTTTTGGACACTAGGAGGCTTACAATATGAATAGCAAATTCTCAAATTTTCAAGAAAATTTCAAACACTGATTTTTTTAGGGACCAGTTCAGATCTGATGTGACTTTGAGGGACTTGTATGTGAGACACCCCCATAAATGATGCCATTTCAAAAACTGCACCCCTCACAGTATTCAAAACAGCATTTTGGAAGTTTGTTAACCCTTTAGGTGTTTCACAGGAATTAAAATAAAGTGTAGGTGAAATTTCAAAATTTATTTCTTTTTGCAGATTTGCAATTTTAATACATTTTTCTAAGGAACACAGTAAATTTTACTAGAGAAATGTGACTAAAAATTGATTCCCCCAATTCTTTTGTTTTCATAAATATCCTATATGTGGCCCTAGTGTGCACGTTGACCAAACCACAGGCTTCATAATAGAAGGAGCACCTACTTGATTTTGGAGCCTCCTTTTTATGAGATTATTTTTTAGGCACCATGTAGGTTTCTAGGCACCATAAGATGCTAAAATTTAGGAACCCCCCCACAAGTGACCCCATTTTGCAAACTACACCCCTCAGGGAATTCATCTAGGGGTATAGTGTACATTTCAAACCCCCAGGGGTTTCACCAATTGTGGTACAACTGGGCAGTGAAAATGAAAAATTACATTTTTTACACAAAAATGCAGTTCTGGCTCAAAATTTTTCATTTTCACAAGGAATGAAGGAGACAAAGCACCCCAAATTCTGTGCCCCAATTTCTCCCGAGTACGGCAATGCCTCACATGTGACCAAAAAATACCAGTTGGGTGCATGGCAGGACTCAGAAAGGAAGGAGTGATTTTTGGATTTTGCAGCTCAGATTCTGGTGGAATGTTGGTGGGTGCTATGTCGCATTAGCAAGACCCCCCAAGCACCAATACAGTGGAACCCCCCCAGAAGTGACCCCATTTTGCAAACTACACCCCTCAGGGAATTCATCTAGGGGTATAGTGTACATTTCAAACCCCCAGGGGTTTCACCAATTGTGGTACAACTGGGCAGTGAAAATGAAAAATTACATTTTTTACACAAAAATGCAGTTCTGGCTCATAATTTTTCATTTTCACAAGGAATGAAGGAGACAAAGCACCCCAAAATCTGTGCCCCAATTTCTCCCGAGTACGGCAATGCCTCACATGTGACCAAAAAATACCAGTTGGGTGCATGGCAGGACTCAGAAAGGAAGGAGTGATTTTTGGATTTTGCAGCTCAGATTCTGGTGGAATGTTGGTGGGTGCTATGTCGCATTAGCAAGACCCCCCAAGCACCAATACAGTGGAACCCCCCCAGAAGTGACTCCATTTTGCAAACTACACCCCTCAGGGAATTCATCTAGGGGTATAGTGTACATTTCAAACCCCCAGGGGTTTCACCAATTGTGGTACAACTGGGCAGTGAAAATGAAAAATTACATTTTTTACACAAAAATGCAGTTCTGGCTCATAATTTTTCATTTTCACAAGGAATGAAGGAGACAAAGCACCCCAAAATCTGTGCCCCAATTTCTCCCGAGTACGGCAATGCCTCACATGTGACCAAAAAATACCAGTTGGGTGCATGGCAGGACTCAGAAAGGAAGGAGTGATTTTTGGATTTTGCAGCTCAGATTCTGGTGGAATGTTGGTGGGTGCTATGTCGCATTAGCAAGACCCCCCAAGCACCAATACAGTGGAACCCCCCCAGAAGTGACCCCATTTTGCAAACTACACCCCTCAGGGAATTCATCTAGGGGTATAGTGTACATTTCAAACCCCCAGGGGTTTCACCAATTTTGATACAACTGGGCTGTGCAGATGAAAAATTTCATTTTTTACACAAAAATGCAGTTCTGGCTCAAAATTTTTCATTTTCACAAGGAATGAAGGAGACAAAGCACCCGAAAATCTGTGCCCCAATTTCTCCCCAGTACGGCAATGCCTCACATGTGACCAAAAAATACCATTTGGGTGCATGGCAGGACTCAGAAGGGAAGGAGTGATTTTGGGATTTTGCAGCTCAGATTCTGGTGGAATGTTGGTGGGTGCTATGTCGCATTAGCAAGACCCCACAAGCACCAATACAGTGGAACCCCCCCACAAGTGACCCCATTTTTAAAACTACACCCCTCAGGGAATTCATCTAGGGGTATAGTGTACATTTCAAACCCCCAGGGGTTTCACCAATTTTGATACAACTGGGCTGTGCAAATGAAAAATTAAATTTTTTACTCAAAAATGCAGTTCTGGCTCAAAATTTTTCATTTTCACAAGGAATGAAGGAGACAAAGCACCCCAAAATCTGTGCCCCAATTTCTCCCGAGTACGGCAATGCCTCACATGTGACCAAAAAATACCATTTGGGTGCATGGCAGGACTCAGAAGGGAAGGAGTGATTTTTGGATTTTGCAGCTCAGATTCTGGTGGAATGTTGGTGGGTGCTATGTCGCATTAGCAAGACCCCCCAAGCACCAATACAATGGAACCCCCCCACAAGTGACCCCATTTTGCAAACTTCACCCCTCGGGGAATTCATTTAGGGGTATAGTGTACATTTCAAACCCCCAGGGGTTTCACCAATTTTGATACAACTGGGCAGTGAAAATGAAAAATTACATTTTTTTACACAAAAATGCAGTTCTGGCTCAAAATTTTTCATTTTCAGAAGGTATGAAGGAGAAAAAGCACCCCAAAATCTGTGCCCCAATTTCTCCCGAGTACGGCAATGCCTCATGTGTGACCAAAAAGTGGCAGGACTCAGAAGGGAAGGAGTGATATTTGGATTTTGCAGCACAAATTCTGGTGGAATGTTGGTGGGTGCTATGTCGCATTAGCAAGACCCCCAAAGCACCAATACAGTGGAACCCCCCCACAAGTGACCCCATTTTGCAAACTACACCCCTCAGGGAATTCATCTAGGGGTATAGTGTACATTTCAAACCCCCAGGGGTTTCACCAACTTTGATACAACTGGGCAGTGAAAATGAAAAATTACATTTTTTTACACAAAAATGCAGTTCTGGCTCAAAATTTTTCATTTTCAGAAGGTATGAAGGAGAAAAAGCACCCCAAAATCTGTGCCCCAATTTCTCCCGAGTACGGCAATGCCTCACATGTGACCAAAAAATACCAGTTGGGTGCATGGCAGGACTCAGAAGGGAAGGAGTGATTTTTGGATTTTGCGGCTCAGATTCTGGTGGAATGAATGGTGGGTGCTATGTGGCATTAGCAAGACCCCCGAAGCACGGTGAAATTATGAACCTAATAATCCATAGATGTGTGGTATATTTTAAAACACTCTTTTATACATAGGCCGGGTTTGTCGGGGCAAGTGTCACACTGGAAAATAGTTTGCTTTCTTATTCCCTTTTTATAGCAAACTTTGCACCTTTTTTGTGTCCTGCCCTTTTTTCCAGTGGAGGGGATTTCATCAGGAAAATGCTGCCCTGGTACAATACGGGGGCCAGTACTCTGGCCGGTAGAACGGAATAGCACGTAAGCGTTATACAGTGCCATCTGGATGATATACACGGCCAGCTTCTTGTACCAGATTTTTGTTTTCCGCAGGGCACTGTATGGCTTCAGTACCTGATCTGAAAGATCCACTCCGCCCATGTACCTATTGTAATCCAGGATACAATTAGGTTTTGAGGTGTGGGTACTGGTACCTCGTACAGGGACGGAGGTGGTACTGTCTCCGTGAATTGTTGTCAGTATAAGGACATCCCTCTTGTCCTTATATTTGACCAACAACATATTTTCGGTGCATATTCCCCTGCTTTCACCCCTTCTCATTACTTGGGCAATGTGCGTTTTTGGGAGGCCTCTTTGGTTCTTGCGCACAGTACCGCAAGCTGCTGTACAGTACCTCTTGAACCAAGGGCCTTAAACAGGGGGATGCTAGTGTAAAAGTTATCCACATAGAGGTGATAACCTTTATCCAGGAAGGGGTGCACTAAATCCCAGACAATTTTTCCACTTATACCTACGAGGGAGGGGGGGCATTCTGGCGGTTCAATTCTTGAATCCTTCCCTTCATATACCCTAAACATGTGGGTGTACCCTGAGGTGCTTTCACACAGCTTATACATTTTTATGCCATACCTTGCCCTCTTATTGGGAAGGTACTGGCGGAATTTAACCCTTCCTTTAAAATGTATAAGGGACTCGTCTATGCAAATAAATTTTTCAGGGATGTACATCTCTGCAAATTTTGCACTGAAATGATCAATGACCGGCCTGACTTTGAATAGCCGGTCAAAGGTGGGATCATCTCTGGGTGGGCACTGTGCATTATCGTTGTAATGCAAAAATTTAAGGATCATCTCAAAACGAGCCCGAGTCATGGCCATACGGTAAAATGGGGTGCTGTACAGAACATCTGTACTCCAATATTGCCTAATTTCTGGCTTTTTTACTATGCCCATATGAAACACCAGACCCCAAAACGTCATCATCTCTACTGCATCTACAGGGGTCCACCTAGCAAATGATGACGTGGGGTTTTGAGCAATAAACTGCTGGGCATATAAATTAGTTTGGTCCACCATTAAATTTATAAAATCATCAGAGAAAAATAATTTGAAAAAGTCAATTTCTCTGAGACCTGTGGAATCAAATTGGATTCCTGGCATGGCCAAAAACTCAGGAACCTGGGGCTCAAAATTGTCTGGTGGTGGGGTCCATACGAGATCAATTATTGGGGGGGTCTCAGCTGCTCTACGGGGGCGTCTTTGAGGGGGTCCCTCATCACTAGAGGAGGAAGAGGAGCTTAAGATGAATCCTTCAAATTCCCCGCTTGCCTCACTGGCTGTGTCAGAGTCAGAGGCAAGCATGGCATATGCCTCCTGCGCTGAATACATTCTTCTGGATGACTGGGATGACATTTGGGATGACATTTGGGATGCCATTTTTATTTTTGTGTTTCTGGTAGTGAAATGTTTCAACACGTGTATAGTGTAGGGGGGGTACAAACTTTATTTCAACCAGGGGGGTATGTAGTGTGTATGTAGTGCAGAAAAAAAAAATACTTTATACAGGAATTTGATCCCAATAAAAAAAAAAAAAAATTGATGGGGTTAAAAAAAAAAAATTGAAGGGGTTAAAAAAAAAACAAAAAAAAAGGTCCTGCGCCAAAAATTGAGCACAGATGTAACGTCCGTCACTGAACAGCGCTCAAAGGCAACAGGAATTTGATAAAAAATAAAAATAAAAAATAGATCAACCCTTTGCCGAAAAAGCTGATCAGTGATGTACGTCACTGATCAGCGCACAGTGGCCACAGGACACCCACAAAATCACAGTGTGTGTAAAAAAAAAAAAGACCCCACAGCACCCTCAAAAAAAAAAAAGGTGATCACTGATGCGACACTGATTACCAGTGAGGGGCAGCAGGTGCACAACCTTTGGTGCAACTGACAGTGCAACTGGCAGCAACTGACAGGTATATATAAAAAAAAAAACCTCTGCACTCCCAAAAAGTTGCTGATCACCTCAGATATAGTGATCAGCACAAAAGGCGGGGGCAGCAGACACAAAATATAGCACTCTCTATCACTCTCTGTCACTATCTCTCTCTATCTCTCTCTATCTCTCTATCTCTCACTATCTATCACTCTATGACACTGCAGCAGCAGCACTGACAGTTATATATATAAAAAATAACCCCTGCACCCCCAAAAAGTTGCTTGGGGTGCACAAAAGGGGGGCAGCAGACACAAAATATAGCACTCTCTATCACTCTCTGTCACTATCTCTCTATCTCTCACTATCTATCACTCTATGACACTGCAGCAGCAGCACTGACAGGTATATATATTAAAAAAAAACCTGCGCCCCCAAAAAGTTGCTGATCAGTTAATTTATACTGATCAGCACAAAAGGGGGGGCAGCAGTCAGTTATATAAAAAATATATAGCACAATCTGTCACTATCTCTCTATCTCTCTCTATCTCTCTCTATCTCTCTCTATCTCTCTATCTATAACTCTATCACACTGCAGCAGCACAAAATATAGCACTCTCTGTCACTATCTCTCTCTATCTCTCTCTATCTCTCTCTATCTCTCTCTATCTATAACGCTATCACACTGCAGCAGCACAACACAGGAAGTCACAAGTAGTAACAGGATCCAGGAAGCATCCAGCACGCTACAAGCAGTGATCAGGTAAGTACAGTATTTGCAAGGATCAGGTCAGTATACTACGGCAGATAGGCACGGTGACCGCACTGCACGCAATTCCAGACCGGAATGGCGTCTGCAGTGCAGTCACCGTTAGTTTAAATCCCCCTCCATGGCTGTGATTGGTTCGTCGGTCCGACGAACCAATCACGGCCTTTGGGGGCGGGCGGGGTGAGGTGGGGTGACACCAGTGTCACCCGTACACCCCGTGGTGATTGGTGCTGTACTTTACAGCACCAATCACCTCCGATCCCTGTGTCACCGGCGAACGTTATTCGCCGGTGACACAGAAAACGCTGTAATTGGCTGTTCACACTGAACAGCCAATCACAGCGATCGCCGACGGGGGGGCGGCATCGCAGCCCCCCCTGGGCATGCAGGGACATGTCTGCTGTCAGGGACAGCAGACATGTTTAAACTGTCACCGCGTCTATAGACGCGGTGACAGTTTAAAGCCATGACGTACATTTACGCCATGTGTCGGGAAGTACTTCCCGACCATGACGTAAATGTACGTCAAATGTCGGGAAGGGGTTAACAAACCAAACATTTCAGCGACAGGGCCTACAAAACTGTGGCTGAAATTATTGGTTTGTTTGGGCCCCCCCACACACAAAAAACATTCATATCTCCCTGTATAAACTGGCTCTACAGAGACAAGATGTCATCGTCACTCGTCATCCTCCTCCTCTGAATCCTCACCCCCTTCAGTGTGTACTTTCTCATCCTCAGAGATTATCAATTCGTCCCCGCTGAACTCCACAATCACAGGCCCCGTTATAATCTCTGGAGGCAATTCCTGGTCTTCATTGAATAATTGATCATTCATTTTTATAAAATCATCTTCTCCACATTTTGCGGAAGCAACCTCCTTCGCCGCTCATTGACCAGGTTCCCCACTGCACTAAAAACTTTTTCAGAGTACACACTGGACGGGGGACAACTCAGGTAAAATAGAACCAGTTTGAACAGGGGCTTCCAAACTGCCAGTACAGGTAAGGACTGTCTGACATGTCTACTTGGATGCTGTCACCAAATAAATCCTCCACCATTTTTTCAATGGTGACAGCATCCAATGCAGCGACAGTAGACATGTCAGCAATCGGTGCCAAATCCTTTAGTCCGGACCAGATGTCCAAACTCCCTCCTGCTTGCCCTGCATCCCTGCCAGCGGGTTGTGTGGGAAATCTCAGCTGTTTCCTCGCAGACACATGTGTCGGAGAAAATGAAGGAGCTGGGGTCATGTCACGGTCCCCTTCAGATGACAATCTCCTGACCAGCAGGTCTTTGCACCTTTGTAGACTTGTGTCCGCGGGAAACAGAGACGCAACATACTTATTTATTTTAACAGTTTCTTATATAGTGCACACAGATTCCGCAGCGCTTTACAGAGTATAGTTGATCATTCACATCAGTCCTTGCCCCAGTGGAGCTTGCAATCTATATTCCCTACCACACATATACATGCACACACAGACATTCTAGGGTTAATTTTGTTAGGAGCCAATTAGCAGTACTTGTGTATTATCACGGCGCCCATCGCATCGCAGACCATAAAGCATGCGATGGTATGCGATGTGATGTTCCGCGATGTTCCGCAATGTCATACAATGTTACAATTGTATGGCATTGTATATGGCATACAATGCCATACAATGCGATGCGATTATAAATTGTATAAGCACCCTAATGGATGCTTACAATGTTAAATGCACCCCCACGCCACCCCCAGTATGAACGTGAGAGCCCGCGAGGGGCGGCGGTACGTGTCCTCCGACCTTTTTTTGTACCCCCACTATCCACGTCGGTGTGGAGTTGACTTTATATAGTGTGGCGAGCGTAGCGAGCCACCGAGCCTGAAGCGTGGCGAGCGGACGCGCATTACTTCACAGGTATACGCGTCCCCTCGCGGGGCTCATGTGCTCGCCACGCTTCGGGCTCGGTGGCTCGCTGTGCTCGCCACACTATATAAAATCAACTCCATGCCGACGTGGATAGTGGGGGTATGAAAAGGTCAAAGGACGCGTACCGCCGCCCCTCGCGGGCTCGCTGCACTCGCCACGCTTCACGTTCATACTGGGGGGTGGCGTGGGGGTGCATTTAACATTGTAAGCACCCATTAGTGCTTATACA
This sequence comes from Crinia signifera, assembly GCF_055691185.1. Classification (NCBI taxonomy): domain Eukaryota; kingdom Metazoa; phylum Chordata; class Amphibia; order Anura; family Myobatrachidae; genus Crinia; species Crinia signifera. Next base: position 82,513,366 of record NC_139226.1, read on the forward strand.
ATTTAACATGCAATAAAAAAATTGTGCGACTTAATTTGTCACATCTCTATAACAAAGGATTCCTACATCTGCTTATGACACTGTAAAATCATATATATTTAAAAAGTTATACATGTTTGTTCACAAGCAATTTTCTCATGTTTGGCCGATTCACACATCTTTTTTTAGGGAGGACACATATGCATTCCTACACAAATGTACCTTTTGACCCTTGTTTGTCTGCCTCACCCACTCCATGAGGAAAGCATTGTTCTGGACCTGCTTTTACCTACTACTGTAGGAGCTACCTCACCTGCACACAAACTGCTTTCTCACCTATTAAGTTGCTCTGCACATGTGCTGACACAAACTAATTAGCAGGGAAAAGTTGGATAGGAACATGGGAATGGCCATGGAGAGGGTTACACATGGGAAACTTCTACCACACTTCAACAAATGTTCAAAAATACCCTGGTCAGTAAGTACACATAAATGTAGTATTTGTTTCACACAAGAAATTACACATACAACAATTTTGTTTTAATTGGTCAAATAAATTTATTTGCTGTTCAGCATCACAGCTTATTTGACACTTTAATGTCATAAATCAAATAAACAAATAAAATAGACACACAAATAAAAAAACAGCTAGAACAAGAGGTTGCATATCTCCAAACATGTGTTACCCTGCAAATGCAATGGTGAAAGAAATGGGGACACCAGAATACGTACTGCAACAACCAGGGTGAATACTAAGCAGGATACACACCGCCAAATATTTATCCTGCATTTGTAGAGGTCAAAATAAGAACTTTAATGCCCGTGGCACGAAAATGGATCGATGGCCAACTCAGGAAGTGAATGTCCAGTGCAATTTAAACATTTGGGGTCCAACCACAGAGGAAGTGAACCAGGTCTCATTATTTGGGCCCTTTTTTCCCCCTTTTAGATGGGGCCTTGGGGACAGGGGCCTTTGGCTCAGATGGCTTGCGGCGTCTTCCCCTAGTGGACACAGGAGGTTCAGCAGAGGTGGAAGGTTGGGGAGCAGCTTGGGGTGGGCCAGCAGATGGGGGATTGTCCCTTAGGGACCTGGCGGTGGTCAGCAGCTCCGCAAGAATTTCATTCTGGCGGCTGAGGTGTTGGCCAATGCTTTGCATGCCAGCCGCCAGAGTGTCATTCATGCGGTTCAAGGCCTCACACTGCTGCCTGTTTGTGGCCTTCCACTCCGCCAGAAATTCCCCAACCTGCTGCTGACGGATCGCAGCATCCACCCCTTGCTGCTCGATCCTCTCCAGCATCACCATCACGCTCTCATCCCATGTCTCCTGTGGCTGGGGGTGTCGTCTTGGTGGAGGCTGGACCACTCGCTCCACCTGTGGCTCTGCAGAAGAAGATGCTGCCGGTTCATCCTGGGTTTCTGCTTCTTCTAGGATAATAATTGAAAACAATGTCACCATCACATACGCACAAAAAATTATCTTGCAAAATACAATGCATTACTGTGACTTACCATCAAAAGCAGCAGCAAAGACCTCCGCCGGGAGCTCACTATCCATATTGGATATCCCCCTGACCTCGGCCACATCAATGACGTCCAAGGCGTCCTGCTCCAGGGGGGTATACTCCAAATTATCTGGCATAGGACCTCTCCCGGTGGACATGCTGTGGTTGTACAGGTCAGTCATCTTCCTCTTCAGTGTCGTATTGAAGTCTGTCCACCTACAAGTTTAAAAATACAAATATCACCATGAGATATGTGCACCACTGTGCTACGTGACATTTCCTAGTGTGGGTGATCTTATGTTTTTTAGCCATATGTGTCCCACACACACATTAATGTCTCCATTAGGAGGCATTTCAGTGTCTCATCTCATTCATTAGGCCACTAAATGCACATACATAGATCACTATGCAGAAATGACATCATCCATGGCCAAATTATGCACCTCCACCTGTTGTGAAACTACACACTCCACCATAGCTTGACAGTGTGGTTATTATGGAGTAATTTAACTATGGGATGGCATACTGGGATGTGTAGTTTCTCACCAGCTACATGTGCACAGTTTGGTCATTCTTGTTTCAGTAGCATCATATAAAACATGTTACAACAACTCTTTCAAAAAAACACTTTCTCTTGTCCCATCACATACTTCACATACTTCACATGAGCAGAACTGTGCCCATAACCTCACATCACACCAATGGTGCATGTTTCATATATCAATGTGGGTTATTAGACATGGTTGTGTTCACATGTGACATTGAAGTGTAGCACTATCTACAAACACACCTTTCTATTATTCTCCAAACATACATGTAACATATGTACACACATATGACATTATCAGGGGGACAAACACACTTGCCTTTTCTTCACCGCTAGCCAATCTCTGACCACTGGTGACACCTGGTTCACTTCCTCTGTGATCTTGTCCCAAAGGTTTCTCCTTGCACTGGCACCCGGCTTCCTGGTTGGCAATTCGATCCATTCGCGTGCTCTGGGCACTAAAATTCTTAATTCTGCCTCTACAAATGCAGGGTTTCTCTTTTTGGTGGTGGTATCCTGCTCAGTCCTCACCCTAGATGTTGCAGCTCGTTTTCTGGTGGCCCCAGTTCTCTCACCATGCACCTGCTGGGTCACACCTGTTTGGAGAGATGCAACCTCTTGTTCTGGCTGGTTGCTTGGCCCTTGTGGAGCTGGTGGAGGTTGAACAGGGCCTGTTAGTGAGGGGCCCGCTTGGTCTTGCAGGCTACTTCTCTCTTGAGCCCTCCTTCTCCGCTCCTGTTCCCTCTGCTGTAAAGCTTCAAGCAGGGATTCTGCTGTAGCTCTCTGTAGAGCGTCCTCAGCTGCGGAAACGTCTGAGCTAGACATGTGTGCAGCAATTCTGGCCTGCATCTGACTGAATATTTATATGTTAATCTCCCGCCATGAACAAGGGGGCGTATATTTTTCACCGCAATGTAGTTGCTAATTTACGCCGATATTTCCCGCCGATAATTGCCGCTTAAATTACGCAGGTCTCAACGCACCTGATCAATCACCTGTATATGCACATACACAGGTTGTGGAGCATTGTGTGTTACATCGTGAAATGTGTGCACCTGTCATTCCAATGATGAGTGTTGTCAGCTGGTATCTGTTGGAGTTCGTGTATGCTTTGTGAGTCACATTTCAAAACATCACGTTATAATGCTTTCCTTACATATGTAATGAGTATGAAATTGTCATACACCAACATGTTGCATTGTGCCCCTTTTAGCAGCGTATTTATTAGTAGACGGTTGCGTGTATTCTTTTCCGCACACTGTATATACAGTACGTCTCTCCATGGAAATCGGTGTATTGTGCCCTTTTAGCAGCGTATTTATTAGTAGACGGTTGCGTGTATTCTTTTCCGCACACTGTATATACATTACGTCTCTCCATGGAAATCGGTGTATTGTGCCCTTTTAGCAGCGTATTTATTAGTAGACGGTTGCGTGTATTCTTTTACGCACACTGTATATACAGTTCCTCTCTATACATTGAATGCATGCTGTTGGTTATGGTGTGTGTATATCGGAACGGTCCGCGTAAGTTTCTATTCGCATCCAGTTTGTTAATGTAAGAAGGATTAATAAAGTTAATACTAAACAAACAATTTTTTACACCAATCAGCAAGCACCAAAAGTGATATATGTACCTGCAATTATTAACTGCGCCATTGCCACTATGACTTCAACCAGGGCTAGGGCGTTTTCGACACAGGAGCTGTTGGCCTTGGTTGAGGTCATGGACCGTCACCTGGGGCCCAGGGGCCCATATGTGTCCAACATGGACAAGCGGCGGGCGTATAATGCTGCCCGCCGCCTAATATACACCCGGACCGGCGTCCGCAGAAGCCTGGCCCAAGTTGAGCGGCGCTGGTCTGACCTGCGCCGGCGGCAGCCAGTGTTGCTTTCTACACTTCGCCGCCATATTGCCCGATGTAAGTTTTTATTTACTAGTATGTCTGCGTTTTTTTGCAATGTTTTCTGTACTTTTTATAAATATGTTCCTGAGTATGTGGGTGTATATGGGGTGTATATGGGGTGTATACGGGGTGTATATGGGGTGTATATGGGGTGTATAGGGGGTGTATAGGGGGTGTATATGGGTGTATAGGGGGTGTATAGGGGGTGTATTGGGGGTGTATTGGGGGTGTATAGGGGGGGGGGTTAAGTAGTTGCTCAGTTTTTGGGTGTAGCATATCAATTAGTTTGCATGATAAATGTCTGAAATATAACAGCAATGATAATTTGGAAGGTTATGAGCATGACTAATGTGAATTTTTCTTTCCCCCTTTTTTATGAAACCCAATCTTCGATTTCTATGACATCAACATGAACATTTCAGCACGGGCAAGGGCACGCATAGAAGCCCGGGAGCAGGCAGCCCGGGAGCAGGCAGCCCAGGAGCAGCCAGACGAGGAGGAGGAAGAGGAGGAGGAAGAGGAGGAGGATGAGGAGGAGGAAGAGGAGGAGGAAGAGGAGGAGGAAGAGGAGGAGACAATGGGTCCAGCTGGGGCCCACCAAATTTTGCCATCCCCAACCCCCACCCCCTCCCCAACCCCCTCCCCAACCCCCACCCACACCCCAACCCCCACCCCCTCCCCAACCCCCACCCCCTCCCCTACCCCCACCCACACCCCTACCCCCACCCACACCCCTACCCCCACCCACACCCCTACCCCCACCCCCTCCCCAACCCCCACCCCCTCCCAAACCCCCACCCCCTCCCCAACCCCCACCCCCTCCCCACCCCATTTCCAACCCCCCTACACCTCTCCACCACCCACCCCCAAACTTCTCCAATCCCCACTTCAACCCACTACCAGTATCCCAAGTCCTATCCCATCCCCCTTGCTCCTGACCCCCCCAACCACCGCACACCCAACCAGCGGCGAGCAGGATGGCTCAACTAGCCGTAAGTAAATAATGTGTCTAATGTTTACCTACACATTTCTACACATAAACAATCACAACAACCACATATGTGTATCCAACATCAACATTAGTGGCAACATATCACTGCAGGGCGACCATGAGGTGTGGCCTGTCCTTCTCCAGGAACAAGGGTCCCCTTGGTGTTTTTTTTTTAGTGTGGCCATGCCTCACCCCTTGAATAATTGACATAACAGTACATCCAATGACATATCCGACATTAGTGGTGTTGTAGTTATGTGGATCCAGGTGTTGTGTAACTCCACTTCCCAGCATGATGTGCAACATAAATTTATAGATTGTTTTGTTCATAGTGTGTGAGGCCATGCGGATGCATGCTTTACAAACATAGCTTTAGGCCTATAATTTGTACAGCAATGTCCTAAATTTAAAATAGTAAGGAGTGCTTAAGCCGCAACAATGTCATAACCCTTAAATAGCACAGCCTAATTGTGAGGTTAGAGGTGAGTCCCCCAAAACCAAACTACCAATTGGGATACAGCATACATTCATCCAATAAGGAGTAATTTTTATATTTTTATGTAATATGTACAGTATGTGTGTGTCAACAGATTAGTATTTTGGACCATGTTTACAGCATACCCATCTTCAATGTAGTGGAAAAATGTATGTGGCCTTCACACTTAACTCACAAATTCATATTATGTTACAATGCAATAAACATTTATGTATATGATATATTAATTATAATGTGTTTTTCCCCTTCACTACAGACACTGAACAGCACCAGGAGGAGGTGGCCCATATACTCCAAGAAATGTTCCTGACCATCCTGTACCTGCATATTCTTTTCGCCCAACTGCAGGCCCTTGTTTAATTTTTTTTAATATTTAAATTTTATATTATTAATAAAAAAAGTTGATGTTCAGTTAGAAGTTGCCTGTGATTTTCATCATAAATATGTGAGAGGGTTTGTAAGGGCAGGTACATACAGATGTGTCATGTAAGTTATATTGGTAATTTGAGGTGAGGGGTAATGAATGATGTGTGAATGTGTGTGTTTTGGGGTGAAATAACACATAGTGAAAAGGCATGATTTTTTATTGTTGTTAGATGAAAACATCACACATAACATCAGGGTAGGTCTACATGTTAAAAAAATCAGATCAAACTAATTAGGGACATAATTTAGTACATACACACAAACCCCAACATAAATTTATTTCCAAGTAAAAGCAATGTGGGGACACATAGATAGTGATTAAAATGCCACATTAGAACATAACAAATATACATGTAATGAGGGTTAAAATGTTGTTTTATTAGGGTCTTTATTAAGGTAGACAATTGAGTTAATAGAAAACAATAATTGAATAACAATTAGAATAATTAATTAATTGTCAGAAGTGTAGTTGAAAGGCAAGATTTGCAGGTCCATATATGTGAAGGGTATGCCAGCGTGCACGGACGTACGCTCACTCTCACGAGCGGTGACATAAGCTGAGTTTTCTATTGAAAACAATAGGGACCCGTCCGTACAAGCTGGCGTACGCTCAGATAGCCGCAAGAAGTCGGCGGGAAGACGGACGAGAGACGTCCGTAAACGGTGGCGTACGCTCTGTTGTACGCCAGTTGTCGGAGTCTAAGGGCTGGTCCGTCCGTGTACGTTGGCGTACGCTCAATTGTACGCCACTCCCCTTCGACGTTGTTCCTGGCCGTACGTATGCGGCTGATTTGTGGGTGGACTTAACCCCAACGGCCGCGTACGGATAGCGTACATTAATAGTGAACGTACGCACGTTTGGCCGCTACGATCAGAATAACCTCCATAGTCCTTAGTTTACCCTGATCCATAGAAACATAGAAACAGAATTTGACGGCAGATAAGAACCACTTGGCCCATCTAGACTGCCCCTTTTTTAAACGTGTTACTGTACCTCAAACCATATTTGATCCTTATTTTTTTGTAAGGATATCAATATGCCTATCCCAAGCATGTTTAAATTGTACTACTGCATTTGCCTCTACCACCTCTGATTGGAGGCTATTCCACTTATCTACTACTCTTTCTGTGAAGTAATTATTCCTCAAATATCCCCTGAATCTTACTCCCTCTAGTTTCAGTGCATGTCCTCTTGTTCTGCTGCTCCTCTTGCTGTGAAGAATGTCTCCCACCTGTACCTTGTTAAAACCCTTGATATATGTGAACATTTCTATCATGTCCCCCCTTTCCCTTCTCTGCTCCAAAGATCCACTTGTCCACATGTCCGTAGTTAAGTGGACAGTGAGTACAGCCGCATTTTTCAGGGCACTGAGGACACTTTTTATGACATCCTTGTACATCCCGGGTATCGCCTGCCAAGTGAAGTGGAATCTAGATGGGATTTGGTGCCGGAGACACAATACCTCCATCAACCGTCTAAATCCCACTCCACTGATGGCAGACACCGGACGCACGTTTAACACCAACATAGCTGTCAAGGCAGCAGTTATCCTCTTTGCCATAGGATGACTGCTGTCGTATTTCGTCCTCCTGGCAAACGACTGTTGGACGGTCAATTGCTTAGTGAAAGATGTAGCAGTCTTAAGACTTCCCCTCTGGGATGATGACCGACTCCCAGCGGAATCGGTACATCTGTCAGAATGAACTTAGGTCTACAGTCATTAGGTCAACCCCACTAGGTCGACTGGCAGGAAGGTCGACCTGACTTAAGGTCGACATGGGCCAAGGTCGACATGACTTAAGGTCGAATTTGCATAAAGGTCGACATGAGGAAGGTCGACTGGTCATAAGGTCGACATGGGTTTTTCACTGTTTTTTGATCCGGATGTCGACACAGTCGACATGGACACAATTGGCAATGAGAATCGGACCCTCGCATCGCTCGCTTCGCTCGCAATGCTTCGGGCACACTATTTTATTCTCCCACCACGCCCTAGTGGATGGTAGGGCATGAAATACCGCCTGTCGGCACATGTCGGCTCAAAAAACAGTGAAAAACCCATGTCGACCTTATGACCAGTCGACCTTCCTCATGTCGACCTTTATGCAAATTCGACCTTAAGTCATGTCGACCTTGGCCCATGTCGACCTTAAGTCAGGTCGACCTTCCTGCCAGTAGACCTAGTGGGGTCGACCTAATGACTGTAGACCTAAGTTCATTCTAATAGATGACCGCTTCCCCTCCCAGCAGCAGCAACAGCAGCAGTAGCAGTAGTAGGTGTAGCGCTGCAGGATCCTCCGGAGGAATCTCGGATATAAGAGGAGTCAGTCATGCTGGTGACATGGCCTGCAGGACTCCCCCGATCCGGATCAAGGAGGAATTTGATGAGGAGGGAGTTGGTGGTGTGCTTTTCAGGCACTTGGCTTCAACAGGAGGACCATGGGATTTAGGTATCCCTGGACTGCTAGCCATAGTTCCTGAACTAAACGCTGATTTATAAAGGGTCTTCAGATGACGTATAAGGGAGGATGTCCCTAGGTGGGCAAGATCCTTACCCCTGCTTATTGGAGCTTTACATAAGCTACATATAGTAATACATTTGTTGTCCGGATTCAGATATAAAAAAATCAAGACCGTAGAGGTGGATTTATTGGTCCTCAGCCCAGGCATTATGATGGGCTTTTTCATCCCATGGACAACAACTGTTTCCCCCCCTGGTGCCTCATTTAAGCAAACCACCTCAGCATCCTCCTCGTCAACTTCCTCCTCAGCGCCAGCTACATCAATATCTTCCTCTCGGTCTACAACATTGACACCTTAATTACCTAAATCAGGAACTGCACTGTGGGTGATCCTTCCAGCATATGCAGAAGGATTGCTGAAAATGGTGTAAGGAGCCACCTCTTCCCATACAGCGATTGGACGATCAGGCATCGCAACCACTAACACCCTTGGACTCTCCTTGGGGGTTTGTGATAATATGTCTTCTTTAGTAGGCAGGGATGTTTGCTGTGTTTCTTGATGACAGCTAAAATCGCTTCAAATTTCTAAAGGGGGGAGTAGGAGGGCTTGCATGGTCATGTGTAGTTGAACCACCAGTCATGAATACAGGCCAGGGCCTTTACCGTTCCTTGCCACTCTGTGTCGTAAATGGCACATTGCCAATTTTACGTTTCTCCTCCGATTATTTGAATTATTTTTTTTTTGGTCCTCCTTTTACTCAACTTTGGCTTTTTGGATTTTACATGCCCTGTACTTTGACACTGTACATCAGCCTTGGCAGACTACGTTGATGGCATATCATCGTCTATGTCATCATTACTACTTGCATTTGCAGCAGATTCAGAAGTAAGAGGAAGCGGCCCTTTCCGTATTTGATTCTACATATTTTGGATCTCCATTTTTTTTGTGTAGTTATGCAATATATTACACCACAGGACAGCACCACTGGAGTGCAAGTATATATGGTAGTAGATGCACCAATAGAGAGGTATTATATATACGGTAGTAAATTAATTATGCACCACCAGAGATATAGTATATATGCAGCAGTAAATTAATTAGGCCCCATCAGAGAGATATTATATATACGGCAGTAAATTAATTAGGCCCTACCAGAGAGATATTATATATATGGCAGTAAATCAATTAAGCCCCACCAGAGAGATATTATATATACAGCAGTAAATTAATTAGGCCCCACCAGAGAGATATTATATATACGAAGGAAGGTGGTGGCACAGCACTGATTTAAGGAGGAATAATCACCATGGGATGTAAGATATAAATTATTTTAAGAAAAACACGCATATAATTAATACATTGACAATAGCATATACTTTGTAAAAAATTAATAAATAAAATCTCACTGTCAGGATGGATGCTGGAGCCACCAAGGCTCAAAACTTGGGTTTTGGTCCAATTGGTAAGTGCAATTGGCCGAGGTTGAGACCTCTCTACTCTCAGGATTGGACCAAGCCACCCTCCACCACTCACCACTTCCACTCATTGCCGCTTTGGAGATCCACTCATCTACCTTATCTGTTTTTGGGACCCCCACTACAAAGATCCACCTCCAGGTGAGCTTCATCATCTCCAGCCACCTGTTGAGACTTCTTCCCCCGGGAACCACCAGCACGGACCACTGACAGAGATTCTTCTCCAGGCGTGGCTCATCCATCCTAACCACCTGTCCCAGTCAAGTCTCCCCTGGTATCATCCTGAGGACCACTGCCTTTCCCCAAACAATTGACTACCCAACATCTCCAGGTGAATATATGATCTCAATCACCCCAAGGAGGTTATCCGATTGGGATTGAATTTGTCCCACCTTCCACTGGCCAGTGCTGGCCGCAGGTCCTTCTGGCTGATATTGGATCCATAATTGTCCCACCTTCAATCTTATTGATATCTCCTGTGGCCCTTCATTTGGACACCACTCAATTGAGAGGCTACAACATCCTTTCCCAGTATCGTACCATCCCAAGCAGTGTAACTGCAATACATCGGCCACGGTAAAGTGCACTTACTAATTGGACCAAAACCCAAGTCCTGAGCCTTGGTGGCTCCAGCATCCATCCTGACAGTGAGCTTTTATTTATTTATTTATTTATTTATTTATTACAAAGTATATGCTATTGTCAACATATGATCTCTATTTGTTTTACCAATGGGTAATGCTGCACTTTTCCTGTTACCCCAATTGTAACTGCCATTTGTTTGGCACAACCTAGATCAAGAGGGAATGTTGTTAGCAGGTTTAAACAAAAAAAAACTTTAGTTTTTAAACCATTACGCTTACCCATATCTGAGGCTCCTCCTTCAGATATTGTGTCATGTTACCTGGTTGTGGGGTATATGTATGTTTTACTCCCTGTTTACATATATGTGTCGCGCTTAGGGCGGCGTTGGCTACAAGGTGGGGCTATGGCTATGTGTTGAGACCTACAGTACTTGTCTCCTTCCAGTGTGTCTCCCAGTCAATTATGTATGTGTTATGTTTCCTATGGTTCCCTACCCTGCAATTTCTGGCTAGGTGTCCTTCCTTACCACAGTTGAAACACACTGTTTGTTTCTGTCTTACCGTGTCTGGCCTTGTGTGTTGTGTGTTTTTGGTTGGGGCACTACTGAAAGCATGACTGCCGGCTGCTATCAGTTTCAGCACACCGTTTGTTTGCATTTTTCTCATAAATCGTTTGTCTAGATCAACAGCAGATTTTCTTAAAGTGTCTATGGTAATTTCTCTGCAGTTGGGAAAAATGGTTTCTATGCGGGTTCTCAAATTATCTTTAAGACCTTGTATCAGCACAGAGACAATCACTCCCCTAATACAGTATGTATGTTGTCCTTGGGGTCAGGGATACCAGTGTGTATTGGCAATGCCTGCAAAGCACGGTTGAAATATCCACTGGCAGATTCACCATCTTTTTGTTTGATAGTGAACGTCAGGATATTTTCAACCATCACAGGGAAATATACACCCAATTGTATATTTATTAGGCGTATATTTTCCTGGTTGCCCTGTTCAGTTAAATTCTTATCGCCCTCCACACCACTATCTCGAATAAATTTTGGGATATCTATGTGTAAAGGGAGGCAAGCTCTCAACATATGTCGCCAATCCTTATTGGTGGGCTCATCTGAATTTCCCAGCTCCCTTACAAAATTCTGACACTTTGCCAGATTTTTCCTGGGATCAGGGAAATTTGAGATGATTGAACGACGTTCCAATCGTGTCCACGTATTGTGCAAGTCGCTAACCCTTACAGGCATTACCTCATCACTGTCTCCATTCCCACAAGGAGTTTCCACTGGGTGCAGAGGGTAGGTTTGTATCCCCTCTGCACCATTGGACAACATCCCAGGAATAACTATCTCTGTGCTGTGTTGTGTGTGCTTACCTGTGTCTCCAAGTATGTTCCTGGCATCAGCCATCTCCTCGGCTAGGATGGCAGCAGCAGCTTGGACTGTCTCAGCCTTTCTCTCATTTACGCTAGCTTCGCAAGGGATGGCTGGTGTCAGGAACTCCTCCTGTGGATCTGTACCTTGCTTATAGGGGGTAAAAACAGTATACAGGTTATTCATTTTCATGTTTTTGTTGGTTTCACTTTGGACTGGAATTGTTCCCTTTTTTACATATTGGGAGATAGGAACATTTGTATTCCTGTGGCTGATTATATTTGCATCTGACAAATAACCATGTTCCCTTTGAATTTTTCTTTCCTTCTGCCACAAGTTTAGACATTCATTTTGTTCAACTCTCTCCTTGAGTGACAATAGCAAACATATCTGATCTCTAACTGCTGATAAGACTTCTGGATCGAAACTACCAACACTGGGAAATTCTACTTTGCTGCCTTGTGTCATTTCCTTCCATTTATTTAAGTAAACAACTGCTCGTTCACCGTGCTCCCTGCACATTATGAATGCCGCCGATCCTTGTGGTCGGCGTAACTCTTCCCTACGTAGCACAATCTTCCTGTGCGAGCTAAAATTTCCCATTGTCCCAATTAGGCTTATAGGAATTAATAGTTCACAGCTAGAAAAGACTGGTGGGTGGTTTTATCAGTGAGCAACACCCAAAGGACTCCTTCTCTGTAGCCTGAAATATTTCCGCACTCAAGCGTGACACTCAGACTACGAGGATGTGTACTCAATCACCACTCGCTTTCGACTAGAAACGAATCGCTAGTCGACTTGCAGGGTGCGGCCAAATTTTGCAGAACACAAAAAAACTTGTTTTTCCTGTATCCTCAAAACTGGTATTTCTAAAGTGGCTAATCAGATCACTGGGTTCCGATTTAGCTTCTTGTACCCTTCCGGAGGATCCAAATAGGCGGGTCCACGAAAGGGGCAGTTCCTATGGGCACGTCGTCACGTGCACCTATATGTCTTATTTCAACACACAAATAATATCCTGATCTGGACTGCGCTGTGGGTCGTATCGTCACACGCCCATTCACCCAATGATTTTCACACTGGATGCTAATTACACCTTGGCCTTATGCTTAAACTTGAAATATTTCTGTACAGAAAATCTTCCCTGGTTGGTAGTTTCTCACTAGATACTTATGCAGGTATAAAACCCTTAAATGGCTATAGGAATCTATTAAAATAATGCTTGAATTGCTTGTTTTTGAAAAATGAACCCAAAAAAAATTATTTACTTTTATTAATTACCGCTTTATCCACAGTATGTTAATATACCGTTTAAATAGAGCTTGTGATTAATACTAGCCACCTCTGGGCTCCTATGTGTGCTGCATGTGCAGTGCCAGCGAACAGCCACGTGTGCACGTGTGTTTGTTAAAACCTGTTCACCGGCTGCCGATGGATTGGCCACCCAAGTGTTCTGCAGTGTATTTGTAAGGTCGTGATTGGGTACCGCTAAATGCAGCAATTTCGCCGAAATTGGGATTACAACACAAATCTGTAAGTAACGTACAAGGATGCAAAATAAATCTCGCACAAAATCCGTAAATTACGTACAGAGATGTGAAACTATACTTAACGTAAACACGTGTGTGCGTACCTTACGTAATACACTGCAGACGCTTTACGTTACTGTAAAAGGTCCAGAACTTATCGCCACGTGGTGGAGTCCCTGACCCTGCAGTAAAGGACAACAAAAAAATTATAGTTTTGCACAGAAGGAATCCTCTATGTACTATAATGAACACAGGCCTTTGCCTCCACGTGTGCGAAACCTTATCGCACGCGCACATGTACCGTAACTATAAACAAGCAATTCAAGACACTATACCCCGTTAAACTACTTGTGGCAGGCAGAAATACAGTTTACTTAATACGAACACCTTATATATTTAAAACACGTCACGTAATTTCTCTTTGGATTTCACTTATTATACCTCGGGTTCATACGCTAGCACCTCTCAAACCCTGTACCGCCGCGGACTTCGCCTCTCCAGCAATGGTTAAATGATCACTTCCACCCTTTTGCTGTTATAGGCTCAAGTCGTGCGCTTGGTCCAGTGTTCTAGAGTATGAAACGCCCGGACGAAGCCCGCAATTTTTAAAACCGATATTTATATAACCAGAAGGACAATAAGTGAAATGCGCAGTTTACGTACTCTTTCCGTAACTTGCGTACCCTTTATCCCTAGCTACGTGCGAACAAAGCGTAGCGGACCTTTTCCGTGTGTTGTACACACTGGATCAGTGCCAGTAATGGATATGCCTTCGCAGTACTTAATCCCTTAACTGTGAATACCTTTTAAGGACAATGTCCGTAATAAACCTTTATCACCAGATGAGAATGAGACTCGAGACAAGGATATAACAAAGGGAGGAGCTAGATTCTCCAAATAGTGTATTTAGTCCCTAGCGGACAAAAGGGGGTTACAGAAAGAAGAAATACAGGATAACACGTGATACAATTCCCTTAACAATACTAATACACTTTAAACTAACAGGGGAACAGAAACAGATACAGAATATAATCAGCCACATTTACACAAACAGGAATACAAATGTTACCGTAAAGAGAATATCGCAGCGCAGTCCGGTTGGAGCTCGCTACATTCAAACTGAACTTAGCCCGGTCAAGATGTAGGGAGAGATGCATGGCCAAAGAGACCGAGCCAGTTCAGGGATAGCTATTTTATAGGGTCCAAAAAGGGGGGTCAAAGGCCCTTACGATTGGTCAAGGGTTCAAATGTCCAGTCTTCAGTGATTGGGGCAAGGTATTGCACCTGGTTTGGATTGGTGCAGGGTACTTTGGTGTCCTTTGTTTGTTAGCATCGTCGTCAGGGTCGTAAATCAGCAACAAGAACTGGTTACAACTTGATTCCTTTGTCTTACACAGGACACATGGCAAAAGTACATATAATAAGTATTTTGTCCGTAATTATCAAACCATAGGACTTGCGAATATTTGGCTGTGACCGGAATGCTGCGCAGGGGACACAGAACATAAAGATACCAAACATGTACAGAAACAATTGTGTATTGCTGATTAACCTATGTGTGGTGCACTAAACCTTTAATAAACTATATTTTATTTAGTGTAAGGTTGGTATTATGAATTTATGTGTATTAGTATGGCTGCGCTTATGGTCCACTTTGCTACACAGACTTGGGTATAATACTTTATTTGCGCAACTCTGCGAACCAAGATGGCGGCCATACTATCCTAAAATGGCGTGTGTGCAACTCGACTTTAACAGGATGCACCACTTTGCTTCAAATTCCTGGCTCTCACTCTCCATGGGACAGGGTCTGAGATCGGTTGTATCTTGGTGTGGGTTCCGGGCCCATAAGCCACCGGTACACCTGGTTGGTTTCATAGTCTTGTTATACCATCACCATCTTTTTAAAATATTTTTTTTTCTGTAATTGTATCTTTGGGTTTTAAATTTATTTGACCAAATTTCAAACTCTGAGGACATGAGGGGTCCCTGGTGTTCAGCTTTGAAGTACCTGATTTTCTCAGTGGTTGTTTTTAGCTCTTTACTGGCTTCCACAACGAGCAGAATCAGATCAAAGCTGCATTTATTTAGTATGGCGATCCATCGCCTGCAGAACTCAGGGCTGGATCTGCCAATTGTCGGCACATTCCTGATTCTGAATCCCAGTGGTATATGTTTTTGTCTATAATAGTCAGACAAATTACGACCATGTAGCTGGTAGTCTGTTTCTCTACCTGGTAATTTTAATAGATAATGGTAGAGGTCCTCCATGTCAGAGGGTTTAGATCTTTCCTTGGAAAAGCACCTTTGACACTGGTAGCCCAGTGATACAAGTGGCTAGTAAAGCACTTTGGCCAATATTAAAACAGACAAGGAGTTACCAAGTCTATCTGAACTGAGGCCTATGGCTTTCTATCGCAGAGGCTGAAATCTCAGGGATTTGCTCCACACAGATATTACAGCCTTTGATACCAGTTTGAATACCACCAACAAAGCTCCAACAAAATTTTTCATAAATAGGAACACCTTCAAACATCCTGACAAAGAAAGAACTTACAACATTCGCCATATTATAACGTGCAACTCGAGGTTTGTAGTATATGCCATAATCTCCCCATGTGGCCAATACATTGGCAAAATTAGCAGACAGTTTAAGGAGCGTATGGCCATGCACCGATCTACAATCAAAGGCGCATTGGAAGGAAAATCCAGTGATCAACCGGTGCCCATCCACATGGACATGCATTATCTACTCTAAAATACATCATAATAGACCAAGTACCGGAGAAGAATAGAGGACTGCGTGTCACCCCTGTGAGTGAACAGGGGTCTCACCCTGACCTTAACGGGTTGAAGTTTGATTGGAGGTCCCTGTATCCACCCCCTGGAGTTCTTTACCATCTCTACAAGACGGGGATGGGTATATTCTTCCCATCAAAAATTGATTGTAGGCTACAATTATGGTCTTTATATTGTAGCTAAAATGTAACAGATTTCTCCATAGTCAGTGAGATATCCATCTATCTATTTTATTGACCAGGGCAGGTATTATCAGTATATTAATAATATATGTAAAAAGCCCCTGAGTCTTTATTGCCACGAGGACATCAGCACTAAATATCTAGACAGTCAACTCATCAGTATATCGGTGAGTTGATATGCATTAGTGAATAGCAATGTATGTCCTTAAATGTTTTTAAACATTTCTTTTATCAGCTTTTTACCACTACTATATTCAGTATTATTACTGTCCTAAAATATTGTCACTTTAGTACTGTTCTATATCACTGTTTTTTTTCCCTTTTGATGCAGTGAGCGGTCGGGACCAGGCGTCCAGATGTTGCCAGGCAATGGAGGGATGCGGCTCACAGCTGATGTCATCTCCAGGCACCTCCCAATGGAAGACACGCGCTGGCCGATGTTTTGCACGGGATGGGCCCGTGTAAGGATTCTCAGCACCTTAGGCAAAACATCAACCTTCTGCCCCCCTCCCCCCTATACTGCCACCAATACCCACTTTCCAACCCCTTAAGGCATACTTGAATAACATTCGGGAATGGCAAGGAGGCTCCCAAAAATCATGTGGTCCTCCCAGCCCCCTGGGAAGGTCTCCCTATGCCACCCACAACAGAGTACAGGGGGCAGCAAAATAGGGAAGTATGCCTCAAGGGAAAGTACATTAAGTACAACAAGGATCCTCATAGACATCCTTGATTTTTTAATAGGCAGACTTGGTGGTGCCCCCCCCCCCCAAGATCCTGATGCTCTAGGCAGCTGCCTAAAGCTGCCTAATGGTAGAGCCGGCCCTGTGCACAGGGGATCCTCCTGCACCAGTATTTATACAGGTATGTGTCACTTTGTAAAATTGTTCACTGTTTACCTGACGACAGGCAGTAGCATACAGGCAGACTCAGCATAGCAGAATGTTGAAAAGCTCCAATGGTCCCTATGATAAAACACCCCCGGCTTATGACAGGTAGCTATTCCACCATCAAGAGCAAGGTGACTCTGCCCTGGAAACCCTTATAGCAGGAATTCTGCTACTGCGCCCAAAATCTGGGGTCTGGATCCTCCACATTACTTTCATGTGGGAGAATGCTGACTCTGCCACAGTGTGTGTGTTGTGTGTATGTGTGTGTGTGTGTGTGTATGTATGTATGTGTGTGTATATATATATATATATATATAATCTTAGAGCATTACCGGAATATCAAAAATGGACTGACAACCCATAGTGTACCCCGACATTTCAAAATTTGTCAAGCAGGGAATCCTGATGGCATGCGGTTCATGGGGCTAGAACATGTCACTCTGGATATAAGAGCAGGGAATAGAGACATTCTACTGCTCAAAAGAGAATCATATTGGATTTATATGTTGGAAACATTGCATCCAATGGGACTCAACGAGGGTATGAAGATCACCCCGTTTTTTAAATAGGCCACTGCGCCCCCCTTTTTTATTACATTCCTGAATCCTTCATGTGTGAATTTGTATGTGTTTTCTCCTCCCCACATATATATATATATATATATATATATATATATATATGTTTTTATATCTCTATATATATATTTTTATATATGTTTATATATTTTTATACTTTCATATTTGTACTTTACGATTGTATTCGATTTTATTCGATTGTGGTTGAAGTATATACGTGTTATCATTATGGTTGTACAGTGATGACTTCTCTTTCTTGCTGTTTTTTTGGATATGATGCTATAATAATATTTATGAAATTATTGTTATACCGATGTATTTCATGTGGAGCCTGTCTCACATTTTACATGTTTGTTAGAAATGGGTAATATAATTCTTTTTGTGTATAGAGAAAGGTTTTCTGATAGAAACAAATCGTTTTCTATCGATGTTTTTCATCGAGGCAAAATATGTATATATTATACTCATCGATGCAAAATATAATATTTTTATTTACATGTATGCAAAATTTTTCCGCATATATGTCATTTATATGTGTGCAAATTTTTCTGCATATATGTTATTTATGTGTATGCGAGTTTCTTTGCACAATAATGAATTTGTCTTATGTAGAGAAAAGGTTTTTTTAAGTATGGAAAGTATTTTTTATGTATAAAAAAAAATATTATTATTTTTTTTTATGTATAGGGATTTTTCATGTAGAAAAGTTTTTTATGTATAAGATTTTTTATGTGTACATTTTATGTATATCTTTTATGTACATGTTGCAACCTATGTATGAACAGTTGCATTAAGGAGAAATGGTTTCTCTCATTTTAGAGTAGTCAGAATATCTGACATATAACCCAAAGGGGTAATCAGTGTAAAGAATGGTTACACCTGTACGGACACCATTTAAGAGGAATCTGTCTGACGCTAGGCCAGCCCTCTGACGAAGTCTGTTTGTGACGAAACGCGTAGGGACGGGGCCTAGCATCTCTAAAGTTTGTGTCCGTGGAGCTGTAATCGAGCTGAGTGTGGAGTGTAACCTCTCCTACCCTTTTGAGTACGGAGTACTCAGTTTATGCTGTGAAGCCTAACAGGTAACAGCCGCATGCTGCGGTATGTGACCCCATTCGTTTGTTCTGTTTTATATCAATAAAAACCTTTAAAAACTAAGTGGTAATACACTATTGGAGCGCCCACTTCTTTCTTCTCCTAGATATATATATATATATATATATATACACTAAACATCTGCACTCACCTTTCCTAGTTTTGGGGTGCCCTATGGCTTATGACCACATTGTTTAAACAGAAATTGTAAGGGCTCTGTACTCACTAAATTAACTGATATTTATAAATAGTGGAGATTTAGTTCATGAATTGATCAATGCATTTAAACCAGCAGCCCCTTCACAGGACCCCACTTCTCTGCAGATCCTAACACTATTGCTCAAAATGGTTACAATACACATAGCTATCACATTAATGTTTGATTCCAGGCATGCTATCTGGTCTAAAGCTCACAGCAGACTATGCTTTTTTTTTAATTCAGATATTTTTTATTATATACTTTTCCTTTGACAGTACAACACTTCATAAAACAATAGAGAACAGATTGGGTGCACACCTTCCTGCGCAAATTATAGCAGCCTGTACTTCTTATCGGTATATAGGGGACAAGCTGGACACCCTTAAATAAACTTTTTGGAAATGGAAATTATACCAATAGGTGAAATATGGGCGTTTTTGGTGAAGAGAAGCTAATACTCCCCTCTTAATGTGTTGAACTCTGGTGGCTTCTTCCCTTGTTCTTATTTCGAGTTAGTACATGAAACGAAAAGAAGGGAGATAGAGGGCAATTTAGTACACGAGGGAAATTGCCCCAGGAGAGAAGTCCATCCTATGGAATTAGGATATAAGTGACGAAACGCGTTGAGAGCGATCCACATCTACTACTGCACTTTATGTAAGCTGTTCTTGTTCATTTTTTATTTTTTCACTGTTCACCTTAAATAAAGCTCCAAAAAATTCTAACTGGAGTTTCTTCTTCTTTCCCCACTGTGTGACACTTTTTGATGGTTGGACCCTTGGTTGATATTGTGGGATAACTGCCCGAAGAGGCTATCTGAATTTATCCAGGCAGTCCCCAGGTAACCCGCAGCAACAGGATACACCAACATCATTTATTGATATGCACTAAAATTATTGCAAAAGGGTACGCACAATATTTTATATTATATTTCATGGAAAATCCACTTACTACACTATAGAGCGCTTTTTTTCTCACACACCCCCCCCCCCCCCCCTTTTCCCAGTACACATATCGGAGACGGTGCAACAGCACCTCTAGAGAGAAGATTAGCAGCCACCTAACACAGGGTGTGTGGTCGGAAGAATTCTTCCCGTCTGAAGGAATCACTTATTGGACATCACGTGTGGAACAATTCAGTACCCTTTGGGTAGCAGCGCTATACAGTACCCCCCTTGATTCATATATATATATATATATATATATATATATATATATATAGAAGAAAATGATGAGAGCAAGCGCTCCATAGTGCGTGAATCAGTTAAAAAATTAATACAAGGTAAAACTGGTGATACAGAGAGCAGAGATCACGTACCGAATGAAGCGCAGCCCTCTGACGAAGTCGATGATGAAAAGCGTTGGGGCGTGGCCTAGCGTCACCTCTGACCAGAGTTAACCTGTGGAGAATAGACCACCGCTGCCGTCTTCCGCCTGCTGCCTGCCGCTTGTTGAAAGCCATCCGAGTGTAACCGCTCCAACAACCTGCTGCGGAGTCAGCATTGCTTGTGAATATACTGCGGTGTTTGTACCGCTTCATTCGGTACGTGATCTCTGCTCTCTGTATCACCAGTTGTTTTACCTTGTATTAATAAAATTATAAACTATGCAGTGCTTGCTCTCATCATTTTCTTCTACATAAAAACACCTGTGGATTCAGGACTACCTCTGTGAGTTGGAGTTAAAGCTACCGGGGACATGTTCACCTGAGTGCAATTTAAAAGGACACTTATACAGAGGAAACTCTCTGATGGTATTCACTAATTTGCACACTGTTTTTTCTTTGATATATATATATATATATATATATATATATATATATATATATATTTGTGAAGGTATATACATTTTGTTGACTGACCAGAGACAAAGAGTACTTGCTCTTGAGCATACATGAGTATACAATCACAACAAAGATTGCAAGCTTGCAGGGCCCTCCTAACAGTTTGTTACTACCCAGTTTATTTTTTCACTGTTTCCTATTGTAAAGCGCAATGAAATTTGCTGTGCTATATATATGAAACGGTAAATAAATAAAGGAATTATTGGATATTCTTGCTAATGTAACTTGAATGGCATCCTTTGTACATCTTAAATTTTATTTATATATTCTTACACTATTAGGACTTGATAGTGAAACCGCATACATAACTATCTTTTTAGTGTCTTGGAAATTGCAATTGTATATCTGTCCTGCACTGCCTGTATCAGCAGCTCCAATAATCCATCATTATTCTTTTTCACAAACTCAATCATAAATTTAACGTCAGTGTCCAACCAAAGGAAATTATGGCAACAATGATTGGCTACTATAGACCGATTCATTTGCATCAAAAAAGAGGATAGGTGGGTTGTGGTCTGGTGCATCATCTCTTATAAAAACAGGCCAAGTAAGTAAATAGGGAGTTGACTATAGACAACAGTTTAGCTAAGGAAGATTTAAATAATGATTTGATTATATGTCTAGATAATTTACAATATAGTATTCTAGTCAACAGGTTACCAGTACTGTTGTCTTCACAGTAAAACCTTTGGTTCAAACTAGATTTGTTCCTGTACATACCCTTCAGGGGAAATTTATTTGGGTCATTTGTTTAAGGAGATAAGCTTTATGTCAAAGTTCTATATATCAAAGTGAAATATTTATTGGTGTGTCCATATGGTTTTTAGTAAATGATTTTTGATTGATATTTGCTTCAAATGTAGTAATTTACAAGCACCTCACACCTTTGGTATTCACATAATAGAGTGTTGTGAGCTGCCACATGCAGCCATTTTCACCAGTACTTTATGCTCAGGATCATTGTGCATCTGAATATCTAGACTTGTGTAGGAGTAATGCAGCACTAGTCCTCCAAAGTCACTCATCTGATGCCTGTATAATCATGGTGACAAACGGCTTCTCAGGTGTCCTTCCAGAATATCCCATAAATGCTCAATTGGGTTCAGATCTATGGTGGAAAAGTCATGCTCATAAAACCAAATATGGTCTATGGAAGCCATACCTCCCAATAGGAAATTAATTCTGCAACATGGGATGAAGATAATCACATAATATGATTAGATAGCAGCTAGCATTGATGCTGTGTGCTAAAGCAGCAGTTCTCAAACTGTGGGTCCTGACCCCAAAGTGGGTCCCGACCACCTCAGCATGGGGTCACGACTCCATGTTGCTGGCCATCAGATGAATGTGTTTGTTGAGGGGGGACAGGGGATAACTCATTAAGTAAACACCCACTGCTCCACTCTTCCATCCCCCTTTCCCCCTTTTCCATCCCCTCCGTACCCACTGCCTCCCTCTCACAATAGCGGGTACTTCCCTTCACTGACCACACATGTGGCGGCCATTCTTTGGTAACTTGCTGGGGTCCTGTAATAAATATTTATTGTCTGAGGGGGTCCCAGAGCAAATAGTTTGAGAACCCCTGTGCTAAAGGATCAGCTGCCAGGAAATTGACACATCAACCTTTCGTTATTTATGTTGGAGTCACATAGGAACTAATTTTCTGTCAAGAATTTAGATGGCCAATTTTTCCCCTACTTCATAGTCCACTGTCTATGTTCTTGGCCGTTCTGACAAATAAGTAGCTGTGATAACCTTTATAAACTGTACACTGCTATGTACATCTCAAGTATGATTTTCACTCTGCCGATTGCTCATGCCACCATTTTTCATGACTTTCTAATGCTACATGTTGAAATTTGCAATCACTTGATCTGTTGTTGCTTGACTGTTTTAAGTTAACTCCTGGACAATTGCAATCCCAGAGTATGCATATGTGCTTACTGTGAAGCCCTTGTTTGCGCTATGCTAAATTCCTCATTTACCTAGGAATTACCTGCATGTTTATTAAAGTTTTCCCCCTAATACATCCAGTGTTCTTGAAGAGGATGTGCTATATCGGTGTGCTAGATCGACAAACACACACACAATTATAAGTAATTCATTTATTTCAGTGTTAATCATTCTACTATTATTTATTTTCTAAATTTTACACTGTGATCTATCCAGGTACTAGATGCATGGACAATGATTCCATTCTCCCTTTCTGCTTTACAGTGGGCCACTCACTTTTTCTTGCCCACCAGATCATGCATTTCCAATCCTTCCTTGACACTTGATAAGTAGAGTATCTCCACAATCCATAATGGAAAACTTCATTATGCCACATTCTTACATTTCTGCTTCGCCTCAGGGTTGAAGAGTCTTCCGCTACACATCTTACGTTTAAAAGCCTCCCTGATCTCTTTATTCCGCAAACTATAGATAATAGGATTAAATATCGGTGTCAGCACTGAATAAATGACTGCTAGAACCCGGTCATAGTACAAAGAGTAACTTTTAGTTAGCCGGACATACATAAACACAATACAGGTGAAAAACACCAATACTACAGTCAGGTGAGACACACAGGTGGAGAAAGCCTTTATTCTCCCTTGGGCTGTCCTTATTTTCAATATTGAAAAAATTATCCTAATATATGAGATTATTATAAATATGAATGTTACCAGAATAATAAAACTATTGATTATAAAATCAGCAAGGACATTTATGGTGGTGTCTGTACAAGCCAGACTAAGCAGTGGTGGAAAGTCACAGAAGATGTGCTGAATTTCATTGCTCCCACAGAAAGGCAGCTTGGATATTAAAATAACTTCAGTTATGGGACATAAAAAGCCAATTGAAAAACAGCTGGCTGCTAACTTTATAGTCATTGTATCGGTCATGATAGAAGAATAGTGCAGTGGGTGGCAGATTGCTAAATAGCGGTCATATGCCATGGTGGTAAGAAGATAGCACTCACTGGCTCCAAGAGAATGGAAGAAATAGGTCTGTAAGAGGCAGCTAGTAAAGGATATACTTTTTCTTGGCAGTAGAAGATTAATTAACATCTTTGGAATAGTAACTGCTGTATACAAGATCTCCAGAACGGATAAAATACTAATAAAAAAGTACATAGGGGTATGAAGGCGTGAGTCCACCCTCACTAAGACAAATACAATCACATTACCAACAATAGTAAGAAGGTAGCAGAGAAGGAGACAAGGGAAAAGAATTGGTCCATATTTGTACAGTGTTGGGAATCCTACAAGGATAAATTCCGAGACAGTGCTTTTATTCCAAGTTTCCATTTTCTGATCTGTAATGGAAAAAAAAACCTTTAGATAAAACAGATATAGATCTACAACCAACCTGGCATCCATCCTCAGGAGAGGATAGGTTTCCTCTTCTGAGGATGGATGCCAGGTTGGTTGTCTGATGGAAATTTATTTGGCTGCAGTATATCCTGATGATGGTCCAGTTTGGCCCGAAACGTCACGTTACGGCGGTATGTCAGCATTTACCTGCTATTATGGAATAAAATCCATTTGAAATTTTACCAAAGTGGTGGTTGCCCTTTTCCTCCAATATATACTTTGATGTTTAGTCATCTGTAGGAGCACCTCCCAATCAACTGGATACCTACTAGAATGCAGACTTTACATAAAAAGTATATATATATATATATATATATATATATATATATAATAATCCCCAATATTCCTAAACGCGCTACCAGAAATGCAAATATAACAAGGTACACAAGTTAAAACAATCGTGACTTGGCTGCCTGACCACAAAATTCCCAGAGGGTTTAAGGAATAAAGTCCACAAAATGTTTTCCAATAGTGGAAAGGCGCCTATAATACAGAAACACATAAGTGAAAAGTGATAAGCCTATAAGTGATAATTCTTTTTCAATGATGCAATGAGGATTTCATCCAATATTAGTTTTTATTTTGTCCTTCAATGAAGAGTCAATAGTACAATCAGATGTATAAAAACGTCCCAACGCGTTTCGTCTTTAAAAAGACTTCATCAGGGGTACTATGATACAATCTTCTGGCCACTGTGGAAAGTTCACAATGAATAGAACTGAAAAATTCCTTTGTTCTATCCAAAATATGATAAAATTCTTAATAGTGAATAAACCGTGAAATATGAAAGTGAAACCTAATGGGACTCTCCCAAAAGTACTGTTTACTCTCACCTAAGATATTGACAGAATATTAATGAGAAGTTTATCCTTGGGGGGTTGGTAAGGATAGCAAACAACCTCTGTAAATAGCCTCTGTCTCCTACAACTGTGGTCAGCAGAATGCAAAGGAACAAAGGAATATTTCAGTTCTATTCATTGTGAACTTTCCACAGTGGCCAGAAGATTGTATCATGGTACCTCTGATGAAGTCTTTTTAAAGACGAAACGCGTTGGTACGTTTTTTATACATCTGATTGTACTATTGACTCTCCATTGAAGGACAAAATAAAAACTAATATTGGATGAAATCCTCGTTGCATCATTGAAAAAGAATTATCACTTACTGTATGGACTGTGTTTCTGTATTATAGGCGCCTTTCCACTATTGGAAAATATATATATATATATATATATATATATATATATATATATATATATATATATATATATACTTCCCAAATGGTGGTATAGCTCCTAAATTAAATGTCCATGTCCATGACATTTAATTTAGGCGCTATACCACCATTTGGGAAGTATATTGTGGGTGATGTTTCCTAGCCCTCAGGAAACCTGGTGGTTAAGCAGCCGCAACTGGAATTGGAGCTTTTTAATTTGAATTGTGCATATAAGCGCAAGAGGAGTATTGGGGATAATATATATATATATATATATATATATATCATATATCATCATATATCATGCTTAGCCCAGGAATCACTGTTAAACACTCTGTAGGGGAAACTTCTTACTATAGTACTCCATGCACTATAACAGTGCTGGTGAGGGTTGTATTATTTGTCTGTGTGTCATTTCTTCCTCCCTTTTTAGCCTGGGCTGGTCAGTAATGCTGCATGCTCATGCATACTGTAGATACCATTTATGCTGTGTCTTCGCACAACTTGTTTGACACGGTGACTTTGGGCCAGTGGGTACAAAAGGGGGATGTCTTGTTACACCCAAGGGGTAACCCTTGTTACACCCAGGGATGTTTTAAGTAGCACCCAAAAGAGGTCCATCGCTCACCTACAAAATCTGTTGTCTTTCACTTTCTTTGAAGAGGAAACTTCTCCAGACTGAAGAACACAAATATAGTCTGCATAATAAGAGAACCCTGAGCATTTGGTGAATGTCAATGATGCTCATAGGTACTTGTTTCCTAGCACGACGCCCATCGCATCGCATACCATAAGGCATACGATGGTATGCAATGCGATGCGATGTTACGCGATGGCAGCCGATGTTATACAATTTTAAATTGTATACCATCGCATTGTAGGCCATTGTATGCCATATACAATGGTTTACGATTTAAAATTGTATAAGCACCCTAATGGATGTTTTCAATGTTAAATGTGCTCCCTATAAGATAATTAATTGTATAAGCACCGTAATGGGTGTTTACAATGTTAAAAGCACCCCCATGCCAACCCGAAGCGTGGCGAACGAAGTGAGCCCACGAGGGGCGGCGGTACGCGTCCTCCGACCTTTTCATACCCCCACTATCCACATCGGCGTGGAGTTGATTTTAGATAGTGTGGCGAGCGCAGCGAGCCACCGAGCCGAAGCATGGTGAGCGCATGCGGAATAAAGTAATACGCATGCGGAGTAAAGTAAAATGCGTCCCCTCGCGGTGCTCGCTACGCTCGCCACGCTTCGGGCTCGATGGCTCGCTGCACTCGCCACACTATATAACATCAACTCCATGCCGACGTGGATAGTGGGGGTATGAAAAGGTCGGAGGATGCCTACCACCGCCCCTTGCAGGCTCGCTGCGCTCGCCACACTTCGGGTTGGCATTGATAGTGGGGGTGGCGTGGGGATGCATTTAACATTGTAAGCACCCATTAGGGTGCTTATACAATTAAAAATCGTATAGGGGCTTATACAATTTAAAATTGCATCGCATTCGGGCATATGGCATGTGATGCGATGCGCAGTGGCGTAACTATGGTGCAGCAGCCCCCGCAGCCGCTTGGGGGAGCAAGTGTCGGGGGGTCTGCGGTGGGTGCCACTGCAAATATAGATGATGGCATCCTGTCAGCCAGGACTGTGCGTACCTCTCCTTGGAAGGTCCGCACACAGATGCCGCCGCTGGTCAGGAGTCAGACCGCCTGGCTGCTGGGGATGTTGGATGAAGAAAATGCCAGTGTAGTGCCAGCCGCTGGAACAGAAGAAAAACGGGTCCCAGCGGCAGGTTGAGGAGGGGGCGTGGCTTAGCTCTGATCGGCGCATTCTGAAGCAGGCGCGCACATCATCCCCACGATCCCCGGCGCCTGGCTTCCTACTTGCGGTCCCCGGCGTGGGCCTCCTCCTCTCCGCGATCCCCGGCACTGTCTTCATAGGGGGGAGCTGCAGCACACAGCTTACAGCCCCAGTCCCCTCAGACGCAGATTTTTAAACAGAGCCTGGTCAGTGTAGCGGCGAAGGGGAAACTTGAAAGGCAGTGGCAGTGACTAACTGTCTTGGACGTTCTCCTATCCCAGGTAATGTTAAATATGGGTGATATACTGTACAATATATCTGGGGGGTGGTCGGAGGAGGAGGTGGCAGATTGGACACAGGCTATCTGTAATAAACTATGCACTTGTTTGTGTGAGCAGCTGCATCCTCCACAAAGCCGCAGGATAAACATCGCATATTGCTCCAAAGGAATTTTAAATACACATGAGGCAACAATAGGAACGGACACCCCTGATCTACTGGTCGCATGACTGAATGGTGACTATACAATTCTCTACATAAATATCTGAGCTACAGTCACTTTACACACTTTTAATGTACCCCATTGTTGTATGTTTAAGTCTGTGATATACCTAATTATTCATTTTTTATTAAATATGATGTTTTTAATATAATTATTGTGGCATCACATTGTTATCCCCCCATTTAGCGCAGTCACACTATCTACCCTATTTTTGTTACTACTGCACGGGAGTGACAACCCTGTCCATTGTATTGCAGCTTGGCACACCAGTCTCATATCCTGCACCCCATCAGATACTTGTTATCTTCTCCACCTCTTCCTCCTGGCAGCTGCTCTCTGGTCCATTGCAATGTTTGAGGGCTCAGATCCACACATACATTAAATGTGGTATAAGAAGCTGGTACACTAGGCATGTGCAGCAGCTCTGCTCTGTCTACTAAACTGCAAGATGTGGTGGCAGCTCTATTGATATTATATAGGAATGCTATTGTTGTCATCATTTAAGGCACTTGCCAAGAAGAGGGGTGTTTCCGGGCAACCAGAAACCCCCCTGTGTTTGCCTATGCCAGTGCATGCTGGCGGGGGGTGGCACATGGCGATCAGATCGCCAGATGCTGTTCTGTAAAACTTTGTGTAGCCATACTGAAACCTAAAAATATAACATAAACAAATGGCACCTTTTAGGGTACCTAGAGCTAGACAGTTCTATCCCTGTGCTAAAATAAATTCTTAATCACACACAACTCACTATTTTATATGATATAGTAAGTATGTACTTAATTACACAGTATATACAGTATATTCTACAACAAATTTCAGTTAATTAGCTTTGCATAAATCTAATTATTTGGTTACCAAAACTAGCAAATGTTATTTTCTCATTATACTGTAACTTTCAATTGTCTTCAAAATAAATACATTTTATCATAACAATATCAATACAAATATTTATGTAATGATGTCATTACTTTTGTAATGCTAATATCTATTGTTTTAGTTATTACCTATTCCTTTTGTTCTCCATTATTATCTGTACTACCGTACCTTGAAAAATCTATAATATTTTAAAGATGTTTAATGCAATTTTTGTTTTCTAAACTTATGGCTAATGTTGCCTGTTTCTTTCAGGGTTGGACCGGCCCAGATTGGTAACAGGGGAATTCTCCAGTGGACCCTTTTGCTCTTCTAGGGATCGGGTTCCAGACGGGTTCCAGACTGTGCACTTGAATTATACATTAAACATATGCTTCTTTATACTACACAGGACTATGGTGTATTTTCTACAGTGTTATATCTACATTATCATGCATGACCTAGCAGAATTTATTATAATTTTTTTATCAAGGGGATTAGACTCTCTAATGGTTAACCCAACCTCTGTGGTGGATGTCCACACCCCATCTTGAGACTGTCCCTAAACATGGGCCCCTACCACTATATTCCATGGTGGACCATTCAAGCGATAGTCCGACACTGGTCTTTATCTATTTTAACTTTAAATAAGAAAAATCTCATAAATAGAATATTAAGAGAACATTATGAACCAAACTACAGCACCAAAATGATGATAAATTATGCCAGTACAACCAAACAGAATATTGGGTCAGATTTAGATTCAGTTCTGAAATGTTTCATATGCTCTGTAGCTTTATCTCTGTGATATCTAAAGATGTATAGCCTCCTAATTTGAGTGCCAACATCTCTGTGAGAGATGTACAAAATATATCTGCTAAAAATCATCTACCACACTTACTAGACACATAAACAATACATTTAAAGGTATAGCTAATTGAAATATGCTGACATTAAGAAACTTTAATGAAAAGTGTTAAACATTTTCATTATATGGATTTACCAAGCCATATATTATTATTATTATTATTATTATTATTATTATTATTATTATTATTATTATTATTATTATTATTATTGATATTATTATTATTATTATTATTATTATTATTATTATTACTATTATTTTTACTATTTGTACTAACTTACTTATTTAAGTACTAATGCCTTTTATTTGAAGTCATGTATTTAAAGATAATACATATTAAACATATAAATGAAAGTATATCATTTATGCAATTAACAAACTAATATTTTGATTCATATACTACAATTATTACCACTACCGCTGCTACTATTAACTCTTATAATAATAATAATAATAATAATAATAATAATAATAATAATAATAATAATAATAATAATCATATTTTACACAATTAGTCATGCCTATTATTTTATTTGTAATAATGTATATAAAGATAATACATTTAAAAAAAATATATTTTAAATTTATGCTGCATATATCCTTTTCAGACATGCAACCTGGCAGTTACCCGGCATTTTGAGTGCCGGGTCATTTTGTCGGCTGCAGTCTGATCACCTTTCACACATAGCAGCAAGTTACCGGGTTAATAACCCGGTAATTTGCTAAAAACACAGGTAATTTGTGTAGTGTGAAAGGGTCTACCAGGATCACAAATCCCAGGTCAATGACCCGGGATGACCCTTTCACGCTACACAAATTACCTGGTAGAACTGCTTCACTCAGTAATTTGCTGTTATGTATGAAAGGGGTATAATAGTGTAACATGTTGATTCATCTACTACTACTACTAATAATAATAATAATAATAATAATAATAATAATAATTATTAAAAAAATGGAAATATTTACTAAATGGAAATGTTTTCACAAAATATCACCAGGTCACTATTAGAACAAATATACTGTATGTTGGTTTGAAATTCTTTAAAAAAAAAACCTATCCTGTAAACCTATCCTATCTGTATTTGATAAATAACCAACCTTTAAATTTCCTCCAAGAAAATACTTATTGTGCTAGATACTATAAAGTAATGGTTCCAAGTGGCTCTAGAAAAAAATAAAAACCTTTAATGGGTTGTTGTCATATTTTCCTTTGCTTACAGTAAACAGAATATATAATACCGTAGTTGGAGTTTATATAGTCCAAACAAATCTGTAAGGAATAAGGTTACCTTGTTCACCTGGGAGAAGTAGAAATCTCTTGGTAATTATTTAGCTATGTAGTTATGTTAAATAAATAATTAATTAAAAAAAATAATTGGATATCTCAAAGCAATTTAAGAACAGGATCAATAGATGTAGAAAAATATAATTTTAGGAATAATTTAGCAATGGTGTGTCCCACAAAAAAAAAGTTCCATCTGTATTGACAAAACTATAACCTATTATTAATTAGCCACCGACCAACAATTCTCCCTTTTTTCTAATTTCATTCTGTTCACAATTAGGGAAGCCACAATAAGTTTTATATATAGTATCCTCATGCTTGACTTACATTTACAACATTGAAGAGTTTAAAAATAAAAATAAATAGAAATATGCAGTTGAATAAATTATATAATCCAATAATATATGATAATCAGTGTATTGCCTTCGGCCCATTCCCATCTCTTGTTCTTTTTAGTCTTTTGAGTAAGGTTTACAAATTGTCCACCCTTTCTGGGTAGTTCTGCAGAAATATAAATGTAACATTTAAATTGTTTATAATTGTTCATATGAAACATTTGTCATTTTAACTAAAATTATTTGTAGTACTATTTCTACTAATTTGCTATTTAAGTACTATTATTTTATTTGAAGTCATGTATTAAAGACATAAATGAAAGTATATCATTTATGCAACTAACAAATATTTTGATTCATATACTACAACAACAAATACTACTGCTGCTACTACTAATTCTTCCAATAATAATACTGTAGTAATAATAATAATAGTAATAATAATAATCATATTTGACACAATAAGTAATGCCTATTATTTTATTTGAAGTAATGTATATAAAGATAATATGTTTTAAAAATATTTTACATTTTTACACCGTATATCTCTTTCAGACATGTGACCAGGCAATTACCCAGCATTTTGAGTACCGGGTCATTTTGCCAGCTGCAGTCTGTCCCCCTTGACACACCCTGAGGAAGGACCATCTTGGTCTGAAACACGTTGGTGCTTTGCCGTCAACCACAGGAGGATCACCTCCTTTCCCCACTGCCATCGGGGTCATGCGACATGTGATACCAGCTCATTCCAGGTGAGATGAACACATGTCATTATGTAGTGTAGTTGGTCCTACCTGTGGAGACGTTTTTCTTGGCTTTTCATTAATTTTTTATATATCGTTTTTATGAACTTTCACCATTAAAACATCACCCCTGTGTTGGAGTGAACTTTGAGAGCGGTGCCTTCTGTTTATGGATGAGAATCTTGGACTAAAAGAAACCTTTACTTGAACATAGGGATTTAATCCCAGGTCAATGCACGTCTATACGTGATCCATGTCTGTGGTGGGAGAAGATATTCTTAAGTTTACAGATACCTTTATGTGAAAATAGGGCTAGTCCCTAAGGTCATTGCAATACATGGGACAAAGTGGATCTGAAAACAAAGAAACCTTTGATGTGAATGTAGGGACCAATATCAAGGTCAGTGTTGCCCTTTTGGGGTGACTCTGGAATAGCACTTGATTTTGGTCACCTACTGTGAGACAGCGCCCTCTAGATCACAAATTTTGGTGAAGCGCAGTCTGACCCCCTTCCACACATAGCTGCAAATTATCGAGTTAAAAACTGCCAACTCAGTAATTTGCTGAAACCGCAGGTAATTTGTGTAGTGTGAAAGGGTCTACCCAGGTCACAAATCCATCCCGGATCGACGACCCTGGTAAAAAGCAGGGTTGGTAACCTGGGATTTAAGACCCAGAATGACCCTTTCACGCTACACAAATTACCAGGTAGAACTGCTTCACTCAGTAATTTGCTGTTATGTATGAAAGGGGTATAATAGTGTAACATTGATTCATTTACTACTACTACTAATAATAATAATAATAATAATAATAATAATAATAATCATCATAATAATAATAATAATAATAATAATAATAATAATAATAATAATAATATTAATATGGAAATACAGGTATTTACTAAATGGAAATGTTTTCACAAAAATATCACCAGGTCCCTATTAGAACAATTATATGTTGTTTTGAAATTCTTAAAAAAAAACCTATCCTGTAATACTGTACTTGATAAATAACCAACCTTTAAATTTCCTCCAAGAAAAAGACTTGTTGTGCTAGGTACTATATCATAATGGTTCCAAGTGGCTCTAGAAAAAAAAAATATTTAATGGGTTGTTATCATATTTTCCTTTATTTTCCTTTACTTACAGTAAACAACACAATATAACATACTGTAGTTGGATTTTATATAGTCCAAACAAATCTATAAGGAATAAGGTTACCTTATTCACCTGGGAGAAGTAGAAATCTCTTGCTAATTATTTAGCTATGTATTTATGTTAAATATATAATTACAAAAATTACTTGGATATCTCAAAGCAATTTAAAAAAAGGGTAAATAGATGTAGAAAAATATAATTTTAGGGATAATTTAGCACAAAAATAAAAAGTTCCATCTGTTTTGTCAAAAACTATAAACTATTAACAATTAGTCACCAATCAACAATTCTCCCTTTTTTTCTAATTTCATTCTGTTCACAATTACGGAAGCAACAATAAGTTTTATTTAGTATTCTCATGCCTTTGACTTACATTTACTACATTAAAGGGTTTAAAAATAAAAATAGATGGAAATTTCCAATCATATATGTTAATCAGTGCTCATTTACATCTCTTCTTCTTTTTACTCTTTTGAGTGGGGTTTATGAATTTTCCAGCCTTTCTGGATAGTTCTGCAGAAAAGTAAAGTAACATATAAATTGTTTATAATTGTTCATATTTATTAATTTATTTACAGTTTCTTATATAGCGGAGCAGACTCTGTTGCGCTTTACAATAGTAGACAGTGGTAAAACAAACTGTGTAACAACAGACAGACTTAGAGGTAGGAGGGCCCTGCTGCAAGCTTACAATATGAAATATTTGTCATCTTAACTACAAATAATTTTTTCTATTTTTTTTCCAAATTCCCCGTCCATACCATGCGCACCATGGCTTTAACACACACACTAATTTTACACCAGTATATATCTATACCATTCCAGGCTCCAGCGGTGACTCTGTCCCCTGCACCTTACCCCACACTGACTGCAGGGGGAGCCAACTCCCATCGTAATGACTGTGGGGTGAGACAGCTTCCTCCACACTAATAAGAGCGGGGATCCCCACTGTCATAGTGCTATGGAAGCACTCACCCCTGATTGGCTGAAAGCATCTCCATGGAGATGCCTACAGCCAATCAGGGCTGAGTGCTTCTATAGAACAATAACAGTGCAATTCCCCGCTGTCATTACTGCGGAAGAGAGATGTCTCACCCCGCAATCAGAGGAGAGATGGCTCATCCGGCAGTCAGTGAGGTGCAGGGGACAGAGTCGCCACTGGAGCCTGGAATGGTATGTTTGTATACTGGTGTCAAATTATTGTGTGTGTGCAATAAAGCTTTACTGTTCTATGTGTGTGTGTTTTTATTTGAACATTCGGTACTTGTGTATTAGCAGGGCGCTCAATTAGCATACATACGCTAGTGTAGTGAAATCGCATTGCGCATCGCATGGCCCGTTTTTATGCCATGCGATGCGTGCGATGCGTTATGCGATCTCACTAGTTTATATGGTATTGTATATTAGCACGGCGGCCATTAAACAGTTAGCATAGCTGTGCTGCTAGAATCAGCGTAGGCTGCATAAATAGCGTAGTCAGTCAGAAGTAGAGTTCCCGCTCCCTGTCAGATTCAGTCACAGCTGAAGAAGTGACAGGAATGGCTGCATCAGTGAGAGGTGAAGGAGAAGTGACAGTAATGGCTGCAGAAAGTGTCGCAATGTTCACCTTGCCAAAGACAGAGGAGGAGGCAGTTGTGTTCTTCCAGCAGCACAATTTATTGTCAGTAACACAAAATTGTCAAAGAGTAAAAAAAAGGGGTGGTAGCAGTGCTATAAATGTATAAAAAAAAAAGAAATTGGATGATCTTTACAAAGGATAGTTTACTAGGATATAAAACAATGACATAGACATATACATATATGAATTAAAAGTTTTTGACATATGTAACACAATTAATATAGGCCCAATTCCACACTATAGCAGCAGTAGGAGAGTCCGTTCCTATTTTTCCCAGATAAGGAGAGGAAGATATAGTTACCGCTCCACAAACTGATAGTTTGAGTATCCGGATATCCACGTGGTCGGCCCAAGGTGGCACAAATAACCGAAGTCCACTGGAGTTGGTCTAGGACAGTTTGGTAATTAACCTCAGGTACCTGGGTGATGAGGTCTGAGATGGTGAGCAGTGGTATTCCAGATTTTGGTGTCCCAAGATGGTGGAGAGGAACAAAGATATTTTCCTGGGCTTGACCGGACTGCGATCCAAAATGGTGGTGGCAAAGGGGCAACAGCACTCCTGACACGTTTCACCACTACAGCAGCTTTTTCAAAGGTATCTGGCATCTCTGGGAGCGAAAATGATACTACCAGCAGTGTCTGTGATAGCCAGTGGCTGAGTCAGACTGTCCAGGAGCAGAAGAGACACCCCAAATCTGTTACCTTGCAACTGTCAGAGCATCTTATTCCTAAAAGTTTGAAAAGGATTCTAATACATCAGCAGTTTGGTTTAGTTGACTTTTATTACAGTGCTCTTTTTTTTTACCTCCTGTAAAACCATTATAATGAAATAATTGCATAGCACAGACTTAACTGAAACAGTCTGGTGCAGGGCCATAATTAGTGTAGAGCTGGCAGTGCCTTACACACAGTGCATGTGCAGTGCATATACTGTTTGGGCGATGATCCATCAGACAGCACTTGTAGGGTCATCCCGTCCTTTCATCCCCACCATTGCTGCTAGCTGCAACACTGCCCACCAAGATTTATGAAGTGATGTGCCTGGCTCCTTCTCTGCTGGGTGCAGAACTTTACAGCAGGCAGTGCTGCAGCATGCTTTGCCCCCTCCCCTCTCTCCCTCCTCTTGTGAGCGATATTATGATGTCTTATCAAGCCCAATTCCATTCCCACAGTGCTCCACAATGGCAGCCATACATCAGTCACTTCTGTCCCTCCCATAGAACTTTCTGTCTCAGGTGGGAATGTGAGGTCAATACACACACATGAGAGGTCCATGCTGCAGATATGAGATGGTGACCTGTCCTATGCTATATCACAGGTACCCTGTCCTATGCTATATCACATGTAATTGCTGTATGTGGAAACATGGCTTAATTTACTCTATCATACACATGTGCTGCTAAACTACAGACACAGGGGGATGACTTTTAAGTATTTTGTACATCATATGTAGTTACCCTTAAGCTCAGTTATCAGGAATTGAAAGTAATATATACAGTACATATAGAAGATATGCTGGAACACATCTTGTAGCAAATAACTAGCAGGATATCCACCTGTAACATATACTCTACTGTGGTGTTACATGTATGGGGGCTCTACTGTGTGGACTAACTTGTATAAGATGCTCTACTGTGTAATGTGAATTGGTACTATTCTGTTGCCACAACGTTTCACCAAGAAACCATGGTGGAAATTTACTAAGAATATGAATACCACTTCCGGTGGGCGGGGTGCCTAGAGAGCCACATCTTAACAGGCATCCCATCAGAGATACAGAAAATCTGCAAGCATCACTCTCCTATTGCATCAACTGGACATAAAACTAATCTCAACGCACACTTCACATTGTGAGGATTACGGTGCTACCCTTTTTGAGCCCGAAACTTATTTATCCACCGGAGTCCGGCCCTCGGTATTGACGGCCTGCACGACCACGAGTTTAGGCGCGAAAACTGGCGCCATATTGGAGGTGCCACACGGGGACCAGACCTCAGCCTGCCGCTGACTGTCTGCCGGAGGAGGAATATTGCACCGGGACGGGACGCTCCTCTCACCAAGTGATTCCCCCACCCCCCCACCTGTACTACTCACCGAGACTGGACCCTCCCGAGGGAACCAGACACCGCCGGCGGCACCCGGCCTTGCGGACACGCCGCTGCAACAGTGTCTTCCCTGCTGCCTGCCAGAACCCGGAGTTACTATAGGCCTCCCGGTGGGCCCAAACGACACTGCCTGGGGGTCGCTCTCCCAGCGGCTGCAAGCGGGGGACTGGGATGACTCCCCATCCTCCCAGACATGGCTGAACACCCGGGGCTGAACCTGCCGTGATAAGAGCGAGTGACTCCTAATGTCCACATCCTGTGGTGGGTGAGTGTTTGAGGGGGACATCCCAACTGTGCTCTCCCTGGCCCTCCACAGCAGGAGCTTTTATTAAGAATCTGCCCCCCTCCAGCCCCAAAGCCGGCCATCACCCCGCTGAGACTGCCCCACAGACATACCCCTTGATTATAAACCCTGGTCCGGTCTTCCGGGCTCCACGGATAGGAGCGTTCCTGCTGTCTGCATCCGGCGGTGGGGGAGCGCATCCCTCAAGCCGGGTGAGCCCCACCTCCACTGCCTCCTTGGACCGCGTGGGTGCCTCCGCTTTGTGCCCACACCCCCCCCTCGCTTGACGGTTTCCTGTTCCGCTATTTACCTGTTCTGACCCCCTTCCCCAGATTGGTGGCCCTTCCGAGGGGGATTGACTCCATGGCTCTCACTATACACAGTCCCCTGACTGATTACTGTTCTAGATCACTCTTATTAGGTGGGATTCCCCCCATTGACTGCCCACTGATCCCATTGACTGTCCCTTATTTTGAAAAAAAAATCATAGTATATTATCTCTTTTTGACTGTTTGGAGGTGTCTTTGGATGACCAGTCTCTCAGTGATGAAACTCCTACCTTCACACAAAATTCCTCTAAAACTGCTGGGGGTCAGGATGTGAGCCTTGGGGATGTCCCTACATCCACTGTCTACACGCATGTGGTTAATATGAGCATACCTAAACCCACCTCTGTTACATACTATGGGTATGATAACTTTTGTACACCTTTACATACAACGACATCAGACCTACCCATGACAAAAGACACATACTTAAACATAAAAGAACTGCCAGAGCACATTTTTTCTGGTTTAAACCAGAAGCTACTGATTGACAACAGCATATCTAAACCATGGGTTGTAAAAAGGATTGGATCCTTTTATTAGGATTTGCGCTCGTGGGTAGGAGCAGCCTGATTGGGGAGCTTTAATTGGGTGTATATGTTGTGCAGGTGCACAACATTGATCAGGCGTTAGAGGGGGATGGGGTAGGAAAACAGATAGGGGCAAACCGTGAGACAATTGGGGTAGGGATCACGTGGGAGGGTTAGTTTCTGAGAATGGGACAAAAAGGTAAAGATTAACTGAAACAGCTAAAGAGAAATATAGATGTAAAGAAGTAATAAATAAATAAAAATAAAAATAAATATAAAAATAAAATAATAATGAAAATAAAAATAAAATAGTTGACCAAATAATGTTTACACTCCTTATAGGAGTAAGTAGAAGCAGTCCAGGTTTTGGGGAGGTTGAATAAGCTTGCCCTGCACTATTCTGACATCTATGCCGCTTGCTGCGGCTCTTGCAAACTTACGGCGGGACTCCGGAGCGTACAGCTGGTGACGTCACCTGCCGTCTTCTTCGTTTGCGGCTCTGCGGTATCGTCTGGCAGGGGGTTGCTTCTCCTCTTCTTCTGGGGGGCTTCTTGTGCTTAATTAAGGATTAATTCTATGCAGCAAGCGGCATAGATGTCAGAATAGTGCAGGGCAAGCTTATTCAACCTCCCCAAAACCTGGACTGCTTCTACTTACTCCTATAAGGAGTGTAAACATTATTTGGTCAACTATTTTATTTTTATTTTCATTATTATTTTATTTTTATATTTATTTTTATTTATTTATTTTTATTTATTTATTACTTCTTTACATCTATATTTCTCTTTAGCTGTTTCAATTAATCTTTACCTTTTTGTCCCATTCTCAGAAACTAACCCTCCCACGTGATCCCTACCCCAATTGTCTCACGGTTTGCCCCTATCTGTTTTCCTACCCCATCCCCCTCTAGCGCCTGATCAATGTTGTGCACCTGCACAACATATACACCCAATTAAAGCATATCTAAACCAGCCTACTACGGAATCCCCTTCACTATCCTTTCTTCCGAAATGATAAATCTGATTCTGAATTGGCTCTCTATGTCCCCAAATCCCTTTCGATTTTCGTTGCCCTTGTTTCAGGGCCTTTTTGGTCCAGTGACATAAACACTTAGATATTATTATCTACACATACTGTAGGACATACTTTTTTGTTATGACCTCTTACACGCCATGACACACTCAAAAAAATGTATTGTCTAGGTTATTTTGCTTCGAACATGAACATCTCCCATAAATATTATAGATGTTTGTGGAGTACTGCTTTCCAGGCTACTTCCTTTCTATATGCAGACCCCGATATTACCATAGGTTTAAAGTAAGCCAGGTTATCCTTATATTATCCAAGCTATATCTGCCTTTGGAAACTACGTTGTCCAATAAATCATTGGATTACTTATCAGCTGGGTACAATTTGTCTTGATGTTTAATGTAGGGTTGTGCCTTAGACATTATCTTCTATATATCTGGCACACATATATATATATATATATATATATATATATATATATATAGTAGTGGGATGAGCCGGCACTCCAAATGGGGATGATGCAACGATAGCTGACCTGGTGCCTTCCAGTATGGACATGCGGTCCTGGTACAGGGGTAGGAATCAGGCGGCACTCCCGGATTTTGTTGCAAAGTAAAGAAAATTTTATTTAATCATCCAACATGTTTCGGGCTCCTGGCCCGTCCTCAGGGATATACAACAGTGCTAAAAAGTCACACATATAAATACTCAAACAAGTGATTAGAACCTCCCCCCACCTGGGTTAACCAGCGCCGCCCCACTCACCTGCGTTGTCCATGTCATGTCCCCGCTTCCGCTTCCCCGGCGTGCAGTGACTAACACAGCGCCATTGAGAAGGCTGTGTGTAAACGCGGCGCCTCTCTCTGACGTCATCACGTCTCTGCCACGCTCCAAGTCAGCTGGACAGCCAGGCCTCACGCTGGATCCCGCAGGCTGTGAGGTTGCCGTGGCAACCATATAAACAACAGTGTAATCTGAAATACAAACATATTATAAGTAAAACTGTGCATTTAAGAGGCCAGATGCTGGCCATTTAAGAGGTATATATATACCCGTGTTTATAAAAGACATTAATAACAAATACCAAAGTGAAAAAAATACATAAAAAACGTACATATAAAAAGTTAAAAATCTGCAGAAAAATCATAATGCAAGTAGACCTTGACACTGCTTACTACCATGTATACAATCTCATTTGTTCTGGTATAAACTGTAAGCTGCATGAAGGTGTATATTTTAATTTGTCATATTGTTTTAAATTTTCAAGGTTCTACTATTGCAGTATGTGTGGAGCTGAAAATGAGCCAATGCTGAGCAAGCTGTGCAACTACACATATCTTAATGCTTTTTATAAATTTTTATAAATTTTTATAAATTTTTATATAGACAAAGTGTGCTGATGCTTGTTCACAAAAAGTGATACAGGCCATGTTGCTCATTCAGCCCCTTTGGAGCAAGGGTACCCAGCCTGTGTATCCACCTTGCCTCAAGCTGTAATAGCTTTTTCTTTCTGTTGCCTCCTCTGGTGGGAATGGGAACATGGTCCACAATTTTGGACCTAATACTGGCCAAGTTATGTTTCCTTTCAGCACAGTGCCGAGCCACTGGCTGTTCGCTTTGACCAGATATTAGAGCTTGTCGTATAGCTAAACGGTGGTTCGCCATTCTTTCTTTAAATTGTGTTTCTGTCTTGCCCACGTAGAATAACCCACATGGACAAGACAGAATATAGACAACATAGCGGCTTGAACACGTGACTGAATATCTAATCTTGATTTTTTGTCCGGTATGGGGATGGCTCACTGTGTCTCCTACAATCATGGAGCTACAGGTCACACATCCTCCCACACATCTGTAACACCCTTTAGGGCGGGACAAAAAATGAATAGGTTTGCTACCTTTAGTTAGTCTGGCGATATCGGTTTTTACCAATAAATCCGCCAGATTGCGCCCTCTTTTGTAAGCTGGCATGATTTGTGTATTGTGTAAGCTTTTGAGATCCTTATCTGACGTTATTAAGGGCCATAATTTTTTAACTTTTTTTGTGGTTTCACAGCTGCCCATCGCATGCTGCGTAACCCAAGGAATTCTACTTCCTAAAGTTTCCTTATTGGTGCTGGTGGTTAAAGCAATTTCACGAGGAATGTTTAATACCTTTTCTTTAATTTTGGACAATTCTTTCTTTTTATATCCTCTCTGCTCAAATTTTGTTTGCATGGTATCTAACTCTATGTGGGCTTGGGCCTCATCACTGACTATTCTCCGTACTCTGAGCATCTGAGAGTAGGGTAACCCCTCCCTCAGTGCTCTGGGGTGACAGCTCTCATACCTGAGAAGGGTGTTCCGATCAGTTTCTTTTACATGAAGCAACATGGCCTGTATCACTTTTTGTGAACAAGCATCAGCACACTTTGTCTATATAAAAATTTATAAAAATTTATAAAAAGCATTAAGATATGTGTAGTTGCACAGCTTGCTCAGCATTGGCTCATTTTCAGCTCCACACACACTGCAATAGTAGAACCTTGAAAATTTAAAACAATATGACAAATTAAAATATACACCTTCAAGCAGCTTACAGTTTATACCAGAACAAATGAGATTGTATACATGGTAGTAAGCAGTGTCAAGGTCTACTTGCATTATGATTTTTCTGCAGATTTTTAACTTTTTATATGTACGTTTTTTATGTATTTTTTTCACTTTGGTATTTGTTATTAATGTCTTTTATAAACACGGGTATATATATACCTCTTAAATGGCCAGCATCTGGCCTCTTAAATGCACAGTTTTACTTATAATATGTTTGTATTTCAGATTACACTGTTGTTTATATGGTTGCCACGGCAACCTCACAGCCTGCGGGATCCAGCGTGAGGCCTGGCTGTCCAGCTGACTTGGAGCGTGGCAGAGACGTGATGACGTCAGAGAGAGGCGCCGCGTTTACACACAGCCTTCTCAATGGCGCTGTGTTAGTCACTGCACGCCGGGGAAGCGGAAGCGGGGACATGACATGGACAACGCAGGTGAGTGGGGCGGCGCTGGTTAACCCAGGTGGGGGGAGGTTCTAATCACTTGTTTGAGTATTTATATGTGTGACTTTTTAGCACTGTTGTATATCCCTGAGGACGGGCCAGGAGCCCGAAACATGTTGGATGATTAAATAAAATTTTCTTCACTTTGCAACAAAATCCGGGAGTGCCGCCTGATTCCTACCCCTGTACCAGGACCGCATGTCCATACTGGAAGGCACCAGGTCAGCTATCGTTGCATCATCCCCATTTGGAGTGCCGGCTCATCCCACTACTATATGAAGGCTTTGCGGGCTGTGAGATATCCAGCAGCATAAACCAGCAAGGCACCCATGATGAGAATGCTACTCCTCTAACAAGAAAGGGAATCACCCCATCCTTCCATCTGCAGTAACACAGGTGTGAGGTGAATTACCGGGCAAGTGTGACCACCCTAGCCACAGGCTATGGAACCATCTTTGGCGGGTGTCAACATCGCACAAATCGACACAGGTGACCAGTTCAGCTACTCTGATAGTGACGCTGAAGGTATCATTAAAGCAGCTTTTGTGCAATCCCAGCTGCCAGCCGTTGATAATGAGGACCTGTATAAGGATTGGTACTATTTAAAGAAACGTGAAATCGATTATATGCTGCATGCGTCGACACTGGCAGAATATTTTCAAGATAAACAGATCCCGAGGGGATTTCGAGTCCGCAATGTCCCCACCATAGGAAGGAACAACGTGGCATTCTGCAAACGGTGGGTGAGCATTTTAAATAAATGTTCCATGGACTTGATACTGCTCGTAGTCGACGAATCAACAAAAGAGTTGACTGCAGTAAAAGAAAAAATAGTAGCATTTGAATCAACGCATGTGTCTACCCTGTCAGTCGACACGCTAACTGACTGGAATACTAAGTTGAAGACACAAATAGATACATATCAGCGCGAGCTTCTGAAGTATAAAAGAGAGAAGCGAAGGAAAGTACAGGCTGACTACGATGCTAATAGAGTCTATCACTGGCTAAGTACAGCAGGACCACCAGCCAATACTCGAGCACCGTTCAGGCAGCGTCGACAGAAACCTCGACATAGAGAAGAAGACGACACCAGTACATCTGCTAGTGAAGTCGACAGTAATACACCGACAACAGCTGACAGCAATCCCCCTTTAGGGGTTCGGACCCGGGCGGGTCTAAAACCACCCACCGTCAGAGGAGGAGGCGGACGAGGCGCGGTGGGCAGACCGCGCGGCAAAACAAGCCGAAAAGGGAGCCGCCGTTAAAAGAACTGGTGTTTAATCTGTCGTCTGTCCCTTTAACGGAAGCTGAAACAGCCGTACTGTCTAAAGGCCTGTCATATGTACCCAGTCACTCACCAGACGCATTCAACTGGACTGTAGACTGTTATAAATTTGGCCGGACCCTCAGATTGAGGCAATACTACAAGGACAAACCTACAGTCAACCAGTCGAATGTTGACATCCCCACACAGTTGAAAAAACTGCTACCTAAATCTACATTTGACCCCCAAGTGTCTAATCCCTCGATTAAGACATTCACACGCATGATGGAAGCGGCAGGACAAACTGGTCCTACATCCGCTGATTTACAGCGCAACAATTTGTCCAAAATTGAGAGAGAAGCCCTGCAGAATTTGAAAACAAGAACTGACATCGTAATCCGCAAAGCGGATAAAGGTGGGTCCGTGGTTGTCCAGGACCTATCTGATTATGTCATTGAATGCATGCAGCAATTGTCTGACGCACAGGTGTATGAGGTTTTACCTAAAGACCCCACTCAGGTCTATAAAAAAGAGTTGGACAATCTCACTGGTACAGCTGCCCGTGACGGCATCATATCAGAGGCATTGAGTAAGGCTTTGAGTGTTGAGTATCCCATCACCCCACTCCTTTATATGCTACCAAAGGTGCACAAGAGTTTGGATAAGCCCCCTGGCAGACCCATCATTTCTGCCAGGGGATCATTATTCCAACCAGTGTCCACCTATTTGGATGCCTTACTAAACCCTTGTGTACAGAAGACCAAATCGTATCTCAAAGATACTAATCATTTATTAGAGCTACTCAATGCTTTGGGTCCACTACCAGATGATGTTGTCATGTGCAGCGCAGATGTTACAGGGCTTTACACCTGCATACCCCATCTCGATGGGATGCA
Organism: Crinia signifera; assembly: GCF_055691185.1. Taxonomy (NCBI): domain Eukaryota; kingdom Metazoa; phylum Chordata; class Amphibia; order Anura; family Myobatrachidae; genus Crinia; species Crinia signifera. The sequence continues at coordinate 82,557,438 of NC_139226.1, forward strand.
GGCTGTGGAGCACCTCATCAGTGATAATGAGACCTACAAAGGTCCACCTGTCTCTTTGTTTATGAGTTTGCTTCAAATGGTTTTGAACAGGAATTATTTTTTATTTAATGATGTGGTGTACAGACAGCGCCTTGGCGTAGCGATGGGATCCAATGTGGCCCCATCCTACGCCAATGCGTACATGAATGAGATAGACCAACAGCTTATCTTCCAAGCCCCATATGCTGACAAGATTTTGCTATTTCGCAGATATATTGATGATCTGCTGATTTTTTTGGGAGGCAGCATGGAGGAGCACAAAGAAATTTTTGATACACTCAATGCACTCACTCATCCTGTCAAGTTGACATATAGCATGAGTAAAACAGTAATTAATTACTTAGATGTCAAAATCAGTCTCAACAATAAAATAATAACAACATCACTTCATGTAAAAGAAACTGATCGGAACACCCTTCTCAGGTATGAGAGCTGTCACCCCAGAGCACTGAGGGAGGGGTTACCCTACTCTCAGATGCTCAGAGTACGGAGAATAGTCAGTGATGAGGCCCAAGCCCACATAGAGTTAGATACCATGCAAACAAAATTTGAGCAGAGGATATAAAAAGAAAGAATTGTCCAAAATTAAAGAAAAGGTATTAAACATTCCTCGTGAAATTGCTTTAACCACCAGCACCAATAAGGAAACTTTAGGAAGTAGAATTCCTTGGGTTACGCAGCATGCGATGGGCAGCTGTGAAACCACAAAAAAAGTTAAAAAATTATGGCCCTTAATAACGTCAGATAAGGATCTCAAAAGCTTACACAATACACAAATCATGCCAGCTTACAAAAGAGGGCGCAATCTGGCGGATTTATTGGTAAAAACCGATATCGCCAGACTAACTAAAGGTAGCAAACCTATTCATTTTTTGTCCCGCCTTAAAGGGTGTTACAGATGTGTGGGAGGATGTGTGACCTGTAGCTCCATGATTGTAGGAGACACAGTGAGCCATCCCCATACCGGACAAAAAATCAAGATTAGATATTCAGTCACGTGTTCAAGCCGCTATGTTGTCTATATTCTGTCTTGTCCATGTGGGTTATTCTACGTGGGCAAGACAGAAACACAATTTAAAGAAAGAATGGCGAACCACCGTTTAGCTATACGACAAGCTCTAATATCTGGTCAAAGCGAACAGCCAGTGGCTCGGCACTGTGCTGAAAGGAAACATAACTTGGCCAGTATTAGGTCCAAAATTGTGGACCATGTTCCCATTCCCACCAGAGGAGGCAACAGAAAGAAAAAGCTATTACAGCTTGAGGCAAGGTGGATACACAGGCTGGGTACCCTTGCTCCAAAGGGGCTGAATGAGCAACATGGCCTGTATCACTTTTTGTGAACAAGCATCAGCACACTTTGTCTATATAAAAATTTATAAAAATTTATAAAAATTTATAAAAAGCATTAAGATATGTGTAGTTGCACAGCTTGCTCAGCATTGGCTCATTTTCAGCTCCACACATACTGCAATAGTAGAACCTTGAAAATTTAAAACAATATGACAAATTAAAATATACACCTTCATGCAGCTTACAGTTTATACCAGAACAAATGAGATTGTATACATGGTAGTAAGCAGTGTCAAGGTCTACTTGCATTATGATTTTTCTGCAGATTTTTAACTTTTTATATGTACGTTTTTTATGTATTTTTTTCACTTTGGTATTTGTTATTAATGTCTTTTATAAACACGGGTATATATATACCTCTTAAATGGCCAGCATCTGGCCTCTTAAATGCACAGTTTTACTTATAATATGTTTGTATTTCAGATTACACTGTTGTTTATATGGTTGCCACGGCAACCTCACAGCCTGCGGGATCCAGCGTGAGGCCTGGCTGTCCAGCTGACTTGGAGCGTGGCAGAGACGTGATGACGTCAGAGAGAGGCGCCGCGTTTACACACAGCCTTCTCAATGGCGCTGTGTTAGTCACTGCACGCCGGGGAAGCGGAAGCGGGGACATGACATGGACAACGCAGGTGAGTGGGGCGGCGCTGGTTAACCCAGGTGGGGGGAGGTTCTAATCACTTGTTTGAGTATTTATATGTGTGACTTTTTAGCACTGTTGTATATCCCTGAGGACGGGCCAGGAGCCCGAAACATGTTGGATGATTAAATAAAATTTTCTTCACTTTGCAACAAAATCCGGGAGTGCCGCCTGATTCCTACCCCTATATATATATATATATATATATATATATATATATATATATATATATATATATATATCATTCCCATCCTTACCCAGCATATTGTGTTTGGTTTTGATTATTTAATATAATTATTTGTTGAATTCAACACGAACTGTTGAAGAAATGGTTCCTGTTCACTTACTTAGGTTTGGAAAATTAAGAAAATGAGGTAGAGAAACTTTGCATCATATAGCTTACAGATGTTACAATATTGTAACTTTTTCCTAACCCTCTTGAAAAGGATAAATCTGCTTTTATTCTATTTAGGTCATACAGCTATTGAGATTTGTAATTCCATTTGATATTGCATTTACTGTATATTGTTTATATTTTTATATGGATGTATATGCATTATGTACATGTATCAGCACTGCATATCTATGTTGGATATAGTGATTTGTATGACTTACTATACTGTGATGCAAACGTTTCAATAAAAAAAAAAGAATACGAATACCATATTTTGTATTCATATTCTTAATACGAATGAATACGAATGCATACGGCTGTTTCAGCCGTATGCAAATTTATGTTCCAGAAAGTGATTTACAAAGCAGTGAAATACGACTAATGCCAGAGAGAGGGAGCTTTGCGCTGCTGGTGCCAAGGACTGAATGCTGAAGACCTGGTGCTGGTGAGAGGGAGTTCTCAGACTTGTGATACCAAGAAGAGGGAGCTTTGTGCTGCCAGTGCCGAATACAATTCTGAAGGCCCGGTGCCAGAGAGTGGGAGCCCTGTGATGACAGGGAGAGGGGCCTTTGCACTGCCAGTGCTGGGGATTGGGAGCGAAAAATATCTGGCACAAGTGAGAGGGAGACCTGAAGCTGCTTGGACTAAGGACAGAGTCTCCATCTTATGTTCTATGCCTCCTTTTCTCACCCTGCTGCTCCTCTACTCCCTCTCATCCTCTACCATCCCCTTGCCCTCTACCCTACCTTTCATCTTCTACCCCATCTCCCATCCTCTAGCCCTCCTGGCAACCTCTACCCCTCCTGTCATCCTCTACCCCCTCATCCTGTACGCTCTCCTCCCCCTCATCTTCTCTTCATCTACCCTTCTACCCCCCTTCCCCTATACCCCTCTCATCCTCTACCCCCTCCTCCTCTACCCCCATCCTGACACCCAATCTCACACTCTGTCACTCCCCTTTGTCTCCCTGACACCCTCTCTCACTCCCTTTGACTCCCTGTCTCTCCCCCTTTCTCTCCCAGGTGCCCTCTTCCACTCCATGTCTCTTCATGGCAACTTATTTCAGTCCCTGTCTCTCACCCTGTCTCTTCTTGGCACCCTCTCTCACTCCTGTATCTCCCCCTTTCTCTCCCTGACACCCTCTCTCACTCCCTGTCTCTCACCCTTTCTCTCCCCGACACCCTCTCTTAGGGTCATATTCTAGTTCACTCTTTCTGACAGAATCCTTCTTAGATGGACAAACCCATGTGCACTGCATCTGTAAAATGTGCAGAGAGAATAAGATTTGGGTGAGTTATTTTGTTTCTGTGCAGGGTAAATACTGGCTGCTTTATTTTTACACTGCAATATAGGTCTCACTTTGAAGTAAAACCCCACCCGAATCTAATTCTCTCTGCACAAGTTACATCTGCCCCATCTGCAGTGCACATGGTTTTGTCCATCTAAGAAGGATTTTGTCAGAAAGAGTGAACTAGAATAAGGCCCTTAGTGTTATGATATGCGGGAGTCCTCGCCAACCCTAACTCCGTTGTCATCGAATGGGATTGATGGCTGCGTGCTAGTGCTAGGCTTCGCCTATAATAGCCGCGTTCGACAGAGCCCGTTAGTCAGGCTCCGCCCCCGATGCCACCAGGTCTTGAGAGTTGACAACGCTGCCACCAATGTCAAGGATGAACAAGGGGATGACTAACTACCCCAAGAAGGCGAGGTCACCCTTGCTCTGTAGCAAACTGGGTAAACGTAACAATACGTAGAGATGTAACACAAACCTATACCAAACAGGTGTAACAATACACAGAGGTGTTTCATAAGAATCAAGATACGAGTAAGGGCAGTCTGGGGATAAACCCCACTTATCTGTGCTCCGAGGAGACAACGGCAGCGGGAACCAGGGTACAGACAGCTGGACAACGCACGGACACCAGGAGGACAGGAGACAGAACGGAGGACACGGCTGGGAAGGAACGACAGGACACAGGACGACTGGGCACAGGAACCAGGAGCAGTGAGTAAGCGGGAACCAGGAACACTTGAGACCCTGAGGTGCAAAAGCTATAACCGGCGTCTGTCCTGGGCAGACGCCGGCTCTTTATTCAAAATCCCCGCTGACGCTGACGTGCGCCGCACTGCCGGGCGCATGACCTCAGCGCGCCGGCACGCCGACGGAGCCGCTCGGGGACGTTGCCCGGCAACGCCCCGATGCCTGCTGACGATGCCGTGGGGACGGAAGCAAGGGGCGTTGCTGCGCGACGCCGCCAACGTCTCCCCCGGCACTCGTCTACACTGTCTGTCCCGGCGGGTCCGGGACAGAAGTGTAACAGTACCCCCCCCTTGAGGAGGGGTCACCGAACCCTTAGAACCCGGTTTCCAGGGAAATTTTCTAAAAAATTCCGCTCTTAGCCGGGGCGCATGCAAAAACTTTTCTGGGACCCAAGATCTTTCTTCATCTCCAAACCCCTTCCAGTGGACAAGAAACTTGAGCTGACCCCTGACTACCTTGGAATCCAAGATATGTTCCACCACATACTCCTTATGCCCTCGAACCAAGACAGGTCTTTGAGTACGTGTAGAGCTGGATGGAAGGTTTCCGATGACAGGTTTGAGCAGGGAACAATGAAAGACATTATTGATGCGCAGAGACCTGGGAAGCTGAAGTCTGAATGCCACAGGGTTAATTTGTCCGATAATCGGAAATGGACCGATAAACCTGGGACCCAACTTGGGACATTGCTGTCGAAGTCTAATATGGCGTGTGGATAACCATACTCTCTGACCCACTTTAAAGAGACACGGTCTTCTGTGCCTATCAAAGAAAATCTTAGACCGGGCTGAGGATTGTCTAAGGGCTATGTGTACATTCTTCCAGGCTTTCCTAAAAAACGAGACAGTAGAAGAGGATCTTGACGGATCACCCGGGGGCATGAATGAACTACATTTGGGGTGCAAACCTGAGTTGCAGAAAAAAGGAGAGCTCTTGATGGCTGAATGATAAGAGTTATTGTATGCAAACTCTGCTAATGGAATAAGCTCAGCCCAATTGTCCTGGCACTTTGAAACGAAACAGCGGAGGTATTGTTCCAAAGCCTGGTTGACCCTCTCGGTCTGTCCATTCGACTGCGGGTGATAGCCAGAGGAGAGACTGACCTGAATCCCTAAGGCAGCACAAAACTGTCTCCAAAACCTGGCCACGAACTGGGAACCTCTATCCGAGACAATATCGACCGGGAGTCCGTGAAGCCTAAAGATGTTGGTGATGAATAAATTTGCTAGGATTTTTGCAGTAGGAAGCCCATGTAATGGAGTAAAGTGAGCCATTTTGGAAAATCTATCCACAGTAACCCAGATGGTGGTGAACTTGCTAGACGGAGGCAGGTCAACTATAAAGTCCATAGAAATATGGGACCATGGTTTCTTGGGAATGGACAAGGGGAACAGCGGCCCAATAGGAGACTGTCGAGACGATTTGTGTCGCGCACAGACCAGACATGAGGCCACAAATTTGTCGACATCTTGCCTCATAGAGGGCCACCAAACAGTCCTGGCTAACTGTTCAAAAGTTTTGGCAATACCTGGATGCCCGGAGCTTTTTGCCGAGTGAAAGTCCCTGAGAACCGCCTGCCGTAATTTCTGGGGAATAAATAAACGGTCCTGTGGGGTCTGTTGAGGAGCCGACGCTTGGGCAGCAATGACTAAGGTGGCTAAATCTTGGGTCAGGCCCGCCATGATTACTGAGCAAGGGACAATGGGAGATGCTTTCGCCTCAGACCCCTGGACAGTCTGAAAACTGCGGGAGAGGGCATCCGCCTTCACGTTCTTAGATCCCGGCCTAAAGGTGATAATAAACCGGAATCTGGTGAAGAATAGTGCCCACCGAGCCTGTCGTGGGTTGAGGCGTTTGGCGGACTCAATATAAGAGAGATTCTTGTGATCGGTGATCACGGTGATGGTATGCTGAGCTCCCTCAAGCCAGTGACGCCACTCCTCAAACGCCCATTTGATGGCCAACAACTCACGATTGCCTACATCATAATTTCTCTCGGCTGGAGAGAATTTGCGGGAGAAGTAAGCACATGGATGAATCTTTAGATCCAGTGGCCCCTTCTGAGACAGGACTGCTCCAGCACCCACATCAGAGGCGTCGACTTCGATTAAAAAGGGAAGCCTGGGATCTGGGTGGTGCAGAATTGGAGCTGAGCAAAACGCTTTCTTTAATTTTATGAAAGAATCCATCGCCCGTTGAGACCATTGTCCTGGGTCAGCCCCTTTCCGAGTCAAGTCCACTATGGGTGCCACGATGTCCGAAAAGGAGCGGATAAATTTGCGATAGTAGTTAGAAAAACCAAGAAATCGCTGAATGGCCTTGAGCGTGGTTGGGCGAGCCCAGGATTGAATGGCCTGAACCTTCGATGGATCCATGGAGAAACCTTGAGGGGAAATAATGTACCCTAAAAAAGTCACTTGTGACACTTCGAATTCACATTTTTCCAATTTGGCATATAGATGATTCTCCCGTAGCTTCTGCAACACCAGGCAGACGTGTTGCCGATGTTCGGGAAGAGATTTGGAAAAAATGAGAATGTCGTCCAAGTAAACTACGGCAAAACCCCCTAAAAACGGTCGAAGGACTTCATTGATAAAGTCTTGGAAGACTGCCGGGGCGTTAGCTAGACCAAAAGGCATCACAAGATACTCAAAATGCCCCGAGTGGGTATTAAACGCGGTCTTCCATTCATCACCACTTTTAATTCTGATTAAGTTGTAGGCCCCCCTGAGGTCTATTTTGGAAAAAATCACTGCCTCCCGAATCTGGTCAAATAATACGGAGATGAGGGGTAATGGGTAGGAATTTTTTACCGTAATTTTGTTAAGGGCTCTGTAATCAATACAGGGCCGTAAGGACCCATCTTTCTTCTCAACAAAGAAAAACCCCGCCCCCACCGGTGATTTAGAGGGCCGAATGAACCCCTTTTCAAGGCTTTCTTTAATGTAGAGGTCCACGGCTTGGGACTCAGGTGCGGATAACGCATATAAACGACCCTTAGGAAGTCTGGCATTAGACACTAAATCAATGGCACAATCAAAGGGGCGATGAGGAGGCAAGGTGTTGGCTTCCTTTTTAGAAAAAACATCTGAAAAATCACGGTACTGAGAAGGGAGAGCTTGAAAATCGGGGTGCATCACACGGAGAGGGAGAGTGAGACAAACATCCGAACAGGACCCTCCCCACCGAGTGATCTCACCAGTTTCCCAATTAAATTCAGGGTTGTGTTTTTTTCAACCAGGGCAGCCCCAGGACTATAGGAGTGAGAGGACAGTGAAAAATAAGAAAGGTGATATCTTCGGAGTGAAGAGCCCCCACCGACAGCCGAAGGGAGGGAGTCCTAAAAGATATACCGCCTTTAGACAGTGGACGGCCATCCAACCCACAAACAGAAACGGGATTTTCCAAGGGTATGGGCATAAGGCCCAATTGTTGCACCAGGCCTTCATCTATAAAGTTACCGGCCGCCCCACAATCCACAAAGGCAGATCCGTTCCAAGAACGGTCGGTAACAGAGACTGATACCTGAATTAATACAGAATCTGAGGGAGAAAAGCTCGACAGGCCCAAGTGAACCCCCCAAGTATCACTTAGGCCCTGTCTTTTCCCGCCTTCAGCGGACAAGCAACAGCAAGATGACCGGGACCCCCACAATACAAACAGAGGCCCTTGAGACGTCGGCGGTTTTTTTCGGATGAAGATAGTCGAGTGGCCCCCAACTGCATAGGCTCGTCTCCGGGTACCTCGGTAGACTCGTCTACAGATGAGGAAGGCAACACTCCAGACCGTCTCTCTCTCTGCCGCTCCCGAAATCTCCTTTCCACCTTAATGGCTAACTGCATGATCCCATCAATGTCTTTGGGAGTGGGGTACTGTACTAATGCATCCTTAAGGGATTCGGATAACCCAATCCGAAACTGACTACGAAGCGCTGGGTCGTTCCAGCCAGAATCAATAGCCCAACGTCTGAACTTAGTACAGTATGCCTCAGCTGTGTCCTGCCCCTGACGCAGGGCCCTAAGATTTGACTCGGCCGAGGCCGCCCGGTCCGGGTCATCATATAATAACCCCATTGCTGAGAAGAATGCATCCACTGAAGAGAGAGCCTCAGCACCATCTGGAAGGCCGAAGGCCCAAGACTGAGGATCTCCCTGCAGGAGTGATATAACCATTCCAACCCGTTGAGCCTCAGAACCAGAAGATCCTGGGCGCAGTTTGAAATAAAGCCTGCATGACTGTTTAAAATTAAAAAACAACGACCGGTCACCAGAAAAACGGTCAGGGAGATTTAACCTGGGCTCCAGACTTCCACCGGAGGAGGAGCTAGACTGAGACCGTTGCTCGTGTGAGTTTACCCGTAGGGTGAGCTCTTGCAATTTCTGCGTCAGTGTGTGCATCTGTCCTGCAAGAGAGTGGGCAGCAGCCTGCTGTGACGGATCCATGATTGGGTTTCCCCACGACTACCGAACCTCTGAGCTGTAGGGGCAACAACAGTCTCAGAGTATGGTCTGGCCGGTTATAATGTTATGATATGCGGGAGTCCTCGCCAACCCTAACTCTGTTGTCATCGAATGGGATTGATGGCTGCGTGCTAGTGCTAGGCTTCGCCTATAATAGCCGCGTTCGACAGAGCCCGTTAGTCAGGCTCCGCCCCCGATGCCACCAGGTCTTGAGAGTTGACAACGCTGCCACCAATGTCAAGGATGAACAAGGGGATGACTAACTACCCCAAGAAGGCGAGGTCACCCTTGCTCTGTAGCAAACTGGGTAAACGTAACAATACGTAGAGATGTAACACAAACCTATACCAAACAGGTGTAACAATACACAGAGGTGTTTCATAAGAATCAAGATACGAGTAAGGGCAGTCTGGGGATAAACCCCACTTATCTGTGCTCCGAGGAGACAACGGCAGCGGGAACCAGGGTACAGACAGCTGGACAACGCACGGACACCAGGAGGACAGGAGACAGAACGGAGGACACGGCTGGGAAGGAACGACAGGACACAGGACGACTGGGCACAGGAACCAGGAGCAGTGAGTAAGCGGGAACCAGGAACACTTGAGACCCTGAGGTGCAAAAGCTATAACCGGCGTCTGTCCTGGGCAGACGCCGGCTCTTTATTCAAAATCCCCGCTGACGCTGACGTGCGCCGCACTGCCGGGCGCATGACCTCAGCGCGCCGGCACGCCGACGGAGACGCTCGGGGACGTTGCCCGGCAACGCCCCGATGCCTGCTGACGATGCCGTGGGGACGGAAGCCAGGGGCGTTGCTGCGCGACGCCGCCAACGTCTCCCCCGGCACTCGTCTACACTGTCTGTCCCGGCGGGTCCGGGACAGAAGTGTAACACTTAGTTCTTGTCTCTCCCAGGCAAACTCTCTCAGTTCTTGTCTCTCTACTTTTCTCTGCCTTTCTCTGACACTCACTCTCTGTCCTCCCCTCTCCCAGTCCCTGTCTCTCTCTCTCTCTCCCTCCCTCCCTCCATCAATCTCTCTCACTCTTGCTCCCAACCCTCCCTATCTCTCTTGCTTCTGCCACTTTCGCTATTTCTATTTCTCTTACCATCCCTCCCTGTCTCTTTCTCTCACACCCTTTTTATGGTAATTTTAATTCTGTGCACTGTGAGAGAGCTATTCAAATAAGCGGGCTGTTAAGTCTTGACTAGTGGAATTCTAGTGGAATTCTGTTTAGAAGCAGTGTGAGCAAAAATCCATTAAAATCTCAGCAATGCTGTTTTGTGCCCTAGCATGTGTTATGATACCCAGGGATAGACAAACACAAGATATGGCTGACAAGACTGTGGTTGGTAGATAACAGTCTGTACAGTGCCACTGTGTCCAAGGTAGTAAGGCCACAGAGGCACCTGAGCCTACCCTGTTACCACACCCCGAAATCAGTTAGCACCTGCAGGTTGATGTATTCGCCTATAATAGCTGACTTTCCAGGGCGAATTAGGTCCATCCTGTACTTGGGTGCCAGCAGGTTTACTAACAGAGACAGAGTAAAAGTAGAGGAAACCTAACTGACACCAGATGTCAGCTGCCTGCCCACTTCCTTCTGAATGTGCATGCATATGTAAGGTGGCTCAGAGCAACCTTACATATGTGTGCACATTCCACATCATTTGCTGTTATCCCACAGGCTGCGATTGGATGTTTATGTAAAATGGCATACCACCATTCGCAAGGCTGAGTTAGGTTGACTCACAAGGATGCAAATTCGCATCTGAGCGAATCAACCAGAATAATCCCCAATATATACTGTACAAGGGGCTCTACCTGACATAAAATGAATATGTGACTCTGCTTGACATAATGTGTATAAGGGGATCTGCCTGGCATAATCTGTATAAGAAGCTTTTCTGTGGTGTAATTTTTATAAGGGTCTCTTGTGTAGTGTAATATGTTTAAGCAAAATTACAGTGGTATATTATGTATAAGGGTCACTACTGTAGTATGATGTTTATAAGCTGTTTGGTATAATGTGAATAATGGACACTACTTCCTGGTGTAATGTGAGTTGGTATTACTCTGTGGCCATGCTCATTCCCCATTAAGCCATACCCTCTCTCCACAAATCCACACCCCTGTCACATGCTGTCATTATATTGAATATGATGTGGAGGAATCACCAAATTCTGGCACAGAGCATCAAAATGTCTAGTTATAGCTCTGAGGTAAAGGCATATACTTTGCTAAATCTGGATGCTGCAGAGGCAGTAGATATAAAAACAATTGCCTATATGGAAGTGGAGGATAATGAGGTGCTTCTGAAAAAGTTTGAGGAGACATGTAAATCTCTAGCCACATCTGCACTTATAAAACACATTATAATCCAGGAGGAAGAGAGAAGGAGAGATAGATAAAGAGGAGAGAGCAGGGTGAGTGAGGGGGTGGGTCACAAAGAACACAGAGAGTTGGAGAGAAAAAGGGATGGCGACCAAGTAAAAAAAAGAGGAAAGAGATGGAGTGGGGGTAGAGAGAGATTAGGAGATAGGGGTAAAGGGAGTGAGGGAGGGGGAGAAAAGGGAGGGATTGGGGGGAGAGTAGGGGAAAGAGAGGAGAGGGGGAGAACAGAGGGGAAGGGAAAGGGGAAAAGGAGAGAAGGGGAGGGTGAAGAGGGGAGGTGGAAGTGAATATGGGCAGGAGAAGAGGGGAGGGGAGGGAGAGAAAGGGTTTGAAAGGGCTCTGACTGGCTTCTTCTTGGCAGTGGTGGGTGCACTTGCCAGCATCTGGGTCCTTTCCCTGGTGCTGGGCTTCCCTGCTCCATAACCCCAATATTATTGGGTAGATAGTTTTGGTAATCACCAGGAATGTAATCTCTTCTTGATGTAGAGACCCAATGTGCAGCTGCAGTTGAGCTGTCTGAATTGATGAGTAATAAAAAACTGTCTGACAAAATTTCCTGCTGCTTCATAAATAAGCCATGCTAAAGTGCATAAAGGACCACCAGGAAGGATGATTGGTAATTGGATGATGGAGTTTGGGTTGGAGAATATTGCATATGTTCTAATTTGGTTTCTCCAGGACCAGTTTGGACCAGGAGTTTAATGGTCTTTTAGGACAAAAAGCTAGTAAGTGACCAGAATCTTTAGAATAATGTCAAAGGTTTTGTTGTTGTCTCCTCTGACATTCCTCTGGGTAGTATGCAGTTGTTAGGATGACAGTGTATAGTGGTCAACATGCCATAGGTAATCAAATGAAAAAGGCCGACATGTGGACCATAAGTACGTTAGAACCTACATCACGTCAACCCTTTGACCCATACCCTCTTTGTGGATAAACGGGACCTACTGTATTAACCTGTATGGGTTCCTCTGAAGTAAAAGAATAAGCCTGAATTAAAGATGAATATAGTAAGACTCGGGATGCGGAGAAGATTCTTGTCCGATCCTGTTTATATATTTCTAGTTGTCTTTCCTTGAAACGAAGATTAAGTTTTTCTTGTAGATAGATAACCTCAGATAGTTTAACTGGCAGATCTTATGTAGCTAGTTCATCCTTAATTCTGTCCAAAGGACCATAAAGAAAAAAATAATACCAGAGCTTCTTCATTCCACTGGAGTTCTGATGATAAAGTTTGGAATTAGATGATGTATTGAGCCACTGAACGGGAACTTTGGCAGATGCATAGAATCTCCATCACACCTATAGAAAACCATCCAGGTTCACTGATAATCCTTTTATAGCAGGGGAAGCCAACTCCAGTCCTCGAGAGCTACCAACAGCTCACATTCTCCAGCTCACCTCACAGGTACACAGGAGCACTTATAACTGACTAACACATTTTAAAAAATCCACAGGAGGAGCTAAATACTTCAATGGAGATTCTGTGAGGAGACATGGAAAACGTTAACTGTTGCTAGCTCTCGAGGACTGGAGTTGGCTACGCCTGTCTTAAAGGAAGCAATAAACTTTGGGTAATAGGATAACAAAGGATCTGCTCTTTCCCACATTAATGAAATTCAAAGCAGGTTCAGACAATAAAGACACAATATAAGCCACTCGAGTTTTGTCATAGGGAAAATTGAAGAGTTTAAGTGAAAAGTGAAAATCTCCTTGATTAAGAAATCCTCAACAGAGTTTCAGGGTACCAATGCATTTTGCTGCAGCTGGTAGGCGCAGAGAAGAAACTAAAGGAGAGGACTGGTGGGGTAACTATACATTTAATAAGTGAGGTCTTCCAGGAGTCTTGTCGAAGATTCATTTCTTGGAGACATTGAGTTATTGTGTCACATCTAGAGACTCCAGTTGAGAAGCAATGCTCTAGAGCAATTCTTGGCATGCAGCTGAATCAATGTGGCCAGTACAAACTGTCACTGGATGATTTGTTGCGGGTCCAGCTGAGACACTTGGATATACAGTAGCGTGGAAACAATAGTAGTTTTGCTGGCTGGATGTTGTTCCTGCACATAAAGTCTTGTCAAATTGTGAGGTGGTTTGGCTACATCAAGAATGATGGCACATCATCTAACTTAAAGGGGAAAAGGGGAGGGGATGGTGACCGGTGCACAAGAAGAATATATTTAATTATTTAGGGAGAAATGAGAAGATCCACGATAACAAATGATTTAAAGGAGATAGTTAGTCTCCCTGTTTTTTAACAATTTTTCAAGTGGAGGTGCACCCTGGAGAGTAATTGGGTTACTGAAGAAAAAAGAGAAAAGACTCTCTCTTTGTTGGGGCACTCTTGAATTATTTGAGGTTTAGATGATAATGATAATATTACATGGGTAGGTGGTGAGTAAACCACACAGACCACTTGCCACTGTGATGCCCAAAAAGGGGGGGGGGGGGGTTTGACTGTAAGTACTAGATAACGATGTGTTTAGGAAAACAGAGCTGGAGCACCCATGCCTCTGAGTCCTATTCGTGAAAATGTTACTTATATTAAAATATAGCTTTTAATAATAACTCTTAAAATATACTAGACAGACATGTAGACGAGACAAGGACATGTATACATATAGACAAACAATTATGCAACAGTGTATATTGCTCCGTATATGTAGAAAAATAGGACCTGGGGGTAGTGGGAACAGGCAAAAAAGGTGTGTAGTGAGTGTGGAGTCCCCTCAAAGTGGTGGTTCACACTCAGTAGCGTCCCAACACCCACTCCGTTCCTCAGGTCTGGTGTACCTAGACCTGTATCAGAGAATTGTGCATGTAGAGGTTGTGATACATATAACACGAGTTGCTAGTCTTGCAACAAAGTTTATCCACAAATAGTCCTAAATGGGAGAAGAAAGCGACCAGTGTACATGCATGCACCAAACTTCTCTTTTACATTGAGGTCCTATCGCTGTCACGGAAGGCATATATACCCACAGTGCAAATAGTCAGGTACCAATATTTATCACAATAAACAATTTTAGCTCCTGTGTTGACACTGGTGTGGCCAAATAGAATCTGGAGACGGTGGGAGCAGGGAAAAGGAGGTGTATTGGGTATAGGATCCCCTTAACACGACTGTTCCCACTCACTCTCTATCCCAGCGACTACTCCGTATCTTGGGTCTGATATAACTAGAGACCAATTTCCCAGGAATGGTGTGTGTAACACATTTGACACATTTTGCACAGGTTGTTATAGTTTTGTAACAGAAATTGCTGATACAATTAATCCTGGATGGAAGGGAATGTGCTCGTCATATGTACACACAAGAAATATTCCTTTACACCAATGGTCATGTTGCTGCCACGGAGGGTCAATACATACATATTTCCCTGACACACTGACCCTGAAGAAGCCTGACCCCAGGTGAAACGATCGTTGGTGTTAGTGGAGTGATGCCCTCACAGCGCGCCTCCATACAACAGCAGCAGTAGCAGCAGCCAGCGGCGTCCCAGCCTCTCCGGGTAAGACGCACTTACCCACACACATAGTTGACGGGACAGACGGCCGGCATCTGACAGCGGGCAACAGCGGTGCTCAGACCGCTAAGACGCACAGGTAATAGGGAACCAGCGGCGGATACACCATAGACGCCATATGATATGACAAGCGCAGCAGCGCTCTAAGAGGTACCCTTCTCGGTACATGCCCTGAACCTGACCACACTGCCATTACCACTGTACCCTCTACCCGCCATTTACAACTGGCATGCACCAGCGTTGGTATCAAAGTAAATCTTTGACCAGCGCAGCAGCACATTCAAAGGTACACTCTTTAATATATGCCCCTAAAACCTGACCACGCTGCCAATACCATTGTACCCCCTACCCGCCACTCACAACTGGCATGCATTAGCGTTGACATCAATATAATGTACCTGCTACCTGCCACCTACAACTAGGACTCATAAACATTTGTACTTAGTGTGATTTCCTGCCTAAACTCAGGAATCACACCCTGTCGACTCCGACGGCGTCTGTCGACACCGGGACCACTATTTCACAAAAAAATCTTTTTAAATCTTTTCCTTTCTGAACTAACCTTTTTCTGTCGGGATCTTCTACCCGTATCGCTCACCCCCCACCTCTGTACTCTGTTACATGTGGAGGACAGCAGCATACGAACCGACACTATTCTTAAGTCCTCTTCTGGGCTCTTTTCACTTCGGGGGCCACTCACCCAGATTCAATCCCTAAAAAACCACCCTGCTTGGGAGTTTTTGCCATACAGGGGGAATCAGGGATATCACAGGGCAGCAGTACCCCCCTTTCTCTGGCTCTTTAGCTAGGAATCCCCTCCACGTGCACACAGGCCCGCTCACCCGCCATACCCTAAGGGCCCACCCTGACAGTACGGGTGGCAGCCAGCCAGTGGTGTTGAAAGCACTTTTTGAAGAAGGGAGACCTCTTCAGAAAATTATGTATTAATTCCACCCTGACGGAGAGGTATACAAAGCTGGGCAGCAGCCGCCTGGCACCAAGGGCCCGCTGAGCCATCTATATTTTCTCTGAAAAACCCAGGGGGAGGTATTCCCCCATAATACCCATAAAAGCCCACCGAGGTGGCAGCTTGACCATTGGACGAGGGACTTGCTTGACGGAAAGGGAGACCTTTCCCGTTAAAACCAGGCCCCACAACCTTTTTTGTTCGGGTATATAAAGTCGGTTTGGGAGTACCTCACTACAACCCCAAGGGGACATCAGATCTTTCTCTGTTATTTTCAACCTTGGTTTACTTTAATCCCGGTACACTGACAAGCGACACCCAGAGAGTGTGACACATCACGTCACCTCCCTGACTGACCCTGAGTCCCTATGGTGGAGTAAGGGGTTAACAAGCACACAGTAATCAAGATAAACAACAGAGGATACCATGTATTGATATCCCCCAAAGTGTGCATTTTGCATTTTTCTGTTATATCTACTGACTGCTCTGCTGGACTGAATATTGGATATAGAATTTTCAGTAGATTTTTATGCCCGCCGTGGCAGCAACAGGACCATGATATGCAAAGGAAGGTTTTATACCTCAGTGACAATTGTTGAATGTGTTGAACACTGATACCAGAACACTTGAAATATGTATGTATTGACCCTCCGTGGCAGCAACATGACCATTGGTGTAAAGGAATATTTCTTGTGTGTACATATGACGAGCACATTCCCTTCCATCCAGGATTAATTGTATCAGCAATTTCTGTTACAAAACTATAACAACCTGTGCAAAATGTGTCAAATGTGTTACACACACCATTCCTGGGAAATTGGTCTCTAGTTATATCAGACCCAAGATACGGAGTAGTCGCTGGGATAGAGAGTGAGTGGGAACAGTCGTGTTAAGGGGATCCTATACCCAATACACCTCCTTTTCCCTGCTCCCACCGTCTCCAGATTCTATTTGGCCACACCAGTGTCAACACAGGAGCTAAAATTGTTTATTGTGATAAATATTGGTACCTGACTATTTGCACTGTGGGTATATATGCCTTCCGTGACAGCGATAGGACCTCAATGTAAAAGAGAAGTTTGGTGCATGCATGTACACTGGTCGCTTTCTTCTCCCATTTAGGACTATTTGTGGATAAACTTTGTTGCAAGACTAGCAACTCGTGTTATATGTATCACAACCTCTACATGCACAATTCTCTGATACAGGTCTAGGCACACCAGACCTGAGGAACGGAGTGGGTGTTGGGACGCTACTGAGTGTGAACCACCACTTTGAGGGGACTCCACACTCACTACACACCTTTTTTGCCTGTTCCCACTACCCCCAGGTCCTATTTTGCTACATATACGGAGCAATATACACTGTTGCATAATTGTTTGTCTATATGTATACATGTCCTTGTCTCGTCTACATGTCTGTCTAGTATATTTTAAGAGTTATTATTAAAAGCTATATTTTAATATAAGTAACATTTTCACGAATAGGACTCAGAGGCATGGGTGCTCCAGCTCTGTTTTCCTAAACACATCGTTATCTAGTACTTACAGTCAAACCCCCCCCCCCTTTTTGGGCATCACAGTGGCAAGTGGTCTGTGTGGTTTACTCACCACCTACCCATGTAATATTATCATTATCATCTAAACCTCAAATAATTCAAGAGTGCCCCAACAAAGAGAGAGTCTTTTCTCTTTTTTCTTCACATCATCTAACTTACCAGGTGGTTTTCATCAGGGACAGCCACAAGGAGATGTGGACTTTAGTTGCCCCTGACAGGCAGGCCAGAGCCTCTCACTCAGGCACACTCACTATCGACAAGAGGTTTTTGGCAATGGCAGAAGTCGAAGAGAAATTGATATTGAACTGAGAGGAGACTTGATCTGGAATATGCCAGGCTGGGTGGACCAGACTAAGGATGACTATTAGGGTGCATTTTTTTAGAATTTGTCGTGACCAAAAATGCACACTTCAAAAATCTCATCCAAATGTTTTCCCATAGAAACATCAAACTCACAAATGGAATATGGTGCAATTTTTCAAATCGCACACCTATCATGACTAAAAAATCACCCAAAAAATAGACCTGCCTCTGTGAGTTCTGTACTTAGTTCTGTCTAAAAAAGTGTGTTAAAGTTAAAAACAATGGCGTGGGGTCACTCCCCCGAGCATAACCAGTCCCAAGCTCTTTGAGCCGCTTCTGGTTTCCAAAATAGAGAGGGAAAAGTGATGAGTCCCTCCCATATTTAAGAAACCAGCTTGGGTTTCTTAAATACACTCAGTGAGTGAGGATGCACAGAGTTCACTCACTGGAGAGACAGAGACCTCTGAGGAAGGCCCCATCAGAATGGGTTAGTACTGCATCCGCTGGGCCATGACAGGTAGTAGGAGACTATTTGACATTGAGCAAGTAATCTCTAGAAAGGCTGGAGCTGTAAATTCATATGCATGAAAGCACTGGTGAATAGCACAGGCCCAGTGACTACCATTGGTGCAGGGGTTGTGGCTAGTATTGGACCCAGGCTGTCTACAGGGCTGGCCACCCCCCTCAAGAGCTGAAGGAGCTGCTTGTTCTACACATACTGTTTAGTAAGATGCCTCTGTGGCATTGAGAGGACCCTTGTAACAGCTTTAACAGGCTTATTGTGTGCCTCCACAGATCTGCAATTCTGGGTGCCATTTTTGCAGTTGTGGGTGCTTCTGTGACTCTGCCACTCATGCAACAATGTTCCCATGAGTTGAACTATTGTGCCGGGTGCCTGCCAGCCTACTGATATTCCTTTCCGGAACCTTGACTGTCTAATGTACTGTAACTGATTTTGCCCAAGCCCCTATGGCCAGCCACTCTCCCTGCACTAAGTCACTCATTGATTAGGAGTCTGGGAATAAGGGACATGCTGGGCTGGCTTCAGGGCTGGCAACAGAAATCTTGGGGCCCGGAACACTGATATCTTGGGGGCCCCCCAACACCGAACGCGGATTCTTATTACATTGCATATTGAATGTATTTTTTTTATTATTAGAAGTAAATAGATAATTAATATTTACAATGCAATATAATACGGGAGGGCAGAGATGGGAGGGCACAGCATTGTGCGTTGTATGGTTTAGTTTGTTGCGTGATGTCACTAAACTCATTAGTACAGTTAGCCAGACAAGTGATTAGGCAGCCATTCTTTCAGACCCTGAGTCCCTCAAAGTCTTGGGGCCCATCAACTGGTCGGGCCCTGTACGAGTGTCCCCTTTGACCCCCCTGTCACCTGCCCTGGCTGGCTTACATGTATATTTCACAGGATCAGTATCTAAAACTGACCACACTGTCTGTACTAGGGAAGGAGAGAAGAGATGAAGGGAGAGGCCCGATGACTTTTTGAGACCACCCACCATGCTCAGCTGTTGTATGGGCAGTGCACGCTATTGATGCATGCTGTCCTGCCTACTCACTCCCCAAAGTGATCTAACTACTGACACAGCTAGCACTGAAGTCTGCTGTGCAGTGCTAAGAGAATGTAAAGCAGTCAGCCAACAGGTATGACTTTTAACTGCACCAAAATGGGGCGCTGAAAGTCTGAGCCTGCAGTGCTGGGTATGGTTTTTTTCTTAAAAATATACAAGTGGACCACCTTCTGGCACAGCAGCCAATTAGGTCTCAACAGTTGCAAAGGAGACACCACTCCTAAAGTAATACCAAAATACAAATGGAGACACACTGGCGCTAAATATGTATTGCTACTTCCCTTCTGTTGAAGACAATATTCATAGGAGTTCCTTCCAGAGCTCTTTCATATATCCTCATATGTAGATAATCATATGTGGAAATGTTCATGCAAAGAAGAATGTAAAGAACATATATGGTGAAGTACATTTTTGACACAATTCTTCCACCCGTGTTCAGAGGTAGAGTGTTGAGTACCCTTTCACCATATTCTAGTAGAAAGCCATGATGCGTACCCAACTCACATCAAACAAGGGTAAAATGAAGCCCATCAAGGTATCTTTTCTCCCACAAAGATACCTTGATGGGCTTCATTTTACCCTTGTTTGATGTGAGTTGGGTACGCATCATGTCCCTTCACAGGTCTACTGTTTTTTATTTCTATGTTTGTTTGTTTTTATGGTTTTAATTTAAAAAAATTCAAATCACATTGTATTATGTACAGCTATTTGGATAGCAAATTGCAAATGGAATAAAGCAACTTGGAAGTTGTAATTCATTTAGCTGCTAATTGCCTTCTTTTTGGCAATACATACTTTAAAAAAGTGTAACAGATGCAATGTATAATGTAACATTACTTTGTATATTGAGCATATAATGAAAGTTAGCAAAATTCATTTTCTTGAAAGCGACGTTGATCAAGCTTTAATTGCAGGTGGGAATATGAATATCACAGTTTCCGTTAATGATCTGAAAATTCTCCAGACATCTTTGTATGTTATAGAATTGTAATGAGACAAAGTCTCTCTGGACAGGCTGATGTTGGTTACACATTTGTGCTAATTATGAACCTAAATATCCCTTGATGTATACAGGCTAATTTGTTTTTCTTTTTTAATTAGTTGGCAATTAATCTCTTGTGGTCTGAGGATGTTTTCCAAAAGTGGAAGAAAGTAATAAGCTAAGTGTAGACCGATAACCCACCAGTGATTTCCTCCTTATTAACAAGCATCACACATAATTAAAATGAAAATGATTACATTTTTTTTGTTCATTAAGTCAAAAGTAGGAATTTGTGCATCTCAATGAAAATGTTCAAATATCTAAATATTAAGTATTTCTGGAAATAAATTTGTAAAAAAAATGTTTAAGTTTATTAACAGGTTACAAAAGTACAAATAATAATTGCAAAGTACATGAAGATCACTATACATACATTATCTAAAAATCACAGATGACATTAACAGAAATTTAAACATCTAAATTATACATACACAACTAAATTATCCAAATTGGTTGTGATTAACACTGAGATATTACTATTCCACAAATTAGAGATGTGCAGGCTCTGATTTACTCTCATTTCAAAGAAGGATCTTATTGGCTATCAACTGTCAACAGCTGTAATGTGATTTGGGATTGTCAATCAGATCCTGCTTTGAAATCAGAGTAAATCAGAGTAAATCAGAACCTGCACATCTCTACCACAAATGGGGACCATTACTGACCACTTAAAGATTAAACTATTCGATGAGGTGAAATGATTACCTTGAAATGTATTTCATATCACCAGAAGCCAGACATCTAAAAATGTATTCCTAATTTTATCCTTATTGAGAGATGTTTCCGCCCAATCCATGGAAAGCAAAAATGAGATCCTATAGCATCGTTGGAGATTGATTGGAATGACATGCTTTATTAAAAGGGTTTGATTACTCTAAAATATTAGAAGCATATTTACCCCCAAAAAGCCTTAAGTTAAGGCACTCAATCTAAAAATCGGGGGCCCAGATATTACACAAGTACCGTATAAATAACAGTCCTCCATCATTCCATAATTAAAAATTTGGAGAAGGGTCAGATGGTGAATAGTTTTGTTTACCCCATAATCGTATTTATTTTATTTTTTCAAAATATATTTATTGAGGTTTTCAAAATATAACATTCCTCGTAATATAAGGGAGAAAAGTGGATACAGGTTCAGTCTCCCGTATCTGTAGATCTATTATCCAAAATATTCCTATTCCAATATGTTTTTTGGGGAATATTTGGGGGGTTGGGGAGGGGGGTTGCCCCCCTGCCCCTTTTTTCATGCTTATCAAGTCCCCCGATGTCCACGGCATCCTTCAGGATCTTTTTCAGCGTCTTCAGCAGTCCCAGGAGCAATGCACCCCTGGGACC
The DNA here is from genome assembly GCF_055691185.1 of Crinia signifera. Classification (NCBI taxonomy): domain Eukaryota; kingdom Metazoa; phylum Chordata; class Amphibia; order Anura; family Myobatrachidae; genus Crinia; species Crinia signifera. The sequence goes on from NC_139226.1 coordinate 82,579,081, forward strand.
GCTAAAGAGGATCCTGAAGGCCTCCTTGGACACCGGGGGACACTGTGGATCTCGTTGGACCATCGGGCACCTTCAGGGGACCAGTTGAGTATTAAAAAACAAAATTATTCCAAAAACAGTAAATATCCCTTATCCAAAATTCTCGTGGTCCTGAGCGTTTCGAATGAGGGATACTCAACCATACATTACAAAATACACACAAACTAATTTTGCAAATCAGTAATGTATCATATGAAGGTGAAAAAAGTAGATTCATGTATCTTGATGAAATCAGACATTGTTGAAAAAGGATGCATTTCAGGAGTAATATACCAATCACAGAAGTAACACCAAGGTACATAATAAGTAGGGATGAGCGGGTTCAGATTCTGGGAATCCGAACGCTGCCAAGCACCCGCGACCCGAGCTTGGATACAAGCACTGCTCAGATATTCCCGCCAAGACTCGGAGCTTAGAACAAGGCAACACATCATCATCCCATGTTGGATCTCACAAGATCCGGACAGTGTTTATAAATCCGGGCAACTCACCATCATCCTCACTTTAGCATTGGAGAGGGAACTGGGAGAAAGGGTCCGTGTCACTGGTGGTCTGAGTGTTGAGCACTAGGGGTGGCGAACTGGTACTGTTCTGTGGTGGTGTCCTGTGCTTCGCTGCTGTATAAGTGCAGCCCTGTGCTGCTGTGCTGCATAGTGCTGGTGTCCTGCACTGCCATAAATCCAGTCCAGTGGTGCTGTGCTCCCTAGTGCTGGTGTCTTGTGCTGCTTGGTGCTGCTCTATAAGTGCAGTCCAGTGATTCTGTTGTATAAGTTCAGTCCAGTGGTACTGATGCAAAAGTCCAGTCAAGTGATACTGCTGTTTAAGTCCAATCCAGTGGTACTGCTGCCTGTTAATGTCCATTGGTACTGCTGTATAAATCCAGTCCAGTTGTACTGCTGCACAAGTCCAGTCCAGTGATACTGCGGTATGAGTCCAGTCCAGTGTTACTTCCTGTAAAGTCCATTGGTACTGCTGCATAGGTCTAGTCCAGTGATACTGCTGCATAAGTCCAGTCTAGTGATACTGCTACATAAGTCCAGTCCAGTGGTACTGCCGTTAAAAGTCCATTGACATGGCTTCCGGGTCTCATGGGAATGGCAGCAGAGTGCTGAGCTCCACACTGCCCCAGCCAGCCAGCGCCACATGCTGCCCATTACCCACACCTCTATAACACAGCTCACAGGGTGAGAGAGGAGCCTTCTACCTGCACCAAAGTTTTTAGCGTACCCACCTGCCGGGAAACCGCAATGCCAACTCCCTCACTCCTCATGAGGCGCATCCAAGATGGCGCATGGCACACAGAATATACAGCAGGAGGACACACGGAAGACTATCCCAGCCCCAACTCCGGCTCCCACTGCTCCACCTGGACCGGTACTTGTAAGTGTGTCTGAGACACCTCACTTTGCACACACTCAGCCTAAGCTATTCTCCCCGCACAGCCCACAATCCCCTCAGACACAAGCAGCATCCCTGACCTATGCTGACATGGTCAGAGCTATCCAAGACACTATTAACCCTATATTGGATTCCCATGCTGCTAAACTGCAGCAGTCAGTCCAGGACATTAAATCCTAACTGAAACAAATCACTACGAGGTTAATGCTAATGAGGCCCACCTAGGTGAAGCTTTCCAGGATATAGACTCCCTTAAAGCCTCAAACCACATGTTCTCTGCAATTTAAACTTGACGATTTGGAAAATCGTTCGAGGAGGAACAGTCTGCGTATCATAGGCCTGCCAGAGACCCCTATACTGATTTCATTGTTGACCAATCATAACGAGAGGGGTGGAGCCCACCTCCCCTTATATTCGGGACCCAATTACAGTACTGACACCCTTGAAAAAGGCCGGACCTCGGCTGAAACGCGTTGGGACATACACGCCCACCTACAGCATCTACAGCATCAAGCTTCCCACATCGATCTAAGTCTCCTCCTAGTGAGTCGAGCGCACGTCACTCCAGTGCGTCGCGCTCCTGGTGACGCAGGCCCGCACCTCCGGCAGTCGCCGGCGAACTATTGAAGCAGCGTGCTCTACTTCTGGCACCCCCGTTCTGGGACAACAGGACGCCAGCGGCCACTACTACTTCAACGGCTACCTGCAACAACACCCGCAAAGCGACAGATTCAAGGTATGTCTGGATGCACCACTGGGGTGTCTTGGGACGCCAACCTCCGGTGACATCCACATACCGCTTTTGTTCTGGACTCTTTTTTCGGGACTACCCTTTGCAATTGTTGCATTCACCCACTCGCCCACCCCTTTTCCCCACCCACCACAGGACTACGCTGCCCCACCTGTGGCCCCCACATCCACCTGCAAACGGACACCACTCACTGAGTGGAAGTTGCATGGTGGCCAGCCCCAGCCCCTATTCCCTGTTTTTTGATAATAAATATATTTGCACACATCTGTTTTTTCCTCTCATCATTATACTCAAGTGTCAGTAGTCACCTTGTAGGACCTAGCACAATCCATTACAGTGTCATTTTCATAAAATCTGGGACCTCGCATTTCATTTAATACACACCATACAAACACCCAGAAGGTGAGCGCAGTACCTCCCCATCTGCAAACCACTTGTAAACAGAGCCTGGACCACTCTAGGTCTGCAGCCCCTTCGCGCACAGGTAACTTTAGCGCTACACCTACCCTGTTCAACTATTGCTCAACTATCTGGCTCCTCGGTTTAGCAGCTTGTTACCATACACATATGGGGCTTTTGGACATCAGAAACAATAGGTTACAGAGGGCGGAGATAGAGGGACACAATTTTCAATCCCTTAACCAAACACTACCACCATCAGAATTCTTTAGTAAATACAGACATCTAGAAAAACTGATTCAAAAAGAAACCAAAACCTGGTGGGATACCCATTTCCTCAGGTGGTACCTACTACACAACATAGTCCCCAAAGGTTTAAGACTTAAAAAGGTATCCACACATTATTTAGATGATCTAGACTTTCAGCAGAAGTGGGACTCAATACTACATGACTGTTCAATAGACCTGATCAAGCTACTTATAGAAAGAAATGATTCCCACCTAACAGACTTAGCCTCTCAAATAAATGACACACACATACTCATAGAACCATTCACAAAAGAACAGGGCTATGATGAGATAGAAAACATCTCCAAACAGAGACTGACTAAGACAGAGAACGACATTATTAACAAAAAAATAAACAAAGTTCGCCGTGACATCAGACCCACACTCCACAAGACTCCTGGACCTACAACGAAACAAAAATCGCAACACCATATCAAGCAGACACCTGGACCTCGCAAGACATTACTACAAACCATACACAACACAAAACACAAACCCATCCTATACAAAAACACTGGACTCACCTACCAACAATATATGTCCAAACAACACAAAGTGGACAATTCGCATACCAATAACGTCACAATTGATGAGTCAGAACCCAATGATACCCTGGACACAAGCATACAAAATTCATTTTCCATACACGAAATAGATGATGACACAGAGTACGACAATCTAGCGAGACTCTCATTCGACAAGGGGTGGATCACCACACAAAGGTTATATAGTACACAACTGACCAACAGAGCATTGGACACCAACATATCGGACCCAGCACCCACGATCAGAGACACACAAACTACTGACACACCAGCCGACTCATGGGGCGAGCATTTTTTAGATACGGAGGCAGGCCGAAAAGCCTGCCTACCAACCATATCAGAAGTCCAGATACCCAACATCAGCAAAAAAAGACACATAGAACTAGGAGAGGTTGCAGAGGAGGGGACTCCCAAAAAAACAAAAACACAACCTCAAACAGAAAACAAGACTTAGGCTCTCCACACATACCGACACAGATCTTCAACCTCAGCAGCACAACACTCACCAAGGCACAAGATGATGTATTATCAAAAGGTCTCAAATTCGCACCACATAACAAACCAGACAAATTTCAAACATACTGTGACTTACAGTCCTTCACACGAAAACTCTGTCTGAAAAAATATTTCATGACAAACCCCATAACACGGAACAATAGTGAAACACCTACAACCTATCAGCATACCGGTCTGAGACCCAAATCCACTTTCAATCCTACACATGTTAAAAGCCATCACATTAAGACATTTGAAACATCAGTCATTGCTGATCTAGATCAACTCACTACCAAACAAAACTCACGTTACACACAGAGAAACATGACAAACAAAGAAACAGAAGCCTTAAGGTCTTTAGAGAACAACCACAACATAATCATCAAACCAGCAGATAAAGGGGGGGCATTGTCATCTTAAACAAAACAGATTACACACACGAATCACTCAGATTGTTAAATGACCATACCACGTACCAAACATTACCCTGTGACCCGACAGCAGACTATAAAAAACAGCTAGACACCTTACTGCTTTCAGGTTTCAATCAAGGCATCCTGGACAAATCAGAGCACACCTTCCTCAAACAACAACACCCAGTCATACCGGTCTTCTACTATCTTCCAAAAATCCATAAAAACAAACACAACCCACCAGGTAGACCGATTATCTCTGGCATTAATTCCATCTCATCCAATCTCGCACAGTACACAGACACCTTCCTACAAAACCTAGTCAAAGACCTACCCTCATATATCAGAGACTCCACAGATATCATTAACACCCTGAATACCATAGATTGGCAAGATAATTACTGGATCGCAACCAGCGACGTCACATCTCTGTACACAGTTATCGAACATGACCAAGGACTACACAGCACAAGACATTTCTTAGAACAAGCACAACAGTTGAAACAGGAACAGATACAATTTATTATAGACTCCATTGACTTCATCTTACACCACAATTACACATGGTTTAATGACACATTTTACCTCCAGACCACCGGGACCGCCATGGGATCGAAGGTGGCGCCCAGCTACGCTAATCTATTCATGGGCAAATGGGAAGAGGATTACATCTGGGGTGAGCGTAGTTGGGCGTCTAATTTGATCCTATGGCGAAGATACATAGATGACTGCATTTTCATTTGGAAGGGCTCACAGGATTCACTCATGCAATTCATCGACTACCTCAATAGAAATGACAGAAACTTACAATTCACAACTCAAACCAGTCAACAAACAGTACAATTTCTAGACCTAGAAATCTTCATAGAGGACAACACTATACATACAAGAACCTATAGGAAGGACGTCGACGTAAACAGCTATATTTTGTACACCAGTGGCCACTACAAACCCTGGTTGGATGGGATACCCAAAGGGCAGTTCCGTCGTCTGAAACGAAACTGCTCTAAAACACAGGATTTTGAGATACAAGCGAGTGACATGAGGGACCAATTCCTAGACAAACATTATGATGAGAAACTGGTGAATGATGCATACCATGAGATAGCAACACTAGATAGGACAAAAACACTGACTAAGACCGATACCCACAACAAACAGGGACCACAAGACGTTACATTCATCACACAGTTCAACCAGTCTTCCCAACAACTCCGACGGATACTCCAAAAACATTGGCACATACTGAGACAGGACCAAGATTTACAACATCACTTATCTGAGAAACCTACACTGATATTCAGAAAAGCGCCAGACCTGAGACAGAGATTAGTTAAAAACCACATAAAACCTAAACAAATCACACAAACAAGACTTACAGACACAAAAGGCTTCTTCCAATGTGGGAGGTGCACAGGCTGTAATAACCTCACCACTAAGACAACCAAAAGTCACCACACCTGGACATCAATTACCACCAACAGTACCTTCCAATACAGACAACATCTCTCATGCGAATCCAAAGGGGTGATCTACCTGTTAAAATGCCCCTGCGGATTAGAGTACGTAGGGAGGACAATCAGGGCACTGAAAGTTAGAATGTATGAACACATACGCAACATAAAAATAGGCTACGAAAAACACAGCGTATCCATGCACTTTAAACAAGTCCATGGTTCCAATCCTGCGGGACTCACATTCACAGCCATCGAATCACCCACAAGAAATTGGAGAGGGGGTGACTACATTGAATTACTGAACAAAAGAGAGCTCTTTTGGATCTTTAATCTGAAAACTCTACACCCTGGGGGTTTAAACATTGACTTCCACAATGGACATCTGTAACTATTAGGAACACCCATTACTCTGTGCCCTCATTGGTCAAGGCATTACTATGAGCACTCAGAACACCTCACATAGACCTACCTGTCCATGTACTCATAAGAGGCACCCCTGTTAATACCATCCTCAGGCTATCTATTACTATATATATGTCTGAATTCATTATCTCCATCTAATTTAGTATAATCCTATTTCAATATATCCTTTAATTTATACTATATTCTGGTGTTTACTATTTTATTCTATTTATTTTATTTTATTCTCTATTTCTATTCTATTTCATTTCATTTCATGTCCCATTCAATTCATCTAATTAATGTCTATCATATCATTTTCACCCGCTCCTATATATACCTGCTCCAAACCAATCTGAATACTCCTCCATTGACAGTATCCTTACACCAATGTATACTCAGCCCATTATTCTTTTACATATGTCTTCAACATAAAAGTCGACACAGCCAGTAAAGTCAACACAGTAACCTTGCTACGATCACAACTGCAATTATACTGATTTCATTGTTGACCAATCATAACGAGAGGGGTGGAGCCCACCTCCCCTTATATTCGGGACCCAATTACAGTACTGACACCCTTGAAAAAGGCCGGACCTCGGCTGAAACGCGTTGGGACATACACGCCCACCTACAGCATCTACAGCATCAAGCTTCCCACATCGATCTAAGTCTCCTCCTAGTGAGTCGAGTGCACGTCATTCCAGTGCGTCGCGCTCCTGGTGACGCAGGCCCGCACCTCCGGCAGTCGCCGGCGAACTATTGAAGCAGCGTGCTCTACTTCTGGCACCCCCGTTCTGGGACAACAGGATGCCAGCGGCCACTACTACTTCAACGGCTACCTGCAACAACACCCGCAAAGCGACAGATTCAAGGTATGTCTGGATGCACCACTGGGGTGTCTTGGGACGCCAACCTCCGGTGACATCCACATACCGCTTTTGTTCTGGACTCTTTTTTCGGGACTACCCTTTGCAATTGTTGCATTCACCCACTCGCCCACCCCTTTTCCCCACCCACCACAGGACTACGCTGCCCCACCTGTGGCCCCCACATCCACCTGCAAACGGACACCACTCACTGAGTGGAAGTTGCATGGTGGCCAGCCCCAGCCCCTATTCCCTGTTTTTTGATAATAAATATATTTGCACACATCTGTTTTTTCCTCTCATCATTATACTCAAGTGTCAGTAGTCACCTTGTAGGACCTAGCACAATCCATTACAGTGTCATTTTCATAAAATCTGGGACCTCGCATTTCATTTAATACACACCATACAAACACCCAGAAGGTGAGCGCAGTACCTCCCCATCTGCAAACCACTTGTAAACAGAGCCTGGACCACTCTAGGTCTGCAGCCCCTTCGCGCACAGGTAACTTTAGCGCTACACCTACCCTGTTCAACTAGAGACCCTTAAAGGCCCAGACCTGTATTCCTTTTTAATCACCACCCTGCCGGCCTTACTCCAGATAGAAGATGCTTGCATGGGTATGGTGGTCAAGAGAGCTCATAGACTGGGCCAACCTAGAGACAATCCCACAAACAGGCCCAGAGCGGTGATTTTTAAATGCCTCAACTATCAGCATAAAAAGGCGATCTGGTCGGCATTCCACCAGGATAGATCCCTGCAATGGAACGGCAATAAACTGCTGAATTTCCAGGATTTCTCGGCCGAAGTTACAAGGGCCAGGAAGGAATTAGTGAAAAACCGCACCAAATTTGCCCTCCTCTACCCCGCTAAGCTACGTATCTTTGTGGGAACCTCCTTCAAGGAATTTAGCACAGTCCAGGATGCTGAGAGTTACCTGGTCGAACTTGCCCAAGCCACCTTTTCCCCTGTTTGCCCAGACCCCATTTGTTAACTCTGATCTATTTCCCTCGTTGGACACACTCTCAATCCTCTTCACCAGCTGAACAGGGGTTAACGTCTATGACCGGCATTTCACTGCCCCACACAAAGACGCTTTCAGGAACTCATTTCCGACACATTTCCAGGTTTCTAAATACTTGTTTGAATACAGGATTGAACTCAATTTGACCTTGTATGGGGTCTGACCTATACCCCCTTCTCTTTTCATGGGTCTATTACAGTTGATAAGTATTTTATTAGTTAAATGATGCATGTTCAGTTTATCCTCCTCAGAGAACGTGGCTGACTTGGACGGGCACTTTTTGGTCCTCAGGTTGGTTCACGGACTCTGACGACGTTATTGACGGCTGGGGCGAGCCTTGTGTTGCTGCACTTATGCTGCTTTGCCTGGACACCACTGTGCCCAGTGGCTTATTCTGCTGCTGGGATGCTAGAGGCCCTCTTGTATGTTTGTTTATGTGTTATTGGTTTGGGGCGTTGGGGAGCCCGGGTTTGTTGTCCATTGCAACATTACACATTTGGAACACAAGGCTCATAAATTTGAAGATGGCCGGCCCGACTCCCTGGTTTCCCCCGTATACCCTTGTCCCTCCCACTTTTTCCTTCATGTTTCTTCCTTTTATGTTTTGTCTTGTCTCCAATGTCGCAGATAGCATTCAGGATTTACCTCTTCTTTATGTAATATGTGATCTCTTTATTATTACCATGCTTATTTCATTACCCTCTTATAATGTGCAATGCCTGATTTGAAGATAGTGATGCTGAATGTTGGTGGCTTCCATATTCCCTATAAATGTAAAAAGACCCTGCTCTATCTACATAAACTGCAGACGGAAATTGTCTTCCTACAAGAGACGCATCTGACCTTCCCGGAAATGCTTAAATTGAATTCTCTGGGTTGGACGGTGCTGGCATCATCCCCCTATAACTCCAAATCCAGGGGTGTAGTAATCATTGCCACGAAATGAACACCTATGACCATACATTCTACCACTACCGACGCAGAGGGTAGATTTGTCTTTGTGGAGGCCAGGGCCGGATTAACAATGGTCCTGATAGAGCTACAGCTACATGCCCACTTTGTAGCTGAGGGCCAGAGCTTTCCAATGAGCCCAGCCCCGCATCAGTAGCCCCCTGGGAACCTGAGATACCGCCAGGCAAACCTGGAATGTTTTCCCCATAGGATAACATGGGACCCACAAATTCCGTCCTCCACATGGTTCCAACGGCTGCCAGTTCCCTCTCCGGCATTACAGAAGCTCGAGGTTGATCTCAGTCTAACCCAAATCGCTGGGCCTTCAATCTGATACCTGGTCCATATGAGTTCATTAGTTCTAGAGATATTGCAAGTAAACCAATTTTTTTTTTTCATTTCTAAAATTTAATTTCATTCCTATTCATGTTGTTTGAGGACAGATTTCTCTGGAACCAAACGGGCCAGTTTCACGGGACCGAAATCATTCGAAGCCTACATGTAAATGGGTCAGTTGATTTAGAAGATATAGCTGGTTGTTTAAAGGAAGGCAAATGTGGTTTTCTCTCCCCCTCACACCAGAAAATGCACGGACTAGGCTGGTGTAAAAGGGGCTGGTCTGGGAATGTCCCTGCATGATCCTGGGACCATATGCCCGGGTAAGTCGCTGCATTTTCTGGTGTGAAAGGGGTATTATTTCAAATAGTCGGGACATGCGGTGCTCTTAATACAGCCAGGCAGCCCCCTGCTCTCTGCCCGGCTGTCAATGGCTGTCATTTCTGCCCGGCGGCGGCTGTCCCCCAGTTACCGAGAGCATGTATTCCCCATTGGTAATGAGCATGTAATCCCACATGCCAACGAGCATGGTACCCCTGGCAATGAACATGGAATCCCTGGCAATGAACATGTAGGTAACCAACACTTATGTAGCATAATTTTTCATAGGCATTTTGCTGTTTGGCATAATACATTATGGAGATTATGGTGTGTGGCTTAACATGTAATGGGCATTATGGTGTAAATTTTTAATGCATGCCTTTGGCGCTCAATGCCCCTATTTATAAAGCATATTGTGCATTATTGTTCAATCTGTTTGGTATAGTGCAGGCTTGTCCAAACTATGGCCCTCCAGCTGTTGTGAAACTATAAGTCCCATAATGCACTGCCACAGTTTTGCTATTAGGAAATGCTAAAACTATGTCAAGGCATGCTGGGATCATAGGCGAATCTAGAATTATGGCAATGGGTAGTCCCAGATCTAGCCACAATAGAAGGGGGACTTTTGCCGCGCTGCAAAAAGGGGGTGTGGTCTCATGGGAATGAGGCATGGCATCACAAAAAGGGGTGTGGTATTACACTTTAGACCATACACAGTAATGTCCATTACACATTTTAGCAAACTCCATAATACCCATTACACATAAAGCCACACGCCATAATGCCAATTACACATAAGTCCACACACCATAATGCCCATTACACATTGTGCCACACATCATGATGCCCATTACATACTATATACCAAACCGTAATGCCCATTACATATTTGCCACATAAGTGCTGCTTACCAAGTGCTCATTGCTAGGGGGTTCTTGCTTGATGGCACCATAGTACCCATTACACATGATGCCGCACACCATAGTACCCATTACACATGATGCAGCACACCATAGTACCCTTTACACATGATGCCACGCACCATAGTACCCATTACACATGATGCTGTGCACCATAGTACCCATTACACATGATGCTGCACACATAATGTCCCTTATACATGATGCTGCACACATAATGCCCCTTACACATGATGCTGCACACCGTAATGCCCCTTACACATTAAGCCACACATTATGCGTAATGCCCTCACATACCGACACTTGTAGCGTCCCTTAAGCAATGCCCCCAAAAGTGTCACTTACTGTAAATTTTTATATGAGCCTTCGCTGCTGCTGCAGGGAGAGATGGAGAGCGGTGCAGCTGCTTCTATGGGGAGAGGAGCAGAGCGCAGCGCAGAGCATGCTCCCACTCCCCTCCTGGTGTCCCCTCTAGCCGAGTGGACATTTGAAATATTGTGCGCGCTGTTGTTGTGCGTGACGTCGGGGGAGCACGCCGGGCGCTGTCACCACATGATTAAAGGGGGGGGCGGGCTGAGGTGAAAGCGGGGAGAAGAATTGGAGCGGAAGCTGCAGGGGTGACAGTCATTGACAGCTGGGCAGAGAGCAGGGGGCTGCCCGGCTGTATTCAAAGCACTGCAGGTCACAGCTGTTTGAAATAATACCCCTTTCACAACAGAAAATGCAGGGATTTACCCGGGAATATGGTCCCAGGATCATGCAGGGACATTCCCAGGCTGACCCCTTATTCACCAGCCTAGTCCCTGCATTTTCTGGTGTGAGGGGGAGAGACAACCACTCCCCTCTCCCTACCCCCCTTTAACCAACCAGCTATATCTTCGGAACCAACTGAACCATTTACAGTACATGAGACCAGTATAATATTGAAGAACTTTTGAGTTGGCTTTGAATGATTTTGGTCCCGTCAAACTGGGCTGTTTGGTTCCAGAGAAATCTGCCCTCAAAGAACATAAACAGTCATGAAATTACATTTAAGAAATAAAAAAAACGGTTTAACCTCAATATCCCTGGAACCAATTAACCCATATGGATCCAGCCTAGTATCAGATTGAAGGACAAACGATTTGGGTTTGACTGAGATCAACCTCGAGCTTCAGTGATGCCGAAGGGGGAACTGGCAGCCGTTGAACTGGGTGGGGGTCGGAATTAGCGGATCCCATGTTATCCTATAGGAAAAAACGTTCCAGCTTTGCCTGGCAGTATCTCAGGTTCCCAGGGGGCTAGAGACATCCCTCAGCTACAAAATGGGCTAATGGGTGGTCCGGTGCACCCCCGGACCACCCCCCTAAATTCGCCTATGGCTGGGATGTGTAGTTTCACAACAGCTGGAGGGCCACTGTTTGGACATGCCTGGTATAGTGTGTATTTTGGCTCAATCCATGTGGCATAACGTGAATTTAGACTCAATCTGTGTGCCATAGTGTGAATTTTGGCTCAATCGGTGTGAATTTAGGCTCATTCCATGTGGCACAATGTGTAATAGGCAAGTACAGTATAAGGGGGTTACTATTGTGTTGCATGTTTGTATAAGGGGTATATGGTGCGGTAAACTTAGGTGATCATATAAAAGGTGCTGAAATGTTGTCTACCAAGTTTCGGCTTTCAGTATTTTTTTTATGACTGGTGTGCCGGCTCACCCAGCAAGTATCTTAGGACATCGGCATCCTGCGGGTGCACCTTTGGAGTGTACCCGCCGATATATCTCCCTGCATTTTTCTTATGCCAGCCCCCTGCCTTTTCCAGGTATATATAATTAGTTGAAAGTATTTACACAAATACAGACCCATCAGCAGACCACCCAACCACAATACTGGTCACGCCCCCACAATATTAGGTGCTGGCCACAACCCCTATTATTGCGCATAATAGGCCCTTGATCATTTTCAGCTCCAGGCCCATTTAGACCTTAATCTGGCTCTGGTTAAGGTAGTATTTAGTAACATATATCCCTGAACTGACACATAATCATTATCTAGTTGATAGACATTCAGTTAACAAGGCTAATGTCAACTGAATGTCTATCAGCTAGATAATGATTATGTCAGTTCAGGGATATATGTTCAGGGGCGGATTGGCCCACCGGGAAACCGGGCCATTTCCCGGTGGGCCGGCTGAAACTCTGTAAAAATGGTCCGGCCGCGCTCCCCCTGGACTGTTTGGGCACTTTGCCCACATCCAAAATGGCCACAGGAGGGCAGCTGCGCATACGCGATAGCGCACAGCACCTCCCATGGACCGTATGTGCGGCGGGCTCCCAGCTCCCGTTCTCCTGGAGGCAGAAGAAAGGAGCAGGTGAGCCCCCCCGTCCCACATTCGCATTACATGCACTGCCGCCACCCAGCTCCCCCTGGCATTACATCAGCCCCACCCGGGCTGCCAACACGCCGCTAGCATACCTGTTCCACACCCCCCCCCCCCCCCCCCGTCGCAATCTGCCTCTGTCTACAATGTGGCCACTACCCCTGTCCCAATCAGCTTACTGCACCAGGTATTTTATTTATTTATTTTAAAGGAAAATAAAATAACAAATTAAACTATTGATCACTATTGCCAATATTACGGACCCCCAAGGGGTGCCTGTAATTTGACAGGACTGCCCTCGTTTATTATTTGTCTAGTGTTGGTACTGAATTTATTTTCAAAGGGAACATCCAGGGGCTGCCTAAGCCCCCATAACCTTTAAAATAATATCCTCAATTACACATATACTGTTGAATCTCAATAATTGTGACCCATTGCTGTGTGTCCTACATATGTACATTTAGTATGAATGCTTGGATGCCATTGGTGTAATTACTGGCATCTGTTAGTAATCTTCGCTCCTTTACACTTAGTAAGTAATAGTCATTAGGGCTTCATGTGTATTGGGCATTGCAATGTGTGGCGTTATGTGTACTGGGCATTACGGTGTGTCGTGTCATGTGTATCGGGCATTACGAAGTGTGGCGTCATGTGTATCAGGCATTGCGGTGTGTGGCAGCATGTGTATCGGGCATTAAGGTGTGTGACGTCATGTGCATTGGGCATTACAGTACGCAGCATAACGTGGCTATGCCCCTATTGCCATTAAGCCACACCTCTATTTCGTGTGACCACGCCTCTCATGACATGTAGCCACGCCCATTTTGCACGTGCGCTATCAGTACCACCAATGAACAAAGATTCAACTTGCGCCGTTGGACATCATGGTGTGTGGCATATGTATAATTGAGCATGGACACCGCAATTGAGGGGGTGGGCACTTAAAAAAAAATCTCACTCAGGGTGCTAGTAGGCCTCAAGTCGGCCCTGCATTACCATAAGTAACTGATTACCATGGCCAATGGTGCTTTTATACTGTGCCTCAGCAAAACCCACCTCTCAGCAGATCCCGGCTCTCAGCAGACCCTGCACCCTATTAGGGCTGCTTTCAAACATTTCCCGGGCTGGTTTTTGAACCCAATCTGCCCCAGCATATGTTACTAAATACTACCTTAACCCATACATTCTAATGAATAGGAAATTTTGATCACCATAGTGAGCCATTGTGCTCTAAGCAGTAGAGGGCAGCAAATACCAATGAATTGATTTATACTGTATATAGTGTGAGACCCACAGTTGATTATGTTCTCCTGATACATGTAAAAATCAGCCTACAGTATAGTACATGCTGAGTACAAGCAGAGGGCAATAAAGCTCTATGAATTTAACAATTGTTCAGACACTGTGTTCTTTTTAACATACTGATATATCAAATTGGTAACAACAGTAGAAGATGGTAAAGACTATTTAGCCATAATATGGTGACTAAATCAAAACCCCATACTGACACTAATCTATGCTGAATTTCTAAGGACATCTTCAAGTTGACATTTGTATTATTTTAATACACTATTTTTCTCTCTCTTTATTTCACAATAAAACACACTCTGGGGGTTATTCTGTTGATTCGCAAGGCTGAGAATTCGTAGCCTTGCAAATCCACCAAACCCCACCCACCGAATTTCTACCCACCTCCCCCCCCCTCACAGCGTGGGCTGGAAATGGATGTTTAGCATAAACATCCAATCGTACGCCGTGGGTAACCTCCCACAACTTTCGATGGTCACTGACCATCGAAAGATGTGGAAGGAACACGCATATAAAAGTGACTTTCAAGTCACTTCAATATGCATGCACGCTGGGTCGGATATGGACGGGCAGCTGACATCCAGTGATGTCAGCTGCTAGCCCCGTACCTGCGTCACTGCCTCATTACCATCAGGAACGCTGGGCATTCCCATAAACAATTTCACTGTTATCTCCCAAAAAATACATTATAAGGTAGTCTTAATGTATTAAAAATTAAAAGTTAAGTTTTAAAATTTGGCTGTGCGCTTCCAGTAACCCCCATAATTGATCATTGAAAAAACTTTTTAGGGATCCTAATCTTACTCATTACTAAGAAAAAGGGAGCATTAAATTCTGCCAGTTTGAGAGTGCAGTGATCGCCAGCGTGCAATGCCGTCCTTCACAAGTTGGGTTTTCTAAAATCGAAAGATTCAACTGATTTCTATTATGCAGATTGGATGAGGATGATCGTCATTCTTATACGGGATACCTGTTTGTTTTAGCAAGCGCAGCCGACAGTTGGATGAGCAGAAAGCAACTCACTGTTCCAAGGTGAAGTACATGGCACTTACAGAAACAGCGAAAGAAGCTTTATGAAATAAAGGAGACTATGGGGCGATTCTGGTTAATTCACAATTAACCGAAGTAGGTCCCTGTACCGACGGTCGGGTTTGGGCATGCGCATTTGTGTGTAAGTGTAAACTCTGACTGTGAACGGCATTGGTGATTTACGCTGTTGCTGGGTCGTTTGCAGTGAGGAGGGTGGGATGGAGGCAGACGGGAGAGGTGGCACCGATAGGACATGGAACGACCAGCATTTCATGGCTGTCCCCATAATAACATTGGCAATTTTCATGCAAAGGCAGGCGGGATAAAGTGTGCCAGGGGCAGGCGGATGACATCAGCCATCCGCGCTGTCTTCGTCCCGGCACCTGCAAATATGTCATATTTGTGATCCCTGGAGAAATTACTTGATGATCACACAAATGATTAGTCTACAAATGGCTTTGGAAAATATCGCCGATCATCATCCAGCTGTAAATTAATACGCAACGCACTCACTATCGAACAATTTTTTTTCCAGTCTGTGCGTAACCCTAACCCTTTCATTCGCATGTGATAGAAACAGACTGATCGAGGTCAGAGCTGACATCACACACCCTCCCTAAAAAGCCTGGGTACCAGGGCCAGATTAAGCCTTTGGGGGGGTCCAGGGTCACTTTTGACAGGGGGCCCCCTCCCACTTGTCATTACTGGCCGCAAACTGCACGGGAGAATATTACACTGTCAAAACACAAAGGCAGTATAAACTTGATCAATAGGTAACTGCTGAGGTGGGGATTAATATAAACATAAATATATATATATAAAATACCACATGAAAAGCCTGTGTTTGTCCCTCTGTACCTTAGTCAGTAGGAGCCCTGACAGGCTCATCTCTGCCTCTAATTAAAAACCCTCCCATGACAAAGCCGCTGCTGCTGCTATCCTCCATGGGCCTGACAAGCATATGATGAGCTCCACCAAGCAGAGTTCACACAAGCCTCTCAGCCTTTCACCTCTTGCGCAAAGTCTCATGGGACTTAGTCAACTCACAGTAATGCACTGCACACTTGTGCAGTCAGTGTGCCTTGGCACCCGATGCTCAGCACCATTAATCATTATGACATTAGCAGATAGATGAAGCTACAGCACTACCCCACTCCCATGCACAAAACCATTAGCTAAAAAATTATTTATTTTTTAAAATACATGCCTACCGCAGGGGGCCCCTATATAGAGGGAGGCCCGGGAGGTACTGACCATTGTGCCCCCCCTTAATCCGGCCCTGCTGGGTACACCTTCATATTTTCAGACACTGACAGGTTAAAGCTCATAACCACTGCTGGCTTCCTCTCAGGCAAGTGGCATGGGGATTACCATTTGATTCTTTGTAGTTTTTTGCCACTGTTTGGCCTAGCACATGTGAGCTACATTTCATACACATGTTCATTCAATAATCAAGAAAAGAAAAAATAGTAGCGCTAATGACAGAGTATATTTTCACAGCCCGCTTAATCCAGCTGCTAACTTTATTAGGATCACCAATCCTAACGAAGAAAAACAGAAGAAGCTAGGTAAAAGCACTTGGATTTGAGGGAAAGGTTAAAGCCAGTCTCTGGTGGTAATTAGGACATTTACAGATACAGAATTTTTTTTAATAACAATATTAATAAAATGTAATAATCAGTTTCATAGGTATCGGCCGATACCAGACATATACAAATAACAATAGAAATAGAATAAAAATAAGTAAAAAATCAGGATTGGCCTGAGAAAAAATCAAATATGCTAAAACACCTCATATAGTACAAGTGGAAAACAAAACGTCCCCTTTTAAATGTAGCAAATATAACCACCACCCCCTCGCTTGCACCTCTTGTAATCTGTCTGTCTCCCCTTCCTACTAGATTGTAAGCTCCTCCGAGTAGGGCCCTCTTCCCTCCTGTTGTCAAAGCCCACTTCTCTTCACATTTCACTCACTGCTCTCCTTTACTCCAACACCCAGTGACCATCTTCATACTCATCTCCATCATTGGCCTCAAGCCTCTAGTTGTATGTTGATTGGGTCCTCACTACTTACATTTAAGCTGTAATGTGTATTGAACTGTGGTGCTCTTTTATTTGTACTGTATTTTTGTTATTTATTCAATGTTATGCCAAGTTTTGTCTCCCTGTATTGTTCCTTTGTATGGCGCTGCAAAACACTTGTGGCGCCTTATAAATAAAATTATAATAATAATAATAATAATAGCAGGATAAATCCACTTTTGCCAGCCTCAAATTCGTAGAGGGTTAATAATGGTGGTAGATAGACAGTCCAATATTTTTAGTAAAGTAAGTGGTCATATGTCGTCAGTCCAATGTTAGTAGTATTAAATTGGAGTTTGATATACAGTTATGCCCAAGTACATCGTGGCTGCGTTGCGCATAAAGTGCGCTATGCAAATCGCGCATGGATCGCGTCTGCTCCTTGCGCTATAGTCCCGTTATAGATCGCGTTATAACGTAACGTAATCTTGTAAATGTAACCTGCAGTTACACTCATTGACCACCAGATGTCACTTTTCCCAAACAGTACAGCGCATGCGTAAAAATCTCTTCTACAAAACAGTGGCCGCCACGACTTTTCACTACGGATTTTGTCCTTACTTTACGGACAGAGTGTTTGTATTTATTCGCAGAAGCAGCTACATACGGTCATTTATGTAATTGGTACAGAAGCCATGCTAACCTTTGCTATTGCTGGATGACTACTTAAAACATTATTTGAGGACCTACAGTATCATACTTTACACTACGGATTTTGTCCTTACTTTACGGACAGAGTTATTTTATTTTATTCGCAGCCGCAGTGACGTACTGTATGGTCATGAACTGTATGTGATTGGTGCAGAAGCCATGCTAACCATCTGCTTGTACTATAATCACAGGCAACAGTGGCCTAGCGGGTAGAGGCACAGCTGCACTATGTCAGTATCAGGAGTTCGATCCTCAGTTGGTTACAATATATTTTCATTTTTTAAACATACTTTTTTTTTTTTTAAACCAATGCAGGTACTGTAGTTACAGTAGTTGGTGCTTATCAAATTCTTTCGGACTTTTCCACAAACAAACATTCACAATGGCAGGCCTCCATGTACACGATAGTTAATACCCATACATACTGCGCTACAGAGAACGTTTTTTTTCGCAAAATAGATTTAGCTTTTCAGGTAAAATTCCTTGCTTTGAGGACCGTGTTTCGGGATTAAATTCGCTAACCTTTGCTAAACAGTCACTTTTCACTACGGATCTTGTCCTTACTTTACGGACAGAGTGTTTGTATTTATTCGCAGAAGCAGCTACGTACGGTCATTTATGTAATTGGTACAGAAGCCATGCTAACCTTTGCTATTGCTGGATGACTACTTAAAACATTATTTGAGGACCTACAGTATCATACTTTACACTACGGATTTTGTCCTTACTTTACGGACAGAGTTTTTGTATTTTGTTCGCAGCGGCAGTGAAGTACTGTATGGTCATGAACTGAATGTGATTGGTGCAGAAGCCATGCTAACCATCTGCCATCACTATAATCACAGGCAACAGTGGCCTAGCGGGTAGAGGCATGGCTTCACTATCTCAGTATCAGTAGTTCGATCCTCAGTTAGTTACAATATATTTTCATTTTTTAAACGTTCTTTTTTTTTTTTAAACCAATACAGGTACTGTAGTTACAGTAGTTGGTGCTTATCAAATTCTTTCGGACTTTTCCACAAACAAAAATTCACAATGGCAGGCCTCCATGTACACGATAGCTAATACCCATACATACTGCGCTACAGAGAACGTTTTTTTTTCGCAAAATAGATTTAGCCTTTCAGGTAAAATTCCTTGCTTTGAGGACCGTGTTTCGGGATTAAATTCGCTAACCTTTGCTAAAAAGCCACTTTTCACTACGGATCTTGTCCTTACTTTACGGACAGAGTGTTTGTATTTATTCGCAGAAGCAGCTACGTACGGTTATTTATGTAATTAGTACAGAAGCCATGCTAACCTTTGCTATTGCTGGATGACTACTTAAAACATTATTTGAGGACCTACAGTATCATACTGTACTTTACACTACCGATTTTGTCCTTACTTTACGGACAGAGTTATTTTATTTTATTCGCAGCCACAGTGACGTACTGTATGGTCATGAACTGTATGTGATTGGTGCAGAAGCCATGCTAACCATCTGCCAGTACTATAATCACAGGCAACAGTGGCCTAGCGGGTAGAGGCACGGCTTTACTATCTCAGTATCAGTAGTTCGATCCTCAGTTGGTTACAATATATTTTCATTTTTTAAACGTACTTTTTTTTTTTTTAAACCAATACAGGTACTGTAGTTACAGTAGTTGGTGCTTACATTATCAAATTCTTTCGGACTTTTCCACAAACAAAAATTCACAATGGCAGGCCGCCATGTACACGATAGTTAATACCCATACTGTACATACTGTACTGCGCTACAGAGAACATTTTTTTCCGCAACAATAGATTTCTCCAAACTCAGACACAGACCGACACCTCAGACAATAAGATGTTGATTGCAGTCATACAAAATACAGTATGTTAATTGCAGTCTGCCTTTTTGTTTCGCTGCTAATTGTACATAATTCAAATGCACCTATCAGCTTCGTGAAGGATTTCCTTTGTCTCTGCCAGCATAAATTCAGCTACAGACACTAAAGTTGTCAAACTATCCAGTTTGTTTTTCTGCATCTAAACCGTGTAGAATTGCTACGGATCGTCTCTTCATCTCTTGCCTGTATACAAGCACGAGATTGTACCTGTACACCTGGACTATTCATTCTGCTGAATCCAAAGTCAAGTTGTTGCTGCGTTCCTGTTTCTACCAAGCTTTACCATCATACTGCCTTCCTTCCGCAAGAACAGTACAGTATCTTCTCGCTGGAGCAGTAAGTACACTTTACAGTAGTACAGTCATTTGTACATTTGACTGATTGCTGCATTACAGTATACAGTAAGCAGCCAGGCTCCTACTGTACGAGGACAAAACGGTCCCTGCGCGGAAGCGCTCGGTTCCCACCCTTCCCTGAATGAAGCTGTTTCCCTTCTTTCCCTACTGTTCAAATGCACCCGGTGCAGAATAATGTATACAATCGCCTGCTGTGTATACTGTATTCAGATACTGCAGGCTGCCGCTATGGGTATTGTCCGTAAATACTAGAGTCTGTTTCGCAGACTTACTGTATACAGTATCGAGTAGTGATATCGTGATTTTTGATGGCTTACACGTTCAGTGCAGTGCAGTAGAGATAGCGCCATTGAGAATATTGTAAAATGTGTTAAAATTGCCTGGTGTGTATGGGCCGCAGATCCCCGACTAGCGATGACAATACTCTATTAGGGTGGGCTACTGTAGGCTGCTAAATACGAGATCTCTCCATAATACTATTGGTGTAATACTGTAAATAACGTATTTTTTCCTCAAACGAGGGGACCGGTGTTTTTCTCATGTTTACGGACTGTTTCGCAGGCTCAGTCAGTAATAGGAGCACATGTGATATCGTGATTTTCAGCCATGTTGGTAATCGACATGGCTGCACAATGCAGTAGAGATACTGTAGCGCCATTGAGAATATTGTACAATGTGTTAAAATTGCCTGGTGTGTATGGGACGCAGATCCCCGACTAGCGATGACAATACTCTATTAGGGTGGGCTACTGTAGGCTGCTAAATACTAGTTCTCTCCGTAATACTATTGGTGTAATACTGTAAATACTGTAACGTATTTTTTCCTCAAACGAGGGGACCGGTGTTTTACTCATGTTTACGGATTGTTTCGCAGGCTCAGTCAGCAATAGGAGCACATGTGATATCGTGATTTTTAGCCATGTTGGGAATCGACATGGCTGTACAGTGCAGTAGAGATACTGTAGCGCCATTGAGAATATTGTACAATGTGTTAAAATTGCCTGGTGTGTATGGGACGCAGATCCCCGACTAGCGATGACAATACTCTATTAGGGTGGGCTACTGTAGGCTGCTAAATACTAGATCTCTCCGTAATACTATTGGTGTAATACTGTAAATAACGTATTTTTTCCTCAAACGAGGGGACCGGTGTTTTTCTCATGTTTACGGACTGTTTCGCAGGCTCAGTCAGTAATAGGAGCACATGTGATATCGTGATTTTCAGCCATGTTGGGAATCGACATGGCTGCACAGTGCAGTAGAGATACTGTAGCGCCATTGAGAATATTGTACAATGTGTTAAAAACAAACCCTGAGACCAAAATTGAAGTCAGGTGTTGATGATAAGATACCATTGGTACAAACATACAACAGCTCTGCTTTAGCTATTGTAGAAATGGCCAAAAAAATGTGGCCCATGGTTACCAGGGACCCCGACCTAAAAGGGTTCTCTAGGTTTTCCCTCTTACCCAGTTTCCAACGTTAACGCAATCTCAAGGATATGCTCGTATATAATGACATATCACAGTTCAGTATCAATGCACCTGAAAATTTTCTATCTAGAAAACCGGGATGCTACAAGTGCGTCAATTGCACCACATGCAGTTATCTGGAAACTGGGCATGATTTCCAACACCCCCACACCAGAGAGAGAAGATCGATCAAGCATGTACTTACCTGTAATACGACCCATGTAATCTATTTATATGATGCCCCTGTGGTCTGCTATATGTGGGTAAGACCACACGCACATTCAAGGAACGGATGGCAGGCCACAGGGCACAAATTCGTTAAGCACTACTAGGGAAGGTGGTTCCACAAGGACAACCTGTCCCTAGGCACTTTATGGAACAAAAACATGGTTTAGCTACATTACGCTTTAAAATCATAGACTATATCCCCAAAAACATACGTGGAGGAGATCGCGATAAGAAGTTACTGCAGAGAGAAACCATGTGGATACATAAACTCCACACTGTTTCCCCAGCGGGTTTGAATAAATCCTGTAGCTTTCGTTGTTACCTATAGGTTCATCTCAGTACTGTCTTAGCGCTGTTTAGTCAGATTGTTAATCAGGTGCTGCTTTTTATAGTATACATTGATTACTTTTATGTCACTTTTATATTTCTACATTTCTTGTTGATACAGGGTTGCCTAGAAACCTTCATGTCAGTCTGAGCGCACAGGTGTGTACGCGTCACCAGCAGGTGACGTCAGTGGACTCGGACTGTCAGGAGGACGCAGTCAGCCCGGTGCACACGGTGCTGTGATGGGTATTTAGGTAAGTGTTTGTTCCTTGTTTTGTTGAGCTTGAAAATGGTCAATAAATAGACCGAAACGTTGCTAAACCTTGCCGTCTCCTGCTTTAGTTTAGTTTTAGTTTAGTCCTGTGAATGCCTCCCACCCCCTCTGCTCTCTCTCTCTCTCTCTCTCTCTCTCTCTCTATATATATATATATATATATATATCATATACATAATGTGCCCTGTATACTATGGATTGATATAGCTATATATCAGCTGATGCTGAGCAGCGCTCAACTGACCCACCTGCATACGCCGATTCCCCCTCACTCCGTTTTTTGAGCGAGGGGGAATAGGCGTATTCAGCCGATGAAACAGCGAGACTTGCTGCTACATGCAAAGGTCTCCCTGCATTAGCCGCTCCCCATATTCAACGTTCCGGGGGAATCCTCGCGCAAATAGCGAGGATCACTTGTTTTCTGTGATCCCCACCGTTTAACCCCCTCGCCAGAGACACCCTCAGACCAATATACATCTAAGGTCAAATAAGGAATCAATACACCTTTGTGAAAACAATCATCAGAAAACTTCTGTATTTTGTATTTTATACGTTTTATTGTTTGAAATAAACATATTCGATTTTAAGTTAATTTGTTGTTGGTGAAACACATCTAAGCGCACCTCTACATCTTTCACTATATATATATATATATATATATATATATATATATATATATATATATAGACATATAAATATAGATTTATGTAGACAAAACCAGCACAAAGCACAAGGACCAATCCTGGTTCCCAAAATATAGTATTTCAAGAACCAGCACCGGGCCCAACCAGCCAGCAGGGTAATGCCACATCCGGGGGGGAGACTTTTTATACAATTCCCCCTGGTCAAAGCATTCATCCATCTGACCGGTCAGCCTGAAGCTCGGGGCTGTTCTTGATGCCCCTGGGTTGTGGGCATCGAGCTGATGAAAGGTGTAAAATTAGAAAAAGCTATTGTGTCTTGCTGTGGAACTATGAGTCCCAGCAAGTCTTCACCGTGTGCAGGGACTTGGAGAACAACAAGTCCCAGCATGCAGGGCAATAAAGGGCTCGCTGGGGCTCTGCTCCCCGACCAGGACTTAGGCCCGCCCACCAGCCAATCATGGTCCGGCAATGGGAAATCCAAATTCCAGGGGAACCCTACTCGGTTTGACCCGTGATTTTATGAAACCAGGACCGGCTCTTTGAGCCTAGGGCTGGTTATGCTCAGGAGGGGGGACCCCACACATTTATTTTTTATTTTTATTTAACCCTTTTTTTGGACAGAACGATGCACAGATCACATTGATCTGTGCATGGTTCTGTCAAATTCACCTGGTCTAATTTTTTGGCGATTTTTGGTAACGTTTACCAAAAATCGCACCCTATTACATTTGTGAGTTGGATACTTCCTAATGGGATAACATCAGGAAACGAATTGAAGTGTGACTTAAAATCGCCACTATAAAATGTGCGATTTTGCTGCAAAAAGTGCAATTTTTTTAACCGCAAATCGCACCCTATTACATGTGCGTTTCTTGCTAAATGTGCGATGTTGGCTATGTTTTACCAAGAATCGCACATGACTAAAAAATCGACTCCTATTACATTTCGCCCATTGGGTGACATTAAATGGGATGAGATTTTTAGTCACTTTCCAAAATCGCACATTGGGCAAAATGTAATAGGGTCCAAATTTGTGACTTTTGCGATTAAATCGCCATGTAATAAGGTGCGACTTGCGGTAAAAATAATTGCACTTTTTGCAGCGAAATCACACATTTTATAGTGGCGATTTTTTGTAACACTTCAATTCGCATACAGATATTTTCCCATTATAAAGTATACAACTCGCAAATGTAATCGGGTGCGATTTTTGGTAAACGTTACCAAAAATCAGCGGTGTAGCTAGGTGCCATGGTGCCCGGAGCAAGGGCATATTTCGCGCCCCCCCCCCCCCCCCCCCCTGTAATGAATTGGGGGCGTGGCTAACATGTGTTGGCATTTGAAAAGAAAAAACTTAAAAAATAAGACACTATATAAGACATTGTAACGGAATCTGCTGCGCTATATAAGACACTGTAACGGAATCTGCTGCGCTATATAAGACACTGTAACAGAATCTGCTGCGCTATATAAGACGCTGTAACGGAATCTGCTGCGCTATATAAGACGCTGTAACGGAATCTGCTTCGCTATATAAGACACTGTAACGGATTCTGCTGCGCTATATAAGACACTGTAACGGAATCTGCTGCGCTATATAAGACACTGTAACGGAATCTGCTGCGCTATATAAGACACTGTAACGGAATCTGCTGCGCTATATAAGACACTGTAACGGAATCTGCTGCGCTATATAAGACACTGTAACGGAATCTGCTGCGCTATATAAGACACTGTAACGGAATCTGCTGCGCTATATAAGACACTGTAACGGAATCTGCTGCGCTATATAAGACACTGTAACGGAATCTGCTGCGCTATATAAGATGCTGAAGACACTGTAACGGAATCTGCTGCGCTATATAAGACGCTGTAACGGAATCTGCTGCGCTATATATGACACTGTAACTGAATATGCTGCACTATATAAGACATTGTAACGGAATCTATATAAGATGCTGATTCACCCCCCCCCCCAAGTTTATTACTATGTTTAATATTAACATTAATTAGCTGTATAAATAAATAAAATAACAATTCACCTTGAATTACAGGGCGGCACGGGCGGCAGCAGAACACCTTGTCCTCCTCCAGGCTACAGCCAGCGCTTGGGATGGCTGATAATAACACTGCTGTAGCCACGGAGGAGGGAGTGAGTCAGGTGACTCTGGGAGGAGACTTTAGTTCTGCTACTATGCTGCGCTGCCCGGAAGCCGGACCGAGCAGCAGCAGCAATTTAGAGAAGAGAGAAGATTGTCCGCCCGCCGCCCGGCCACACCATCAGTGACGCTTGGCGGCAGGGACCGGGCAAGAATGGCAGGACGGAGGCAGACGCCGGCGCCGGGTAGGGCAGATGCCGGCGCCGGGTAGGGCAGGGCAGACGCCGGCGCGCGCTGCCCGTTATTATACTTAACTTGTGCAGGGAATGGATAATTTGCGGAGGGGGGGCAGGCCGGCGGCGCCATTCCACCAATCTGCGCCCGGAGCATGAGCTCCGGTGGCTCCGCCCTCCCTATGCCTCTGCCAAAAATCTCCAAAGAAATAGACCAGGTTCTGACGCCAGTTTGACAGAACCGTGCACAGATCATTGAGATCCATTGAGAGGGACACTTTTTACATAAGGTCCCCCGACCATACCATGAGCACCGTGGCTGGTCAGCCTTGGACTGGGTACCTGGGGGAGTGGGGTCCCCCCCAATAAAGGGGTGTCCCTCCCAAGCTTCACCCGTCCAGAGCTGAAGCCTGGGGCTGTCACCGGCATCCGTGAGCTGTGGACGCCGGCCTGATAAAGTTAAATCATTCATACCAAACATTGCTTTATACAGGTGAACTACAAGTGCCAGCAGGCCTTCCCCACATGCTGGGACTTAGTGAACCACAAGTCCCAGCATGCAGGGCATTAATGGGCTCACTGGGACTTGTAAAATAAAACACACACACAGAGAAAAGTACAACTTATTACACTTGTAAAATAAAACACACACACAGAAAAGAGAAAAGTACAACTTTATTACACACACACACACACATCTTAATTTTACACCAATATACATACAGCACCAGGGTCCAGTGCTGACTTCCTCCTCCATTGACAGCCCACCACATACTGACAGCGGGGTGAGCCGGCTTCCTCTGTCGCTGCTAACAGCTTCTATAGCGCTGTGTTAGCTTGGTTGGCTCTGATTGGCTGAAAGCATCTCCATGGAGACGATTTTGAGACACATTTTTCCAAATTAGCATAGAATTAATTATCCGATTTGTATACTTTATAATGGGAAAACATCTGGATGTGAGTCCCGGCGTTACTAAAAATCGCCACTTCAGAATGTGTGATTTCGGGGCAAAAATGCATGATTTTTGCTGCAATTTGCATCTCATTAATATGCAATTTTGGGGAAAAGTGCGGAAATATCACCAAAAAACTTGCATCTCATTAAATGTCACCTAGCGTGTCAGTTTCATCATAAAATATATATATATATATATATATATATATATATATATATATAATAGGTGATTCATCGCGCCCTACGGGCGCTCTTCACACCGTCGTAAGGGGCTGCGCCCCCTTAATTTGTGAACATTTGCATATGAGAAAGATGGTTAGAATTGTATGAAAGATGCCTGTATTGCAACTTGAGTTATAGGTGAAATGTGTTAAATAGAGAGCATATGATGTGGAAGGGGGTGTGTATTGTTTTGTTTAATTAAAAAGCGGTTACAGAGTAAGATGTACATTGATAGTGTGGATGGTACAGTGACATTTGTGGGTGTGGGGGGGGGGGCTGTGTGTGCGTGTTGTTTAGGTGTGTGTGTGTGCAATAGTATAGTAGGGTGTTTCTAAGTCAGCGGCTCCCCACTGGCAGAGGTCACGACACAGGAAAACAGGAGGCTGGGTAGTGATAGGGGTGTGTGGGCATAAGGGGGACTAAAGAGGAGGGTGGGAGATACTGTGCAGCTTCTGCCACTGGGTGAGGGTCCAGCGTGGCAGTACAGGAGTACAGGATGGTGGCCCTTAGTCAGTGTCTCCTCCTACTGGGTGGGAATTTGGGTGCATGAGAGCAGGAGGCTGGGCTATGAGGCATGATAGGGGCATGTGGGCAAAACAGCGTCAGCGACTCCCCAGTGGTGGAAGTTACGGTTCAGGAGAGCAGTAAGCTGGGTAGTGATAGGGGTGTGTGAGTATACGGGGGACTAAAGAGGGGCTTAGGGGTGCTGCCGTGGGTGGATGCCGTGAATTGCGGGAGGGGGGGGTCGCGGGGGGGGGTGTGGGTACCCCGAATTGTGGGAGGGGGGGGCGCGGGGGGTGGTAGTGAATCACGGGAGGGTGGGTCGTGGGGGCGGGGGGTTGCCGCAATGACAGGAGGGGGGGTCAGGGGTGGGGAATCGCGGTAGGGGGGTCGTGGGGGGCACCGTGAACAGCGGGAGGGGGGGCCCGGGGGTTGGCGCGAATCATGGGAGGGGGGGTCGCGGGGTGCCGCAATCGCAGGAGGGGGGGGTGTCACGGGGTGGGGCCGCGAATCGCGGGGGGTGTGCTGCAAATCGCGGGAGGGGGGTCCCGCGAATCGCCACAAGAAAAAATCAACACAGAAAGTTCAACACATGTAAATATTGACATAAGTGTGGCACTTCATCGGTGTCCATGTCGACACATGAGAATGAATATGAAAACATAAAAAAAAAGAAAAATAAATCTTCAAAAACTCATGTCAACCTTTTTCATTGTCGACCATAGCCGTGCCAGTGTTTTGCATGTGCCATTTAATCCTGGGGTTGCCGTGAATTGCGCGCGGGGGTGGGGGGGAGGGAGGAGGTGAGGGGTGTCCGCGAATCACGGGAGGAGGGGTCGTGGGTGGATGCCGTGAATTGCGGGAGGGGGGTTCGCGGGGGGGGTGTGGGTGCCGTGAATTGTGGGAGGGGGGGAGCGGGGGGGTTGCAGTGAATCGCGGGAGGGTGGGTCGCGGGGGCGGGGGGTTGCCGCAATGACAGGAGGGGTGGTCAGGGGTGGGGAATCGCGGTAGGGGGGGTCGTGGGGGGCACCGTGAACCGCGGGAGGGGGGGCCGGGGGGTTGGCGCGAATCGTGGGAGGGGGGGTCGCGGGGTGCCGCGAATCGCAGGAGGGGGGGGTGTCACGGGGTGGGGCCGCGAATCGCGGGAGTCACCGGGGGTGCCGCGAATTGCGGGGGGTGTGCTACAAATCGCGGGAGGGGGGTCGCGGGGGGTGCCGCAAATCAACACAGAAAGGTCAACACATGTAAATGTTGACATAAGTGTTGCACTTCATTGGTGTCCATGTCGACACATGAGAATGAATATGAAAACATTGAAAAAGTGAAAAATAAATCTTGTCAACCTTTTTCATTGTCGACCATAGCCATGTCAGTGTTTTGCATGTGCCATTTAATCGTGGGGATGCCGTGAATGGGGGGGGGGGAGGGAGGGAGGTGCATACCTCCCAACATGACCCTCTCCAGGAGGGACACATTGCTCTGTTTCTGGACTTTCTTCTTAATTTATGGATTACCATCACCTGTGCTTAAACACCTTTCTTATCAATTAACTTGTTTAAAACAGGTGATGACAATCATAAATTAAGATGGAAGTCCACAACCCAGCGTTACAGCTCCAGACACACTTTGAGTGACAGATGTAGCCAAATATATAAGAGATATATATATAATAAAAAAAATATTATTTTTAAAATTAAATATATATTCATGTGCTTACAGCACATGAATAAAAATAGCATGCCCCTCCTCAGAATAAAATTCCTGATTTTTTGACACCAAATGTAAAAAACAAAACACTTTATTTTAAAAGTTCACATTCCACTTCACCATAAAAAGATAGCGATTGCTACTCGGTGAATCATGGTGAAAAAAACCTTCAAATGTATTCGCCATGTGGTCATTGAATAGGGTGATTCACCGTTTTTGACAGAAATTCGCCAAACAGCACAAATTCGCCATAAAAACCTGGCGAATCAGGCTCATTGAATACCGCCCTATGTGTAATGTATGATGCACTCTACTATATCAACCACTAGAGGTCCCCACAGACAACAAATATTAAAATGCTATTATTAATATACTATAATTTCTCCCATATCCATACTTCCCAACACGACCCTCTACAGGAGGGACACAAAGCTCTCTCTCTGGACTTCCCTCTTAACAGGTAACTGATAAGGAAGGTGCTTCACCACAGGTGATGAAAATTATACATTAAGAGGGAAATTCAGAAGCAAAGCATTGGGAGGTTAAGCTGGGAGGTATGCATATCACCAGCGGTGTAGCTAGGTGCAGGACTGGCGCTACCCACTCAGCAGAGGATGCAAAGCAGGTAGGTGCCGGGCAGGACAGGCGCCCTCCCTGCTGTACATAATCTGCTGTCCTCCGTGGCTGCCTGCTGCTGCTGCGCCTGTCACACTTCATGACAGGCACAGAGCTCCCTCCCAGCTCCTTAACACCTGGTCATAGGGCTACAAGGCCAGAGGGGGCGTGTGGCTACATGGACCAGAAGGGGTGGAGCTACAAGGGAGCAAGACTGACTGAAGACACCAGGAAACAGGAGAGGATGAGCTGCCACCATTTTAAAGTGTGAGTGTATTAATGTCGGCAACTGATGTGGGCACGTGTGTAGGCAGCGCTACTAATGTCGGCAACTGGTGTGGGCACATGTGTAGACAGCGCTACTAATGTTGGCAACTGATGTGGGCACGTGTATAGGCAGCGCTAATAATGTCAGCAACTGGTGTGGGCATATGTCTAGGCAGCACTACTAATGTCGGCAACTGGTGTGGGCACGTGTATAGGCAGCGCTACTAATGTCGGCAACTGGTGTGAGCATGTGTATAGGCAGCTCTAATAATGTCGGCAACTGGTGTGGGCATATGTATAGGCAGCGCTACTAATGTCGGCAACTGGTGTGGGCACCTATAGATTGTAAGCTTGCAGCAGGGCTTTCCTACCTCCAAGTCTGTCTGTTGTTACCCAGTTTGTTTTATCACTGTCTACCATTGTAAAGCACAACGGAATCTGCTGCGCTATATAAGAAACTGTAAATAAATAAATAAATAATAAATATGTATAGGCAGGGCTACTGATGTCAGCAACTGGTGTGGGCACATGTATAGGCAGCACTACTAATGTTGGCAAATGGTGTGGGTATATGGTTACACAGTGCTACAATAATGTCGGCAACTGGTGTGGGCATATGGTTTAGCAGAGCACTGCAGGTCCCGGCTATTTGAAATAATACCCTCTTCACACCAGGACTTGCAGGGACTTACCCATGATTATGGTCCCAGGATCATGCAGGGACAGTCCAAGGTTGGCTCCTTTTACACCAAAAAAAAAAAAATAAGCAGAGCTTTTGAACGTAACTGTTTTATTTAAAACCAAAATTAAATTCAAATAATTATTATAGTGGCAATATTATACACAATAAAACAATATACAGGCCGGTACTAAGTAAATTTTAAAATACAATATAGTATGACAAATCTGGCTCAACATAAATAATCAATAATGGTGCATGGTTATGGATCTTAAATTTGCTAGCAGTTTTTTAGCAGAACAATAAGTGGAATACATCCTTGTAAAACTCTCTCACAGTTCAATTGTTTAAGATGTTATTTCCACACTTATGAAAGGTAGACTTGTAAGATGTTAAATACAATAAATGTCCCTTTTAGATTTTGTTGTATCTTATTGGGTGCTGGACTTTTCCATAATAATAAGCAATTTGAGATCCTGGCTTAATATTTATGCAGCATAAAAAGTTTTTAAATTGAAATTATAAAAGTATATATACTTAAAAGTTGTTGAGTAGAGCTCCGCATTTGAGGAAAGTGTCTCTTCCCGTGGTCAGGTCATGAAAATTATACATTAAAAGGGAAATTTAGAAGCAATGCATTGGGAGGTTAAGCTGAGAGGTATGCATATCACCAGTGGTGTAGCTAGGTGCAGGGCCGGCGCTACCCACTCAGTAGAGCATGCAAAGCAGGTTGGCGCCGGGCAGGACAGGCGCCCTCCCTGCTGTACATAATCTGCTGTCCTCCGTGGCTGCCCGCTGCTGCTGCGCCTGTCACACTTCATGACAGGCAGCAGCGCCGGAGGCACAGAGCTCCCTCCCAGCTCCTTAACACCTGGTCATAGGGCTACAAGGCCAGAGGGGGCGTGTGGCTACATGGACCAGAAGGGGTGGAGCTACAAGGGAGCAAGACTGACTGAAGACACCAGGAAACAGGAGAGGATGAGCTGCCACCATTTTAAAGTGTGAGTGTATTAATGTCGGCAACTGATGTGGGCACGTGTGTAGGCAGCGCTACTAATGTCGGCAACTGGTGTGGGCACATGTATAGACAGCGCTACTAATGTTGGCAACTGATGTGGGCACGTGTATAGGCAGCGCTAATAATGTCAGCAACTGTTGTGGGCACGTGTGTAGGCAGTGCGACTAATGTCGGCAACTGGTGTGGGCACGTATATAGGCAGCACTGCTAATGTCAGCAACTGGTGTGGGCATATGTCTAGGCAGCACTACTAATGTCGGCAACTGGTGTGGGCACGTGTATAGGCAGCGCTACTAATGTCGGCAACTGGTGTGAGCATGTGTATAGGCAGCTCTACTAATGTCGGCAACTGGTGTGGGCATATGTATAGGCAGCGCTACTAATGTCGGCAACTGGTGTGGGCACCTATAGATTGTAAGCTTGCAGCAGGGCTTTCCTACCTCCAAGTCTGTCTGTTGTTACCCAGTTTGTTTTATCACTGTCTACCATTGTAAAGCGCAACGGAATCTGCTGCGCTATATAAGAAACTGTAAATAAATAAATAAATAATAAATATGTATAGGCAGGGCTACTGATGTCAGCAACTGGTGTGGGCACATGTATAGGCAGCACTACTAATGTTGGCAAATGGTGTGGGTATATGGTTACACAGTGCTACAATAATGTCGGCAACTGGTGTGGGCATATGGTTTAGCAGAGCACTGCAGGTCCCGGCTATTTGAAATAATACCCTCTTCACACCAGGACTTGCAGGGACTTACCCATGATTATGGTCCCAGGATCATGCAGGGACAGTCCAAGGTTGGCTCCTTTTACACCAAAAAATAAAATAAGCAGAGCCTTTGAACGTAACTGTTTTATTTAAAACCAAAATTAAATTCAAATAATTATTATAGTGGCAATATTATACACAATAAAACAATATACAGGCCGGTACTAAGTAAATTTTAAAATACAATTTAGTATGACAAATCTGGCTCAACATAAATAATCAATAATGGTGCACGGTTATGGATCTTAAATTTGCTAGCAATTTTTTAGCAGAACAATAAGTGGAATACATCCTTGTAAAACTCTCTCACAGTTCAATTGTTTAAGATGTTATTTCCACACTTATGGAAGGTAGACTTGTAAGATGTTAAATACAATAAATGTCCCTTTTAGATTTTGTTGTATCTTATTGGGTGCTGGACTTTTCCATAATAATAAGCAATTTGAGATCCTGGCTTAATATTTATGCAGCATAAAAAGTTTTTAAATTGAAATTATAAAAGTATATATACTTAAAAGTTGTTGAGTAGAGCTCCACATTTGAGGAAAGTGTCTCTTCCCGTGGTCAGGTCAGTGTCCTTGGGTTCACTCCCGGCTGCTGGTGCCTCCAATATTGCAGCCTTGTCAGGAGTTTAGAAACCCGGGAAACAGGGTGTAGAGGTGGCCGGTATAACAGCACAATGGATTAACGCGTATCCTTGCCTCTCCTCAAAGGCCAGCAGCTTCCACAGAATCCTGCTTAGTCCCTGTATTTACACCAGCTTAGTCCCTGTATTTTCTGGTGTAAGGGGAAGAGAAAACCACCCCCTCTCTCCCCCCTTTATCCAGCTATATTGTTTAACCAGCTATATGTTCGGAACCAACTGACCCATTTACATGAGACCAGTATCATATTGAAGAACTTTTGAGTGGGATTCGAACGATTTTAGACCCGTAAATCTGGGTCGTTATGTTCCAGAAAAATCTGCCCTCAAAGAACATGTACAGCCATGAAATTCCATTTCCCAAAAAATTGAAGGCCCGGCAATTTAGTTTCGAATGAGATCAACCACGAGCTTCTGTGATGCGGGGGGGGGGGGGAATTAGCGGGTCCCATGTTATCCTGTGGGGAAAACGTCCCAGCTTTGCCCGGCGGTATCTCCGGTTTCCTGGGGGCTGGTGGCGCAGGGCTGGGCTCGTTGGGCCCCGGTCCTCAGCTCCAAAATTAGTTATGTCAGAAATGACAGGAGGCACATGCCCAGGTACCACCCTGAATCCGCCCATGCCCAGAACCACAACAAACAACAAAGCGCAGCTTACCACTGGCAGGCTTTGTGTTGTGGCTGCTGCCATGTCCCGCTCCCTGCGGGTGGCTGTCACTGCTCCTGTCAGGGGCCCTGTCTCTTGCCACTGCCGACAGCTCAGCACTGCACATGTTCAGGGGTCCTGCTGCAGAATGTTCTGGTAAGCATTACACTGCTGCTCGTAGGGGGTGGCTACTGACTTTGCTTCCCAGCACACTCCTCCCCAAGACCCATGAACAGGGAGTGTCCCCGGGTCCATGACCAGGAAATGCCCCAGAGTAGCGGCCAGGAAGTGTCACCAGACCTGTGGCCAGGAAGTGTTCCCGGACTCGCGGTCAGGAAGTATCCCTGGACTGCAGCGGTGTTAACCTTATGCAGGGGGTAGTTTTCTGGGCCCGCGGGCCCCCCAACCCACCAGGCCCCAGAGCTAGTGCACCCTCTATAGTTATGCCACTGCTCCCTCTGTCTGCCCCCTATGCTCCCTCCCATCTGTTCCTCTATGCTTCCTTCCGTAGGTCACTCTATGTTCCCTCCCGTCTGTCCCTCTATGCTCCCTCCTATCTGCTCCTCTATGCTCCCTCCTGTCCATCCCTCTATCCTGCCTCCTGTCCATCTGTCTCTAGGTCCATGCCACCATATGGTGCTTTGTCAGTCCACTCATGCCCCTCTCCATCCATACATCTATAGCCTCTTATGGTGCTCTATTTGTCCATTATTCTGTCTATGCGGCCTCCTGTCTGTCCATCTATCCATTTGTCTCTCTAACTGACTCACTCATCTCTCTTTCTCTATCTCTCCTGCCCCTGAAAGGCATTGTAGAGACAAAGGTGGGGGCTTTCGAAATTTTGCCATGGGGTCCCACAAAGTTCTAGTTATGCCCCTGCTCTTGACTATTATGGGGGTCACAGAACGTTATATTTGAAAAACTCCTCATAATATTTATTTAGTTTTTTCCCCCACTATTTTATATTCCAAAGGTTCTCATCTGTGGTTGAATGTCCATAATGTCAATTTATTTCTCAAGCATTTCTCCAGCTTCTGACATATGCAATGGCATATTGGGCCTGATTCAGACCTGATCACTCACCTGCAAACTGGCAGATGAAAGCAAGTAGTTAGCCACCATCCAGTCAGAGTGAAAATCTGCCATGCATAATTCTGCGAGTGAATTTCGCAATCCAGTATAATGCCGCGCATCCATATGCAAATCATCAAATTTACTTGGGGAGGTGTACATATGCCATCCCTCCCAACTGTCCCATTTTTCACGGGATGGTCACCAGGGGTTGGCAGTGTCTTGTGGTGGGGAGGCAGCTGGGAGTCCCTCCTGTCTTCCACTGCTCTGCTCACCAGAGCACCTGGGAATAGACATTGTACGTAGGGATGCCAATCCCCGGGCATTTTTTTAAATCCCGGAATTCTTCATTGAAAAATGTGTCTTGTGGTGGGGAGGCAGCTGGGAGTCCCTCCTGTCTTCCACTGCTCTGCTCACCAGAGCACCTGGGAATAGACATTGTACGTAGGGATGCCAATCCCCGGGCATTTTTTTAAATCCCGGAATTTGTCATTGAAAAATGCACAATCCCAGGATTCCTGGGATCCTGGAATTGGCTTCCCTAATCTAAAAAAACCCTCCCCGGTCACCTTGCATATTTACTTACATGTTCGATGTGGTGAGGCCGGGAGGGTGGCCGGTGAAGCCGGGCAAGTGGTTGATGGAGCCAGGCGGGAAGGGGGGGGGGTTTGCTATAGAGCCAGGTGGGTGAGCAATGGAGCTGGGCGGGCGATGCAGGCTAATGCAGCCAGGGTGTGTAGGCGGTTTCATGGAGGTGGGAGGGCAGTGTGTCCAGGATGAGGTGGCCTGTGCAGCGTGACCTCTGACATCATCACGCTGTGCAGAGCGGCACTGCTGGGGTTGAGAGAAGCCGGGCAGCATCTGAGCACTTGCTCAGATGCTGCCCGGCATTAGTCCACGCATGTGCAGTCTAATCCCGAAATCCCGGGATTGGAAACTCCTCCGGCATGTAGGAGGAGCCACAAATGTAAACAATCATTCTATATAGTTGATATTATAGTAAATGAACATAAGTAAATGTACCTCTTATATCAGAGAAAAAAAACAGGAAGGCAAGTGGTTCCATATACAATAAATGGCATGGAGACCCCCTCCCAAGCATAACCATTGTTATTCTGACATCTGGGATGTCATGTACTAGGATGAGATATTCTGACATTTCAGACTTTTAGTCAAAAATAGGATGTGAATTGCAGTATAATCCGCACTTTTTGCTGTGAAATTTCCACATTTTGGCCTCTTGGGTTTTTTTTGCACTTCAAATTGCATCCAGATGTTTTCCCATTATAAAGTATACAATTTACAAATATAATAGGGTGCAATTTTTGGTAAACGTTACCAAAATTCGTAAACACAATAGAACAGTTTCAGACTGGCAAATTGACACAGAACCATGCACAGTGAAAATGTGTAAAAGTGAAAATTAAAAAAACAAACGGCATCTCCTCTTCCCCCCCAGTATAACCAGTCCCAGACTCATTGAGTCGGTCCTGGTTCCCCAAATACGGGGGGGGGGGGGGGGTCATAAAAAATCATTAGGATTTGTCGTATATAAGAAACCAGCACCAGGCTCTTGGACAGGTCCTAGTTGCACAAATACGGCAAACTAAAAAACTTGGGGTCCCCCATATTTTGGATGCTCCAACAGCCAGCAGTCTCATTAATGTGTCTTATTATTATTATTATTATTTATTACCATCATTCTGATTATTGCTATTGTAATATTGTTACCATTTTTGGAATGTATTCTTATTGCTTAAATACTATAGATAATCATGTCTCCTCTGCCTCAGAATAATATAGTGAAACAATGTATAGCAATGGGTTTCCTGTATATGATAAGATACAATAATATCAGGAGTGACCTCTTTTTACATGCTTGTTTTATATATGACATGTCTACAAGATCTATATAATTCTGGATCCCTAAAGAAACTTACAAGATATTATATAAGTATATTTATTGTACAAAATGAAATACAAATAGAGCCACCTCTAAAGGTTGAGGGATATACATAAAGGCTTTTAAAACACCTAAATAAGCAGATACACGTATTGCCTGGACTGATCATATTCAATAGAAACCTTCAGAGGTAATGTACTTTTATTTTTTATTCCTGGAGCTAACCACGTATTGGTCTGCTGGGCAAAACCAAAATTGAATAGCCGGTGTCGGATAATGCAATAATCTGCACAATACAGCTGACTCTCATGTGTAGAGTCTGAGCAGAACTTTCCAGCTTTTTAGCCCATTTGTGACATTTATTAAAAGGGATTAACACCGCTAGCCCAGCTATTGGTGCTATACTTATCATTTTAGAGTTACTAGATTTGCATATATATATATATATATATATATATATATATATATATATATATATATATATATATATATATATATATAGACTGGTCTCTACCTATAAGGTAGATAGTAATCAGCACACCATTTATAGATAAAGAAAAAAGTAGCTTTTATCTCCAAGAATAGCACATGGCAACATATATCAAAATCATTGAATAAGGTACAGGTCAAACTTTTGCAAAGTAGTACAATTCCCTCACAACATCTATGTGAATATTGGGGAAAACCTGTATCCAAAAGCCAGAGTCAGAGCCAAGTACCCGACAGCCTGTTTCGGTGGTCACGCCACCTTCATCAAGGGTATAATGCTGGATAGAAATGCTGCCGTTTAAATAGAGCCCCCAGT
This sequence comes from Crinia signifera, assembly GCF_055691185.1. Lineage (NCBI taxonomy): Eukaryota > Metazoa > Chordata > Amphibia > Anura > Myobatrachidae > Crinia > Crinia signifera. Next base: position 82,616,426 of record NC_139226.1, read on the forward strand.
GCCGCCAAAATCAATTCAACTCACCTCACCTGATTAGGTATAACTCCCGACTAGCCAGCGGACAAATGCTCCAGCGCCATGGAACGCAGAAGACGTCTGTGGAACGCACATCCGCTTCCGGTCCCCGGCGTCAGGAGTAAGAAGCAAATTAAACTACTAGCAGGGACGCTGTCCACGCTGTCCGTGGGAGACAAGCGCAGCGCGCACCAATCAGTACACACAGCGCCGTCACCACATCAGACCAGCGGACGTTAACGTCACTGGTTAATGCTGAAACGCACAGGGTCTGGCCGTGGAACGCACGGCCATGACCCCGGCGCCAGTCAATAAGAAATAGAAGTACAAGTAATGTAAATGTCCGTACAAAATAGGGATGTAAACCAAAAATACCACAGGTGTTAATATTAATAGGTGTAGAATTGAAAATAAGGTAACAACTGGGGACTCCATAGATTGGATACTACACCGTGAGAGTATCACCATAGATGGAAGACAATAAAGAAGCTATATTGCAATCAAGTGATGTTGCAAAAAAGCACAGCCACAAAATAATATAATAATAGTTCAAAAAAAATATTCGAATATATAACAATATCATAATATATATATCTTGTGCGAAAAGTGATAAGTAAGCCAATAGTGCCCACAAAGGAGTAGTTAAAAAACAGAACTATGTACAAGAAAGGCATATAGAAATGAAGAAGAGTAGTCATCAGGATAGTAGAGATAAATACTGCACCTCAACTGACGAATAATGCATACAATATAATGTATACAACAGCAGTCCCACTACAAAAATACATTGAGGTTTAATTCCTCATTTAAACCTGCTGGTGCTAATGAGTTCAAATTATAGATGAACTCACTTTCCTTCTGTAAGAGTTTCAGATGGCGATCGCCACCTCTTTTTAGGGCTTTAACTTGGAACAAGGGCATAAATTTGAAGTCCACGATTGTATGTCCTGCTTCGAAGAAATGCCGGGCTACCGGAGGTGTGGTTTGGTCCCTAACCGTCATCACTTTTTTGATTGATGATCTATGCATCGCTATTCGTTCCTTCAACATACGGATCGTTTTCCCCACATAGAGAAAATGACACGGGCAAATAATAACGTAGACGATGAATTTACTATCACATGACATACGCTGATGTAATTTGATCTTGACTCCAGTTTTGGGATGCGTGAACTGTTCTCCTGTGATCATATGTTGACAATTCACGCAACCACTACATTTAAAAGCACCATTTTTACCACCCAACCAGGTACTCCTGCTGGGTGTTGGACTAATGTCAGAGAAAGTAATCTGGTCTCTGAGATTACTGCTGCGTTTGTACGCAAAAAGTGGCTTTTCATGACAAAAAATACCCATTACTGGGTCAGTCTCTAATATGTGCCAGTGCTGATGAACTAGGTCACGTAGTTTAGTGGATGCTATCGAATAGGTCGTTGGAAAAATCATGCGAGACACAGTTTTGTCTTTTTTCGGTTGGGATAGTAGCTCGTTTCTTTCCAATAGCAAACAACGGTCGATGGCTTCCTTCACCTCTTTCTTGTCGTACCCTCTTGCGATGAAGTCATTGCCCATCTCTTGTAGTGCACTCGGAAGTTCATCCCTTACTGAGGTGATCCGAACTACCCTCAATAATTGGGAGTATGGTAACCCGCGTTTTAACGGGGCTGGATGAAAGCTTTCTGCTCTAAGAACAGAATTAGTGTCCGTCGGTTTTTTGTATATAGAAGTGCGGAAACAACAGTTTTCAATTCTAACGTCAACATCCAAAAAACAAACTTTAGTGGGACTGCTGATGTACGAAAATCTGATGGTGCCTGGTATCTCATTTAATGTCCTCATAAATGAATCCAGCTTTTCAGGGCCTCCCGTCCAAACAAAAAAAATATCATCAATAAATCTAACGTAAGAAGTAATGTATGATGAAAAAGACCGGTTGTGTAAAATATGTGCTGATTCATAATCTTGCATAAATAAATTTGCATATGCGGGTGCCATGTTTGAGCCCATGGCTGTGCCCTGTAACTGCAAAAAAAATGAATTATCAAACAAAAAATAATTTTTATGCAAAATGAAATCAATCAGCAACAAAAAATACTCAACGGGAGGACCCTTATAAGCCTAATGAAGGTCGCAATGGACGCATTAGAACTTGGGGGGTCAAATGTGCTACGTTTTTTAAAGGGCTGTGAGCTAGAGGGGGAACTCGGTTGCTTGGAGAAGTAATCTTTGAGTTTAAGTTGACGGTGGAACTTATGTAGCTCCACCTCACAATCAAAGTTTTTTTGTTTAAACGTTTGTACAAATGAAAGCCCTTTGGCTAATACTTGTTCCTCGATGGGGGAGAGAGTATAATCAGATATATTATAAACCGTTATCTTTTCGGGCCTCGGGGGGGCTGTTCCCTTGTACCTGTTCTTCCTCCCGCCCCGCCTACATTTTTTCCTCTGTTTCTCCCTCTCGAGTTGCTGGCCTCTCCTAAAAAAAGAGCCCCGGAGTTTGAATTAGACTGATCCGAGTCTGATGTCTGAGACTCAATGTCAGTATAAGGCTTGGTGTACCTCCGCCTGCCACCGGTACGAGGTTTCCAGGTTTTAGGGTTACTCTGGGAAAAGATCCAGGGATAAACCCTGACATCTTTGTAATCCTCACGGACCTTTTTATATTTATTTTTCTTGAAGATCAATAGTTCTTCCCTAAAGGCATTGACATTTTCCTCCAATTTACTCAGCCAATCAGCACTAGTGTCTGTTTTAAGTGTGTCTAACCCATGGGTTTCACAGTCACCAATCTCTTTCTCCAATGCTGATATGTCACTGTTAACTTGTTGGATCACAAGCACCATCAAATCAAAGCTACATTGATTAAGAATGTGGCACCATTGATTTTTTTCTTCAGGCAATTGTATTGAGCATTGACACTATACTAAAAGATACCACAGATTTTTTAGTTAGCATCGACAGGCTAGGTCCAGCACCTCCCAACTGTATCTTGGTTACGTGTGATATCACGAGCCTTTATACTAACATCAGCCATGAAGCAGGATTACAGGCAATTAAACGTATGCTTACACAAAATCCAGCTTATAAGGGTCCTCCCGTTGAGTATTTTTTGTTGCTGATTGATTTCATTTTGCATAAAAATTATTTTTTGCTTGATAATTCATTTTTTTTGCAGTTACAGGGCACAGCCATGGGCTCAAACATGGCACCCGCATATGCAAATTTATTTATGCACGATTATGAATCAGCACATATTTTACACAACCGGTCTTTTTCATCATACATTACTTCTTACGTTAGATTTATTGATGATATTTTTTTTGTTTGGACGGGAGGCCCTGAAAAGCTGGATTCATTTATGAGGACATTAAATGAGATACCAGGCACCATCAGATTTTCGTACATCAGCAGTCCCACTAAAGTTTGTTTTTTGGATGTTGACGTTAGAATTGAAAACTGTTGTTTCCGCACTTCTATATACAAAAAACCGACGGACACTAATTCTGTTCTTAGAGCAGAAAGCTTTCATCCAGCCCCGTTGAAACGCGGGTTACCATACTCCCAATTATTGAGGGTAGTTCGGATCACCTCAGTAAGGGATGAACTTCCGAGTGCACTACAAGAGATGGGCAATGACTTCATCGCAAGAGGGTACGACAAGAAAGAGGTGAAGGAAGCCATCGACCGTTGTTTGCTATTGGAAAGAAACGAGCTACTATCCCAACCGAAAAAAGACAAAACTGTGTCTCGCATGATTTTTCCAACGACCTATTCGATAGCATCCACTAAACTATGTGACCTAGTTCATCAGCACTGGCACATATTAGAGACTGACCCAGTAATGGGTATTTTTTGTCATGAAAAGCCACTTTTTGCGTACAAACGCAGCAGTAATCTCAGAGACCAGATTACTTTCTCTGACATTAGTCCAACACCCAGCAGGAGTACCTGGTTGGGTGGTAAAAATGGTGCTTTTAAATGTAGTGGTTGCGTGAATTGTCAACATATGATCACAGGAGAACAGTTCACGCATCCCAAAACTGGAGTCAAGATCAAATTACATCAGCGTATGTCATGTGATAGTAAATTCATCGTCTACGTTATTATTTGCCCGTGTCATTTTCTCTATGTGGGGAAAACGATCCGTATGTTGAAGGAACGAATAGCGATGCATAGATCATCAATCAAAAAAGTGATGACGGTTAGGGACCAAACCACACCTCCGGTAGCCCGGCATTTCTTCGAAGCAGGACATACAATCGTGGACTTCAAATTTATGCCCTTGTTCCAAGTTAAAGCCCTAAAAAGAGGTGGCGATCGCCATCTGAAACTCTTACAGAAGGAAAGTGAGTTCATCTATAATTTGAACTCATTAGCACCAGCAGGTTTAAATGAGGAATTAAACCTCAATGTATTTTTGTAGTGGGACTGCTGTTGTATACATTATATTGTATGCATTATTCGTCAGTTGAGGTGCAGTATTTATCTCTACTATCCTGATGACTACTCTTCTTCATTTCTATATGCCTTTCTTGTACATAGTTCTGTTTTTTAACTACTCCTTTGTGGGCACTATTGGCTTACTTATCACTTTTCGCACAAGATATATATATTATGATATTGTTATATATTCGAATATTTTTTTTGAACTATTATTATATTATTTTGTGGCTGTGCTTTTTTGCAACATCACTTGATTGCAATATAGCTTCTTTATTGTCTTCCATCTATGGTGATACTCTCACGGTGTAGTATCCAATCTATGGAGTCCCCAGTTGTTACCTTATTTTCAATTCTACACCTATTAATATTAACACCTGTGGTATTTTTGGTTTACATCCCTATTTTGTACGGACATTTACATTACTTGTACTTCTATTTCTTATTGACTGGCGCCGGGGTCATGGCCGTGCGTTCCACGGCCAGACCCTGTGCGTTTCAGCATTAACCAGTGACGTTAACGTCCGCTGGTCTGATGTGGTGACGGCGCTGTGTGTACTGATTGGTGCGCGCTGTGCTTGTCTCCCACGGACAGCGTGGACAGCGTCCCTGCTAGTAGTTTAATTTGCTTCTTACTCCTGACGCCGGGGACCGGAAGCGGATGTGCGTTCCACAGACGTCTTCTGCGTTCCATGGCGCTGGAGCATTTGTCCGCTGGCTAGTCGGGAGTTATACCTAATCAGGTGAGGTGAGTTGAATTGATTTTGGCGGCACTGGGGGCTCTATTTAAACGGCAGCATTTCTATCCAGCATTATACCCTTGATGAAGGTGGCGTGACCACCGAAACAGGCTGTCGGGTACTTGGCTCTGACTCTGGCTTTTGGATACAGGTTTTCCCCAATATTCACATAGATGTTGTGAGGGAATTGTACTACTTTGCAAAAGTTTGACCTGTACCTTATTCAATGATTTTGATATATGTTGCCATGTGCTATTCTTGGAGATAAAAGCTACTTTTTTCTTTATCTATAAATGGTGTGCTGATTACTATCTACCTTATAGGTAGAGACCAGTCTATGCAATACATATGTAATCTGGCACCCATCAATTGAATCTGAGACGGTGTGCGGTTTCTCCTGTATATATATATATATATATATATATATATATATATATATATATACTCATGATAATTTTTTAGATTGTAATGTATTGTTTTGTTTGTTTATTTAGGTTTGCATAACTAATTCATTTTATTGAATTATTCTGTGTACCTTTGAGCGCCCCACGTTTTCCTTTTTTGTTCACTAATGTGCCCGCAGGGTCTCTCTCGTAGTTCTCCTCTAAAAAGAATGTGGAAGTAACAGACACACAAAGCCAGAAAGCTAGAACTTTATTAATCACCCCTTTACACCAAGAAATCACTCACACATTCTTACAGTACCTTGTCCAGCACTGTCCTCTCTGTTGATCTTCTCACTCGGCAGTGAAAGCCACCGACTGACCAGGCTGCTCTATAGCAGAGATCTGGTGACCACCAGTTCTCTGTCTCCACTATTGAGCAGCCTGCTCAGTCCAGAACAAGGGACAGAAAGAAACTCTTTTTGTTGGGACACTTCTTATTTCTTAAAAAATTATTATTTCTAAAATATTTTATTTTAATTGGGTAAAATAGACAAAGATAACATATAACACACAATACATACAGTGGACACCTGTCGTAGTATAGTTATACTAGAAGTATTTAAAATTGTGTAGAATTTAACCTAATCAGGTTCATTTAATTAATGACCGTGCTTCACTGCGAAAAATATATCAAATATTTCACAGTAATTATCAGGTTATGCAATAATATGCTAATTACTGAATAGAGAGGTTCCTCCTACAGATCTCTGGTATAGACAAATAACACCGGTAGTAGTAGCTGCAATTATTACATACAATTATCCAATCGTCAATCTAAGCTAAAGGCCCCCATACACTATGCGATTTTCGGCCGATTTCACCCGATATCGGCACTTTGGCCGATAAATCGGGTGACATCGGCCAAAAATCGCATGTGTTTGACATCTGATCTGATCTGATGCGCGGTCCCGTGCGCATCGGATCTGATCAGGTGATCGGACCTGCTGCACATAAGATGTATCGGCATCTGACCCATCATGGGCACATCGTGGGTGCTTTTGCACCCATGATGTATCAGATCCGATATATCTATATGTTTGTACCCTCCTCCCGCCCCCCGCAGCATGTGTACGTCACCGGAAATGGCTCGGCTGCCGGAGAGAACTTGAGAAGCCGCCGCAGCGTCCTCCTGTCAGGCTGTCACAAACGAAGTGACAGCACTGAGCGGTAAAAGAAGCAGTGCTCCGTCGCCTCTGGGCTGAGCTCCGGCAGTGTACGGCACCTGATTGCCTGCACGGCTCTCTGTAGACTCCAGTGTTATAAGAATGTAACACAGGAGTCCACAGAGAGCCGCACAGACACCGTACGCTGCTGGGGCTCAGCCCGGAGGTGACAGAGCACTGCTTGTTATTCACTTTCAGTAGATATTCATTGCCACAACAATCCTGTCCATGGTACACTCCCCCAGACCAGCACTATTTATCATACCCACCGCACACACTGCCCCGTTAATCATCAGCACAGTTCGTTAGGTTATCACTCTCTTTGATTTATTTCAGCATGCGTGTCAGCTATCCGCTTTCCCTCCTCTCCACATCTCACTTTTCACCAGGCTCAGCAGCACACCTCCCCAAGCAGGGGACACACTACACGTACAACTGTTAAAACTGTAACTAGTCCTGTAACCAATTATACAGTCAATTAACAATATATGTACCCCAGCTACATGACTGGGGGGGGGGGGGGGGGCTACAGTTTAGGAGCAGCTACGCTGGGGCAGTGGGGGTGGGGGGCTACACTGAAACATTTGAGGACAACTAGAAATAATTATATTAAGGCGTGTACACACTGGAGCAATATTAGGTTAAATCGCTGGGAATATGGTCACTGAGCGACCATATTGCCAGTGATTTGGAGCGCAGCTTGCGCTAAATCGACAGCTGCGCGCTCCCGTGTGCACTCCCTGCTGGTCGCAGGAGCATGCTCCTGCGACCAGCGGTTATCCTCGGCGATCGCTGTGCCGGGAGGTCAGCGCCAGGGAGATCAGCGTTGATCTCCCCAGCCCCGTGCCGCTGCTCCCTCCCTCTTCCCATGAAAGTGACAGCAGCGGCGTCTGCTGCTGCTGCGCTCCCCCTCCGCCCCGTAGCAGTGTCTCCTTTTCATCGCTGATGAAAAGGAGACACTGAGCAATATGATTGCTGGGGATATATTGCTAGCAATATATCCCCAGCAATCATATTACCCCATATGTACACAGCATTAGTAACAATATTCAGGGAAGTTGACACTGTGCGCCAGATAAATCACATGTGATTTATCTGACGCAAATTGGATGTATAAAACGGCACATCAAGTGTCAAATTGTATGTAGGCCCCCTGGGAAGCTGCCGGAGAAGTTCAAGGGAAATCAGATGCAATTTACAGGTCAGATAAATCTTACTAGTGTATGGGGGCCTTAACAGGTGGTGCTAGGGTTTACTCTATTAAGTATAATGCATGCACAGTGGTTGAGAGGGATAATAAGTGAAGACTATCTAATTATTTCCTACAATGATGGTTATTTCTCTCTCAACACATGTCAAATAATAGGATCCCAGAATTAGATAAGTTGGAAAAGATATTATATCAGGTGGAGAAATACCTGCTGTGCAACATCTTGTAAAAAATACATACAGAGGATGTGGCATGAGTTTCTTCCAATCACCCAATACTCTATGTCGAAGATTTCGAAAATTTGTAGAGTGAGTAAAGTGTGAAAAGGCCTGTACAGAGTTAGCCACTAGCACTTGAGAAAACCCCTCATATAAATTAATTATAGCGGAGAGGAATATTCTGGTGCTTATTCTCCGTGCCAGGGGCAGAGAGTTACTACTGTCGGCTTACTGTATTGTGCGCCTGCTGCCGATGAGTGAACTCAAGAATTTAGAGGAAATAGCTGTAAGAGTGCATTTAGATATACAATGAATTTACCCTTTACACATATATAATCCAGTGCTAGTTGCTTAACCCCTTCCCGACATTTGACGTACATTTACGTCATGGTCGGGAAGCACTTCCCGACACATGGCGTAAATGTACGTCATGGATTTAAACTGTCACCGCGTCTATAGACGCGGTGACAGTTTCAACATGTCTGCTGTCCCTGACAGCAGACATGTCCGTGCATGCCCAGGGGGGGCTGCGATGCCGCCCCCCCCGTTGGCGATCGCTGTGATTGGCTGTTCAGTGTGAACAGCCATTCACAGCGTTTTCCTGTGTCACCGGCGAATAACGTTCGCCGGTGACACGGGATCAGAGGTGATTGGTGCTGTAAAGTACAGCACCAATCACCGCGGGGTGTAAGGGTGACACTGGTGTCACCCCACCTCACCCCGCCCGCCCCCAAAGGCCGTGATTGGTCCGTCGGACCGACGGACCAATCACAGCCAAGGAGGGGGATTTAAACTAACGGTGACTGCACTGCAGACGCCATTCCGGTCTGGAATAGCGTGCAGTGCGGTCACCGTACCCCCCTGCCGCCATATACTGACCAGAACCTTGCTCCATACTTACCTGATCGCTGCTTCATCACTGCTTGATCACTGCTTGATCTGTGCTTGTAGTGTGCTGGATGCTTCCTGGATCCTGTTGCTACTTGTGCCTTCCTGTGCTGTGAAATTGTGCTGCTGCAGTGTAATAGCTAGATAGAGAGATAGATAGAGAGAGATAGAGAGAGATAGAGAGAGATAGAGAGAGATAGAGAGAGAGATAGTGTCAGAGAGTGCTATATTTTGTGCTGCTGCAGTGTGATATAGTTATAGATAGAGAGAGATAGAGAGATAGAGAGAGAGAGATAGATAGAGAGGCCTAGTGACAGAGTGCTATATTTTGTGCTGCTGCAGTGTGATAGTTATAGAGAGATAGAGAGAGATAGAGAGAGAGAGATAGAGAGAGATAGTGACAGATTGTGCTATATATTTTTTATATAACTGACTGCTGCCCCCTCCTTTTGTGCTGATCAGTATAAATTAACTGATCAGCAACTTTTTGGGGGCGCAGGTTTTTTTTATATATAGATATACCTGTCAGTGCTGCTGCTGCAGTGTCATAGAGTGATAGATAGTGAGAGATAGAGAGATAGAGAGAGATAGTGACAGAGAGTGATAGAGAGTGCTAAATTTTGTGTCTGCTGCCCCCGCATTTTGTGCTGATCACTATATCTGAGGTGATCAGCAACTTTTTTGGGGGTACAGAGGTTTTTTTTTTTTTATATATACCTGTCAGTTGGACTGTCAGTTGCACCAAAGGTTGTGCACCTGCTGCACCTCACTGGTAATCAGTGTCGCATCACTGATCACCTTTTTTTTTTGTGTGTGTGCTGTGGGGTCTTTTTTTAATTTTTTTTTTACACACACTGTGATTTTGTGGGTGTCCTGTGGCCGCTGTGCGCTGATCAGTGACGTACATCACTGATCATCTTTTTCGGCACAGGGTTGATCTATTTTTTTTTTTTTTTTGATCAAATTCCTGTTGCCTTTGAGCGCTGTTCAGTGACAGACGTTACTGACCAACATCTGTGCTCAATTTTTGGCGCAGGACCTTTTTTTTTTTTTTTTTTAACCCCTTCAATTTTTTTTTTTTTTTTTTTATTGGTATAAAGTATTTTTTTTTTTTCTGCACTACATACACACTACACACTACATACCCCCCGGGTTGAAATAAAGTTTGTACCCCCCCCTACACTATACACGTGTTGAAACATTTCACTACCAGTAACACAAAAATAAAAATGGCATCCCAAATGTCCTCCCAAATGTCCTCCCAAATGTCCTCCCAGTCATCCAGGAGAATGTATTCAGTGGAGGAGGCATATGCCATGCTTGCCTCTGACTCAGACACAGCCAGTGATGCAAGCGGGGAATTTGAAGGATTCGTCTTAAGCTCCTCTTCCTCCTCTGGTGATGAGGGACCCCCTCAAAGACGCCCCCGTAGAGCAGCTGAGACCCCCCCCCAACAATTGATCTCGTATGGACCCCACCACCAGACAATTTTGAGCCCCAGGTTCCTGAGTTTTTGGCCATGCCAGGAATCCAATTTGATTCCACAGGTCTCAGAGAAATTGACTTTTTCAAATTATTTTTCTCTGATGATTTTATAAATTTAATGGTGGACCAAACTAATTTATATGCCCAGCAGTTTATTGCTCAAAACCCCACGTCATCATTTGCTAGGTGGACCCCTGTAGATGCAGTAGAGATGATGACGTTTTGGGGTCTGGTGTTTCATATGGGCATAGTAAAAAAGCCAGAAATTAGGCAATATTGGAGTACAGATGTTCTGTACAGTACTCCATTTTACCGTATGGCCATGACCCGGACTCGATTTGAGACAATTCTTAAATTTATACATTACACCGATAATGCACAGTGCCCACCCAGAGATGATCCCACCTTTGACCGGCTATTCAAAGTCAGGCCGGTCATTGATCATTTCAGTGCCAAATTTGAAGAGGTGTACATCCCTGAAAAATGTATTTGTATCGACGAGTCCCTTATACATTTTAAAGGAAGGGTTAAATTCCGCCAGTACCTTCCCAGTAAGAGGGCAAGGTATGGCATAAAAATGTATAAACTGTGTGAAAGCACCTCAGGGTACACCCACAGGTTTAGGGTTTATGAAGGGAAGGATTCAAGAATTGAACCGCCAGAATGCCCCCCCTCCCTCGTAGGTGTTAGTGGGAAAATTGTCTGGGATTTAGTGCACCCCTTCCTGGATAAAGGTTATCACCTCTATGTGGATAACTTTTACACTAGCATCCCCCTGTTTAAGGCCCTTGGTTCAAGAGGTACAGCAGCTTGCGGTACTGTGCGCAAGAACCAAAGAGGCCTCCCAAAAACGCACATTGCCCAAGTAATGAGAAGGGGTGAAAGCAGGGGAATATGCAACGAAAATATGTTGTTGGTCAAATATAAGGACAAGAGGGATGTCCTTATACTGACAACAATTCACGGAGACAGTACCACCTCCGTCCCTGTACGAGGTACCAGTACCCACACCTCCAAACCTAATTGTATCCTGGATTACAATAGGTACATGGGCGGAGTGGATCTTTCAGATCAGGTACTGAAGCCGTACAGTGCCCTGCGGAAAACAAAAATCTGGTACAAGAAGGTGGCCGTGTATATCATCCAGATGGCACTGTATAACGCTTACGTGCTATTCCGTTCTACCGGCCAGAGGGGGACATTTATGCACTTTCAAGAGGAAGTCATAAAGGGCCTAATATTTGGGAACCAGCAGGCAGAGGGCCCCAGTACTTCTAGTACTGGCCCCCGTATTGTACCAGGGCAGCATTTTCCTGATGAAATCCCCTCCACTGGAAAAAAGGGCAGGACACAAAAAAGGTGCAAAGTTTGCTATAAAAAGGGAATAAGAAAGCAAACTATTTTCCAGCGTGACACTTGCCCTGACAAACCCGGCCTATGTATAAAGGAGTGTTTTAAAATATACCACACATCTATGGAATATTAGGTTCATAATTTCACCGTGCTTCGGGGGTCTTGCTAATGCCACATAGCACCCACCATTCATTCCACCAGAATCTGAGCCGCAAAATCCAAAAATCACTCCTTCCCTTCTGAGTCCTGCCATGCACCCAACTGGTATTTTTTGGTCACATGTGAGGCATTGCCGTACTTGGGAGATATTGGGGCACAGATTTTTGGGTGCTTTTTCTCCTTCATTCCTTGTGAAAATGAAAAATTTTGAGCCAGAACTGCATTTTTGTGTAAAAAAATTTAATTTTTCATGTTCACTGCCCAGTTTTATCAAAATTGGTGAAACCCCTGGGGGTTTGAAATGTACACTATACCCCTAGATGAATTCCCTGAGGGGTGTAGTTTGCAAAATGGGGTCACTTGTGGGGGGGTTCCACTGTATTGGTGCTTTGGGGGTCTTGCTAATGCGACATAGCACCCACCATCATTCCACCAGAATTTGTGCTGCAAACTCCAAATATCACTCCTTCCCTTCTGAGTCCTGCCACTTTTTGGTCACACATGAGGCATTGCCGTACTCGGGAGAAATTGGGGCACAGATTTTGGGGTGCTTTGTCTCCTTCATTCCTTCTGAAAATGAAAAATTTTGAGCCAGAACTGCATTTTTGTGTAAAAAAATGTAATTTTTCATTTTCACTGCCCACTTGTATCAAAATTGGTGAAACCCCTGGGGGTTTGAAATGTACACTATACCCCTAGATGAATTCGCTGAGGGGTGTACTTCGCAAAATGGGGTGACTTGTGGGGGGGTTCCACTGTATTGGTGCAACATAGCACCCACCATTCATTCCACCAAAATCTGTGCTGCAAAATCCAAAAATCACTCCTTCCCTTCTGAGTCCTGCCATGCACCCAACTGGTATTTTTTGTTCACATGTGAGGCATTGCCGTACTCGGGAGAAATTGGGGCACAGATTTTGGGGTGCTTTTTCTCCTTCATACCTTCTGAAAATGAAAAATTTTGAGCCAGAACTGCATTTTTGTGTAAAAAAATGTAATTTTTCATTTTCACTGCCCACTTGTATCAAAATTGGTGAAACCCCTGGGGGATTAAAATGTACACTATACCCCTAGATGAATTCCCTGAGGGGTGTACTTTGCAAAATGGGGTGACTTGTGGGGGGGTTCCACTGTATTGGTGCTTGGGGGGTCTTGCTAATGCGACATAGCACCCACCAAAATTCCACCAGAATCTGAGCTGCAAAATCCAAAAATCACTCCTTCCCTTCTGAGTCCTGCCATGCACCCAACTGGTATTTTTTGTTCACATGTGAGGCATTGCCGTACTCGGGAGAAATTGGGGCACAGATTTTGGGGTGCTTTTTCTCCTTCATACCTTCTGAAAATGAAAAATTTTGAGCCAGAACTGCATTTTTGTGTAAAAAAATGTAATTTTTCATTTTCACTGCCCACTTGTATCAAAATTGGTGAAACCCCTGGGGGTTTGAAATGTACACTATACCCCTAGATGAATTCCCTGAGGGGTGTACTTTGCAAAATGGGGTGACTTGTGGGGGGGTTCCACTGTATTGGTGCTTGGGGGGTCTTGCTAATGCGACATAGCACCCACCAAAATTCCACCAGAATCTGAGCTGCAAAATCCAAAAATCACTCCTTCCCTTCTGAGTCCTGCCATGCACCCAACTGGTATTTTTTGGTCACATGTGAGGCATTGCCGTACTCGGGAGAAATTGGGGCACAGATTTTGGGTGCTTTTTCTCCTTCATACCTTCTGAAAATGAAAAATTTTGAGCCAGAACTGCATTTTTGTGTAAAAAAATGTAATTTTTCATTTTCACTGCCCACTTGTATCAAAATTGGTGAAACCCCTGGGGGTTTGAAATGTACACTATACCCCTAGATGAATTCCCTGAGGGGTGTACTTTGCAAAATGGGGTGACTTGTGGGGGGGTTCCACTGTATTGGTGCTTGGGGGGTCTTGCTAATGCGACATAGCACCCACCAAAATTCCACCAGAATCTGAGCTGCAAAATCCAAAAATCACTCCTTCCCTTCTGAGTCCTGCCATGCACCCAACTGGTATTTTTTGGTCACATGTGAGGCATTGCCGTACTCGGGAGAAATTGGGGCACAGATTTTGGGGTGCTTTATCTCCTTCATTCCTTGTGAAAATGAAAAATTTTGAGCCAGAACTGCATTTTTGTGTAAAAAAATGTAATTTTTCATTTTCACTGCCCACTTGTACCACAATTGGTGAAACCCCTGGGGGTTTGAAATGTACACTATACCCCTAGATGAATTCCCTGAGGGGTGTACTTTGCAAAATGGGGTGACTTGTGGGGGGGTTCCTAAATTTTAGCATCTTATGGTGCCTAGAAACCTACATGGTGCCTAAAAAATAATCTCATAAAAAGGAGGCTCCAAAATCAAGTAGGTGCTCCTTCTATTATGAAGCCTGTGGTTTGGTCAACGTGCACACTAGGGCCACATATAGGATATTTTTGAAAACAAAAGAATTGGGGGAATAAATTTTTAGTCACATTTCTCTAGTAAAATGTACTGTGTTCCTTAGAAAAATGTATTAAAATTGCAAATCTGCAAAAAAAATGAAATTTTGAAATTTCACCTACACTTTGTTTTAATTCCTGTGAAACACCTAAAGGGTTAACAAACTTCCAAAATGCTGTTTTGAATACTGTGAGGGGTGCAGTTTTTGAAATGGCATCATTTATGGGGGTGTCTCACATACAAGTCCCTCAAAGTCATATCAGAACTGAACTGGTCCCTAAAAAAATCAGTGTTTGAAATTTTCTTGAAAATTTGAGAATTTGCTATTCATATTGTAAGCCTCCTAGTGTCCAAAAAAATTAAAAGGAAGTTGAAATAATGATGGAAACATAAAGTAGACATATGGTCTATGTTAGTTATTAACTATTTTGAGTGGTATGATTATTTGTCTCACAAGCAGAAAATTTAACATTTTGCAAATCGCTAAATTTTCCATTTTTTCACGACATTTTGGTATTTTTCACAAAAAAACACAGACTGTATCGACCCAAATTTACCACTAATTTGAAGTACAATGTGTCACGAAAAAACAATCTCAAAATCACTGGGATAAGTAAAAGCAAAAAAAAGTTATCCCCACTTAAGTGAGACATGTCAGATTTGAAAAAAATGGCTCTGTCAGGAACGCAAAAACTAGCTCTGTCAGGAAGGGGTTAATAAAGGATCCCATTCATAAAACAAATGTGCACTGCCTATGTATGCCTCCCAGCATCAGTCTGGACCGTCTGTCTACAAGTGTTTAGAGCAGGGGTGGGGAACCTTTTTTCAAACAAGGGCCATTTGGATATTTATAAAATCCTTCGGGGGCCATATAAAAGTGATCAATATATTCATGCGGGTATTATACACATGGACAGCGATATATATACATGCGGGCATTATGGACATGGGCAGTGGCACATACATGTGGGCATTGTACACATGGGCAGCGGTATATACATGTGGGCATTATACACACAGGCAGCGATTTATACATGTGGGCATTATACACATGGGCAGCGGCACATACATGTGGGCATTGTACACACGAGCAGCGGCATATACATGTGGGCATTATACACGTGGGCAGCGGCATATACATGTGGGCATTATACACACAGGCAGCGATATAGTCATGCGGGCATTATACACATGGGCAGCGGCATATACATGTGGGCATTATACACACAGGCAGCGATATAGTCATGCGGGCATTATACACATGGGCAGCGGCATATACATGTGGGCATTATACACACAGGCAGCGATATAGTCATGCGGGCATTATACACATGGGCAGCGGCATATACATTTGGGTATTATACACATGGGCAGCGGCATATACATGTGGGCATTATACACACAGGCAGTGGTATATAAATGCTGGCATTATACACATGGGTAGCGGCATATACATGCAGGCATTATACACATGGGCAGCGGCATATACATGTGGGCATTATACACACAGGCAGCGATATAGTCATGCGGGCATTATACACATGAGCAGCGGCATATACATGTGGGCATTATACACACAGGCAGCGATATAGTCATGCGAGCATTATAGACATGGGCAGTGGCACATACATGCGGGCATTATACACATGGGCAGTGGCATATACATGTGGGCATTATACACACAGGCAGTGGTATATAAATGCTGGCATTATACACATGGGTAGCGGCATATACATGTGGGCATTATACACACAGGCAGCGATATAGTCATGCGGGCATTATACACATGGGCAGCGATATATATACATGTGGGCATTATACACACAGGCAGCGATTTATACATGTGGGCATTGTACACACGAGCAGCGGCATATACATGTGGGCATTATACACGTGGGCAGCGGCACATACATGTGGGCATTGCACAAATGGGCAGCGGCATATACATGTGGGCATTATACATATGGACACATGGGCAGCGGCAGTGTGGAGAAAGTGACAATCAGACATAATCACATAAACCTGTTTGGGGGTAAATGACAACCCCTGGATCTCTCAGTCACTGGGGAAGGAAGTAGTTGGGTGAGAGGAGCGGCACAAGAGCAGCAGCATTTACTTTATTTATTTACCCTGTTTTGTCTCCGGCAGAGTCTGGCTTCACCTTCAACTGGAGGGTAAGCAAGTATTCATGTATGCGGGCAGGTAGGCCGAGCAAACTGGGTGCGGGGACTTATCCGGCCCACAGGCCGGAGGTTCCCCACCCCTGGATTAGAGGTACACAAGCTGTGCTACTAAAGAGCAAGATAATAGAAGATCGCATATATGTACACCAATATGTACTTATCTATGTGTTCCTTCCAGCATCAGACTGGACCGTCTGTCTGCCGATGTAGACACATATGTAGATACAGATGTAGCCACAGATTGCAATCACCATTAGCAGGGTAATATGCACATTTAATGTAAAAGATTATGAATAGAGTAATTGAGTTTATCCCAATATGACTTAGAGTAGATACAAAGCTATGTGGATTTTAACATATGGAAATTGAGATGCAGTATAACCGGATTATAAATTCGATACTTTACCACCTCTTGTGCGCCTGGTTTAAAGATTATAGATGTGGGTCGGAGTCTGCTGTCCCACAACCCCAAAAGTCAAATTTACAATGTGATAATCTTTCAGCCGCAGTCTGTTAATGTATTTGCCGGGTAGCGTCTCACTGTTCCATCTGCTCCCGGCTCTCTGTCCTCACACGTTTAATCCTTAGTATGTGAGCGGTGTAGCGGGTGATACCCCCCTATATTACCGCTGTGTCTGGTTGCAGGGACGGACTGTTACCCCTGACGGGCAGCAGGTGGGCAATACTGGTGGTCTAGTGTAGAATATCATATCCAGAGATAAGTGGGAAATGCAAAGGATTTCTCTAGGTTTCCACCGTGCGCACAGTGGAAACCATGTGCCAACGATATCGTTTTGCCTAGTGGTCTTGTTCACCGTGAATAAGCCCACTAGGCGAAACTATATCATTGGCACATGGTTTCCACTGTTCGCACGGCTGAAACCTAGAGGAATCCTTTGCATTTCCCACTAATCTCTGGATATTATAAAGGATTCCTCTAGGTTTCCACCGTGTGCAAGCCCACTTGGCGAAACAATATCGTTGGCACATAGTTTCCACTGTGCGCACGGTGGAAACCTAGAGGAATCCTTTGCATTTCCTACTAATCTCTGGATATTATATTCTACACTAAACCACTAGACTCTAAGGACACCAGATGTAATATCCCACGTCCTATTTATATAATAAGCATGGATGGGGTTACCATAGCACTTTACTTATGTATACTTTCCCTGCTAATTCTGGTTATAGAAATTGTTTAAGGCTTGTGCAGAGTAGCAAAAAACCTTTCTTCTATACAGCCTGCTCAGTCGGCAGCTGTCACTGAGCAGCAGAGAGGACAGCACTAGACAAAGTAGTCTAGGTACTGCATACATTTTACACCAATCCATTCACAGTCACATACATCTGTGATGGACCCCTCATATAGGGCCTTATTCTAGTTCACTCTTTCTGACAAAATCCTTCTTAGATGGACAAAACCATGTGCACTGCAGGTGGGGCAGATGTTACTTGTGCAGAGATAGTTAAATTTGAGTGGGGTTTTACTTCAAAGTGAGATCTATATTGTAGTGTAAAAATAAAGCAGCTAGTATTTACCCTGCACAGAAACAAAATAACTCACCCAAACTCAATTATCTCTGCACATTTTACATCTGCCCCCTGCAGTGCACATGGTTTGCTCATCTAAGAAGGATTTTGTCAGAAAGAGCACTAGAATAAGGCCCAAAGTGCTGCAGAGAGAAGCCCTTAACAATAGATAAAGAGGAAGGTGATAAAGAGTGATAAAGGACCAGCCAAAAAGCTCCTAACTGTCATTTTACAAACCCAGTCTGTAACATGGCAGTTAGCAGTTGATTGGCTGGTCCTTTATCACTCTTTATAACCTTCCACTTTATCTTTTGTTATGGCATAATACATCTGCCCCAGTATGTCAGGAAGTATAATAACAGCACAGAGGTAGAAGAGTATAAAATCAATGTGCTGACTGTGTAATCAGTGGTGTATATAATGGGTGCAGTGTGCGTTGTGCACATGGGCCCCTGATTCCCAGGGGGCCCATACCATGCACACTGCACCCATTTTGGTAATGCTTACTATTCGTAGTCTCACGGCAACAAAGGAGAGCTGCAGAAATCGCCCTAAAAAATGGCGTGGCGGCGTCCGCTTTTGAGCTCAGACTCCACAGCGCAGCAGAGGTTTGACATGCGCAGTAGGGTCTGATCTCTAGAACGCTCAGACCCTACTGCTCCCAGGGCCGCTCCCGGCAGAGAGTAGGGGGCCTGGCTGAAGAGGCTGCACGCTGGCCTCCACCTATCTGAAGACACCCCTGCATATAATACTGATACAAAGTTATTTACTGTGATACAGTGTTTGCTCAGTGGGAATGCTAGCACTGAAAATTCCTGACATAATCCTGTAGAATATTTGTAATTGTACATTTATGTATTTATTGTAATGATCACAATTTTATTAAATGATATATCTTTCTCATAGCAGATTTTACTTCCCTATTTCTCAGACTATACACAAAAGGGTTTAACATTGGTGCAATAACTGTATACATGACAGAGACCAGCCTATCCTGATCCATACCGTAACTCGTTTTGGGTCTAAAATACATAAAAATTCCAGAACCGTAAAATATAGTAACAACTATTAAGTGCGAAGTGCAGGTTGAAAAAGTTTTCATCCTGCTGGATTTTGAATGCATCCGGAGAATAGCTAAGATGATCTGAATATAGGAAATCATTATTAATACACATGAACCAATAATAACACATCCACTACAGATAAAAACAACAAGCTCATTAATCCAGGTATCCGTACATGATAGTTCAAGAACAGGTGGAATATCACAAAAGAAATGGTTAATTTTATTTCGACAGAAAGTTAAAGAGAATGTAAGGAGAGTGTGTATAAGAGAATTTGCTGCCCCAATAATCCATGATCCAGTGATAAGCTTCCGACACACAAATTTATTCATAATAATGTTATATAAAAGTGGATGACATATAGCAATATATCGATCATAAGCCATGGCTGCAAGAATATAGCACTCTGTTCCACCCAAAAGCAGAAAACAGTACATCTGCACAGCACAACCATACACAGAGATTGCTTTATCTTCTGATAGAAAGTTTGATAACATATTTGGAACAGTGGTTGTGATATAACATATATCCAGAAAAGCAAAATTGGCCAGACAATAGTACATAGGATTGTGTAGATTTGGACTGAAAATATAGGCAACAATTATATATAGATTTCCATTCAATGTAATTATATAGATACACAAAAATATCATAAAATGTAAAATCCTGAGTTCATGTTTTTCAGAAAGTCCCACTAAAATGAATTCCGAAATACTTGTAAGATTGTGTCCATGCATTTTGGCAATTGTCACTGTAGATAAAGGAGAGATCAGTATTGAATCATTACAGATTTATAGAGGAGCTGTCATTTTATTTTTCAGAGCAATCACCAGAATGTCAATCACCAGCTTCAATTCAAGTGATATAAGTGGGCTGTAATATGGCATTCTCACATAAGCAATGTTCACTGAGTGCATGTCCCTGTAAATGGAACTGGCTATAAGGTATATATGAGCAAATGAGCACTGGTGAGGCTGACAGGTATCAAAGCAATCATAAAGATAGGCTCATATATACATGTTCAACTCTGAGTACAGGTAAATATATGTATTTAGTTCCATAAACGCAGTGCGGGAGCAATTATGGATGACTTTCATTCAACTCTGCACCAGCCTCATTAGTTTATTTTACAATTACACTGCTCTGCAAAATAACATTGCTTAAAGATGCATTGCATTACCACACACACACACCAACGGATGGATCCTCACCGGATGTACATAGTGTAATAGAGCAAATAATACATTAATTGGGAGACCAAGGATTTTGTACAATTCAAGAAAAAAAATCAATATACAGTATTGTTGGTGCAACCAGAGTCAGTGAAAACATCAAGTAACAAGAAAAAAAGAAAAAAGACTGCTGGGGCATGCTTATCAATAAAAAAACGATAAAACATAACCATTATTATCATTAATTAAGAAGAGCAAGATTTCATATATGTGATCTTTTAAAAACTATGTTTGTGAAAACACCTAATTGACAAACTGAATATATATATATATATATATATATATATATACATATATATATATATATATTTTTATATAATATATATATATATATATATACAGTATTGCATGAAATCAGTGTCAAATGCAGACAAAACAGTGGTAGTACCAATCAGTGTTCTTCTTGTTGGCCTGATAGGACCAGTGAAGGATAAACTGGCAGGATCACAATGAGAGTCTTGGTAGCATTTAAATAGACCGTGTTGAATGCAAAAATGCCAAACAGATAATGTTCTGCTGGTATGAGGTGTGTTACCTCATACCAAGCATAGGATTAACCGTTTCGGTATTTTTTGATGAGCAAAGAAAAAATATTGAGGGGAGTAAGCGACAAAGAGGGTATCAGAGAAAGAAAGAGGAGCAACAGAGTGAAGGAGAGAGGGGTAATCAGGAGAGAGAGAAGGTTTCATGCAAAAAGAGGGAATGGGTGAACGAGAGAGGAGTGAGAGAGAAAAAGGGAGGAGCAAGAGAGACAAAGGGAGAGAAAGTAGGAGAGATGGGGCTGAGAGAGGGTCTCAGGGGGGAGAGAAAGAGAGAGACAGTGCCATGTAGAGAGAGAGAGAGAGAGAGAGAGAGAGAGAGAGGCAGGTGGAGGGATATAGAAGAATGAAAGGTGGAGCGTGGGGAAAGAGGTGAGGAGCAGACAGGTAGAGGATAAAAAAGAGAGATTAAGTGCAGAGAGAGAGATTAAAAAGTAAATTTATTAAGATTGGATTTCTATTGAAGATGGGATGTTGCCCAAAGCAATCAATCAGATTCTGGTCCAAATGTAATAGGGTGCGGGAATCAGAAAGTGAGAGATTTGGGAGCGTTTTCCATTTTTTTGCAATCACTTACATGGCAAAATCAGCCTAGTTTTTTTAGTGTAAATGATTGCTGCTTTAAAAAATGGGGAAATGCTCCCAAAATCTCCCACTTCTGATTCTGGCACCCTATTACATTTGGCCCTATATCTTTTATCTTCTAGAATGTTCTAAATAAATAAGAAATAGTATATGTGCTAAATAAATAAGAAATAGTATAGGATTGGTTGCTATTGGTAACATCCCATCTTTACTAGCCCTCCCAGCTTAGTAAGGTTACTCATAAGAGAGAGGTGAGAGAGGGATGAGAGGAAGAGAAATGTGAAGGACAGGAGAACGAGCAGGGTAGAGAGTGTGGGAGTGGATACAAGGGAGAGAGAAAAGGGGGCAAGGAAAGAGCAAATAAGAGAGAAGAGATGGGTAGAGAGAGGTGAGACAGACAGAGAAAAAAGATGGGGAGGACAGGGAGAGAGAAAAACATTGGGCTTGGTATAAGAATGAAAGAGTGGGGGGTGGGGGAGAGAGAGATGAAGGAGACAGGGAGGAGGGGCTGATGGAAAAGAGGGGATAGGGAGAGACATATTGTGATAGAAATTACTTTGTTCCTCTTAATTCATCCACCCCCACTGTGTAACTTGCTCTGTCCCCCCTTTCCCTACTGTGAAAGTGGCATGTGTACCCTGTGTACACGGTAGTGTCAGGTCTCCTCTTCAGCTCCAGAAGCAATATGTATCCAGCTTACCTGCGCTGGGTCTCCGACTTACCCGGCACCGGTAACTCCAGTTTCCCCACTTATCAGTGCTGGGTCTCCTGCTCACTGGTGCCAACAGCAACAGGTAACCCTGCTGCCAACAGTAGGACAGGTCAGGTGGGAAATGACAAGAGACCATAGCCATTGACAGGAACAATTAACAAAAAAAGAAAAACTATTTCATACACATGAAAAAAATTATTAAACTAGGGAGAGGAATCCGCAGTAGAAAGAAAGAAGTAATAATGCCACTGTAGAGGTCATTGGTATAACCTAATCTAGAGTACTGTGTTCAGTTCTGGATGCCATATCTCCAGAAGGATATAAATACATTAGAGACTGCACAAAGAAGGGAAACTAAAATGGTGCATTGCCTACATCACAAAACTTACCCAGAAAGAGTAAAATATCTTAATATGTATAGTTTAGAGCAGAGAAGGGAAAGGGGGGACATGATAGAAATGTTCACATATATCAATGGTTTTAACAAGGTACAGGTGGGAGACATTCTTCAAAGGAAGAGGAGCAACAGAACACGAGGACATGCACTGACACTAGAAGGAGGAAGATTCAAGGAAAATTTGAGGACAAATTACTTAACAGAAAGAGTAGTAGATAAGTGGAACAGCCTCTCATCAGAGATTGTAGAGTTAAATACAGTAGAGCAATTTAAACATGCATGGGATAGGCATATTGATATCCTTACAAAGAAATAAGGATCAAATATGGTTTGAGGTAACATGTTTAAAGAAGGGGCAGACTTGATGGGCCAAGTGGTTCTTATCTGCTGTCAAATTCTATGTTTCTATGTAAGACAAGTACATAGTACTCTCTAGTTTGAGAAATAGACGCTTCACCGGTACTTAACTGGCAGCTTCATTAACTGGTACCCACAAAACGCCAGTGTCAATGCCTACAGCAGGGGTTCCCAATCTTTTTTGAATCAGGGCACCCTACAGCATCAGAATATTTCCACGGCACCCCTAGGCCAAGAAATATTTGTATAACATGAAGTAGATTGTGTATATATGTGCTTCTTAGGTTCAGTTATGTGGTAAAGGGCAGGATTTGGTTCTGATTGTACACATTTATGATTGGCAGCCACCAGCACTGGTTTTATCCAGAAATAATTGATCATAAATAATTTGAATTGGTCCTGGACGACCAACCCGTGGCACCCCTGCAAGTGTCCCGAGGCACCCCAGGGAGCCACGGCACACAGTTTGGGAACCACTGGCCTACAGTGAAGATGCTGGCCTTTTAGGTGGAGTGGCAAAGAAAAAGCCATATCTTAGACTGTGCAGTTCAAGGAAAAGATTATTATGGACAAAATAACTTTGGACAGAGAAAGATTGGAAAAAACGCGTCCTCCGACCTTTTCATACCCCCCACTATCCACGTCGGTGTGGAGTTGAGAATAGAAAGTGTGGCGAGCGCAGCGAGCCACTGAGCCCGAAGTGTGGCTAGCACAGCGGAACACGCTCCCGAAGCGTGGCGAGCGGACACGGATTACTTAACATGTATTCCGCGTCCGCTCGCCACGCTTTGGGTTCGTATTCCGCGTTCCCTCGCGGGGCTCGCTGTGCTCGCCACACTTCGGGCTCGGTGGCTCGCTACGCTCGCCACACTTTCTATTCTCAACTCCACGCCGACGTGGATAGTGGGGGTATGAAAAGGTCAGAGGACGTCTACCGCCGCCCCTCGCGCGCTCGCTGCGCTCGCCATGCTTCGGGTTGATGTTGATCGTGGGGTGGCGTTAACAATTGGGGGGGCCATTTCACACTTCAGGGTGGGTATTTGGGGTCTGTGGGCCATTTAACATTGTTCCCTATGTGAAATTGGGTCAATTGGGCCATTTAACATTGTTCCCTATGTGAAATCGCAGTAATCGCGTTGGTCGCATCGCATGCGATTTTTTGGCCGCATGCGATGCGACCGACGCAATTTTTTCCCTTGCGATGCCTAAGATCAAAATCGTGGGCACCGATCTAGGAAACAAGTACCAGCGCTCGTTTGGAGCCAATTTCCTCCTCCAACAGAATAATGACCCAAAGTACACCTCCAAATTATACAAGAACTATTTAGGGAAGAAGCAGGCAGCTGGTATTCTGTCTGTAATGGAGTGGCCAGCGCAGTCACCAGATCTCAACCCCATTGAGCTGTTGTGGGAGCAACTTGAACATATGATACGCAAGAAGAGCCCATCAAGCCAATCCAACTTATGGGAGGTGCCTAAGTAAGCGTGGGGTGAAATTTTCTCAGATTACCTCAACAAATTTACAGCTAGAATGCCAAAGGTCTGCAATGTGTAATTGCTGCAAAAGGAGCATACTTTGATGAAAGCAAAGTTTGAAGGACAAAATTATTATTTCAAATAAAAATCATAGGGTGACATTTAATAGAATGCAATTTTTTCACACTTTCAAATTCACCCATTATCGCACTTTTTAAAATCGCATATTTAATGAGGTGTGTATTCTGGGGAAAAAGTGGGTACTTGTGTATTATCTGGGCGCCCAATTTTTTCATTGCATGCCACTACTTAAGGCATGCGATGCGATGCAATGCAATGCAATGTGATTTTTCATTGTAAAGACCCGATTTTTAATTGTATAGTCAGCCATGGGTGATTTCATACCCCCACTATCCAACTACATATGTAGTTGATTTTATATAGTGTGGCGAGCGCAGCGAGCCACCGAGTCCGAAGCGTGGCGAGCGCAGCGAGCCCTGCGAGGGGACACGTATTACTTTACATGTATTCTGCGTCCCCTCACGGGGCTCGCTGCGCTCGCCATGCTTTGGGCTCGGTGGCTCGCTGCGCTCGCCACACTATATAAAATCAACTCCATGCGTAGTTGGATAGTGAGGGTATAAAATCACCCATGGGTGACTATACAATTAAAAATCTGGTCTTTACAATGAAAAATCACATTGCATTGCATTGCATGCCTTAAGTAGTGCGATACGATGCGATGCAATATAATGAAAAAATTGGGCGCCCAGATATTACACAAGTACCAAAAAGTGTGATTAAGTGCGATAATGTGCGAATTTTAGGCATAAAAATGTGCGAATTTATGTTTATAAAAATCCCAATGTCTGCGCTAATATTCTAAGTGCAATATGACTGAATCACTGTCTCACACAGTTTAAATCAATTATTATTTTTAATGAATTATAAAAAGTATCAATTATAAAAAGTATCAAAGTACAGTAAACATGTTTCACAATCAAATAAAAAATAAAAAATTATAAGCTATTGCTCGTATATGATTTATAGGTGGCCACCTATTTTTTATTTATGTACTAATTATAGCATACTGTATAATAATATAATAATAAATCTGATTGCTAATTGATAATAAAAAAATATATGTATATAAAATAAATATACCCCGGGATAATACTATTCCGTTTTTTTTATGTATGAAGGAATGTCCACTAAAATGCCAGTAGGATGTTATCCAAGTGTCTTTGAATGGGGGGAAAAGGTGCTCCACTTAATGCGATACTCACGCACTTCAATTGTAAGATGTATAACGGAGTGGGGAATGCAGGGAGACATGTATAACGGAGTGGGGAATGCAGGGAGACTGAGGGACTATTCCGTGTAGACTCCAGTGCCCTCAGCACTGCTACCTGCTCGTTTAGGGTGATGGTGCAAGGTGAGGTGCCGGGAAAGAGACCCGGGAAAGTCCAGCAGTGTGTCGTCAGTCCGGAACTGCCACGTCTCTCACACGCAGAAGTGGGTGGTCTCACCTCCAGCTGATACGGCCTGTGTGTCAGGCCGTGCCGCGTCTCTCACCCGCTGCACCTCTGATGACAATATAGCTGTAGTTCAGCGTCCATGTAGTACCGCTTGTATGTCCAGTGCATCTGGCGAAGTCAGCCAGAGTTGGGGCGCATGTGTGGAGATGCTAGTGGACTCCAAGGATATTTTTCTCTCCAGGGGTGCCGGATCCCCTAACGCGTTTCGCTCCAGTGTGAGCTTTTTCAAAGAGTACTCTGAAATCCTCCATTAAATGTTTCTAGTAACATAGGGGCCCAAACTTTTACATATTTTTTATAGATTTCCCCAGGTAGAGATGGAGCAGGTCTCATCCTTTCTACCTATGGCGAATGTACCGCCAGCTGGCCATGGCGGGCCACGGCGCCCGCCATCGCAATACATTTTAAATGCTTGGCGATTCGCCGTGGGATCTCCGGATGAGTGCAATACCAGTGATCGTCCACCAGATGTCACTTTTGAAAACCTCATTGGGCATGCGTAAAATTTGTGCTGCAGTGCGTGCATGAAGCGCAGGAACTACAGTAAAGTACTTTATTGTCCCTGGCAAGCCTAGTCAGCGCCTCTCTCACACCGCCGGCACGAGCATGATCCCGTCTCTTTGGAGGAGAGTGGATCATGCTGACGCGGGCGGAGAGGCACTGCATTTATTTGACACGCAGGAGCATCTCTGACGCTGTAGGAATGAGACGCTGATGCGACTGAGTTGCGCAGATGTTCCAGTAATGAGACGCTTTTTACCATCCAACCCCAGAGATTTCCCATTTGGTAGTAAGTTAATGTCTTCCTTTATCTCTTGTAAACTTAATAGAGCTTCCAACTCTATATTACTTTCTGTTGTTAAAAGGGGGAGTTTTATATTACTTACAAAATTTTCTAATTCCTCCTGAGTATGCCCTGATCTAGATTTATAGATTTTTAAGAAATCATTTTTAAAAACCTCTACTACTGTATTTCAGCATTCGTCACTTTTATTTTTCCTGTGCTGTCGGCTATTTTAGTAATAACTATCGAGGGGCTATCTGTTTGTGCAATATATGCCAAAAAGCTCCCCGCCTTGTCTGAGCTTGCATATTTGGAATAGGAGTTATTTTGAGTCATCCTAGAGTTTTCCTCCTCGACACATTCTAGCCAATTTTTTTGCACCTCTAACCATTCTTCTTTACTTTCCTCTGTATTGGTCTCTAAATACACAGTTTCCAAAGTTTTGCATTTTTTTTCTAGGTCTGTTGTTTTACGTTTACTTCTCCTTTTCATATCACTAACCCCATTTTTCAATACGCCTCTTATAAATGCTTTGAAGGTAACCCAGACCACACTAATGGGCGCTGACCCCCTATTCAACCTCCAGAATTCTTCCCACTGATCCCCTATCTTATCCACTTCCTCCATTTTCTCTAACCACCTGGCGTCAAATTTCCAGAAAGAATTTTCTTTGTAATTGGGCTCCTTCAGTTCTACTACCACTGGGGAGTGGTCCAATATGCCTCTTGTTTCATATTCTATTTTAACCACATTTGGAATTAATATATTGGACATCAGCATCAGATCAATCCTTGAAAATGATTGATATGAGGCTGAAAAACATGAGAACTGTTTTTTTTCCCGGATTTCTTTCCCTCCATACGTCTGTCCAACCAGGTCAGCTAAGAATCGGTCGAATCCTTTATTTTCCCTCCCAGTTCCTGCCCTGACTCCACTTCATCTATCCAGATGGGTGTCCAGAATGTTGTTAAAATCACCTGTGCATATTACTGGCAGGCCCGGGGAGGCGTAAACAAATTCGACCGCATCTGTTAACACACTGTAGGAAAAAGGGGGTGGGATGTACAATGCCAACAAAAACATTTGTACAGATTGAATAGAGCATTCCAAGAATACATAGCGACCCAGGTTATCAATTTTTATATATGATATGTTTGACCCACCCAGGGTCTTTTCAAGGATTTTAATTTATTGCCCACCAAGTGGGTTTCAACAAGGATTGTAATATCCGTATTGTATTGTTTTATTTGCTTCATGACCAAAGATCTCTTGATTTTGTCATTCATTCCCTTATATTCCATGACATAATTTTTACCATCTACACCACATTCTTATCAGATCTAACTTTCTAAATTTCCTGGGCAACACTGGACATACACAAACATACAACAGATATCCCATGCCCCCTCCCTCCCCCCACCCTGTATACCAACCCCCCTGTGGCATAACTATACCCATCCTCCCCCTGTATCCCTACCCCTGTGGAGCTTTTACTTTAAGGCCACCAAAACGTGGTGAGCTCCCTGGAACTTTAAATAGATCAGTCTTTTTTTACGCCTCATTGTCTGCAATTTGATGTGGCCCTGGCACCCATTTGTCTATCCATCTTACGACCTCTCTTGGTGACTGGGAAAATACTGTTTCGCCCTCAGCTATTACTCTTGGCTTTGCTGGGTAGATCATGGAGTAATTTATTTCCTTCTCACGTAACCTTTTCTTCACCTCCACGTATTTAGCCCTTTCTTTTTGTATTTCAATGGCGAAATACGGAAAAATTTATATTTTCGCTCCATTGTATTCCAAGGGGCCTTTTTCTCGGGCAAGTCGGAGTATCTTGTCCCGATCCTGGAAGCTTAACAGTCTTATTATCATGGTTCGTGGAGAGGCACCTGGGGGTAAAGGTCTAAATGGTACTCTATGAGCTCTCTCAATCTCAATTATCTTTGATCCACCTTTCCATGAATTTTATGCGCTCAGTTCCTTCTTCCCGTTCATGGAACCCCACAAACCTCACATTATTTCTCCTTAATCTACCCTCAATGTCTTAGTTCAGCGTCTCAGATGTAGTGCAGCATCTTCTCTCCCCACCAGTAGTCTGCATACTGCCTGCTGTTTTAAATGGGAATAAATAGCCTCCACGCTAGATTCCCACGCTGACCGAACCGGAAACGCATTCTGGCTTATGGATCTTGTAGTCCGCATAGCCTGAGTGTGAATAAGCCGATACCCGGAAGTCGCGCTGAATGCTTTGCTTCTTGGGAATTGTAGTCAGTGAGCCGAAAACCGGAAGTCCCGGCCACGCTGAACGCCAATGCCTGCATCTGCCGCGCTTGTTGCTGAGGAGACTTACCCATACCTGGAGCTAGGTGCTTTCATCCCCTGGACAGGACTCAATTCTGGCCACACTCCCATGTATATCTAAGGTAAGCTCCCTGTATATCTAAGGTAAGCTCCATAAAAAAAAAGGAGACAGGAAAAAAGACAAGGAGGAAAGGGAGGAGCTGGGATTCATACTGGAAGGAGGAGGTCCTAAGGAAAAAAACAGCCTGTCTAACTAGGAGGAGAGGGATGAAATCCCAAGGTCTTGGCTGCCATGGGGATCATAGAAGAAATTCATTTTTACACAAATTGCAGTGTAGTAATGCTAGAGACAGAGCCCCTCCATAACAATCAGTTCCGTGTATTTTTCATCCCATTCACAGGCGAGGCAGCCATCTTGGGTGCACTACAATTTACATGTAACTAAAATGTGTAATATGATATAGATAGATATAAATAGATAAAATGGATTTTAGATGTTTACTACTGTTGCCAAAAAATATAACGCACTTTTAAAAAGTTTCAAATGACTAATTTTTGCATTTATTTTTATTTGTTGTTGATGTTAAATTTGGGGTGTGTAGAAATCTTAGTGTAATTTGAAGCCACTTTTAGACAAGAAAATTACTGTAATCAATTAAATATGCCGTGTTCTTTTCCCAATACAAGAAATCGTATAGTTAGAACATATTAACCTATGAAAATATTGTTGACAGAATGTTGTTTCATGTTGTAAAACTTTATGGTTGTCATTAAAATTTCTGAATCATAGACTTCTATTTGATGTTTAAAAATCACACAAAAATAGGTATGAAGAAGCCCAAAGTGGTATTAGGTGGCAATCATATACTGCTCAAGTAGTTAACAATGATTCCCTACTACAGTGATGGGAAACCAAACACTCTTCAAGAAGGATTACACTAAATTCCAAGAATTGTAGCATCCTAACGTCAATCATCATAAAATACCCTCACATGTCTCTTATTTGGTATAAAAAAAAATGAATTATGCATCCTAAAATGCACTCAGACCTTTCCAAATGCATTAATATGATATGCAGATTTCTGCACATGCCCACCATTTCCATTGATAATTTAAAATCTGAAAATTGTAAATCTTATTTTAATATTATCAATAATTTAGATAAAACTATTCATCACTATTAATGATAAATAGTTAATCTTAACTAGTGATGCACATATTTCCTTTTTAGTGTGTAAATTACAATTGTGTGCGCTGCATCTGTAATGCTAGATTAACGTATTATAGTTTGTCTGTTTTTTTTTTGTAATATCATTATATGTATATATATATATATATATATATATATATACCGTGTGTTGGACCGGCACTCCCACAATCAGAACATCGATGCTGCGTGCCTTTGCAGGAATAAGATACAAAGCAGGGTTCCCCACGGGGAACAAGCACGTCACTGCAGCAATTTCTTGTGAAGAATAGATGTTTATTGAGCCTCGACGGGCCGTTTCGGGGTACAACCCCTTCCTCAAGAGACTTCCTGTTTGAAGTCTCTTGAGGAAGGGGTTGTACCCCGAAACGGCCCGTCGAGGCTCAATAAACATCTATTCTTCACAAGAAATTGCTGCAGTGACGTGCTTGTTCCCCGTGGGGAACCCTGCTTTGTATATATATATATATATATATATATATATATATATTTCTTACTTTATTTTTTCGACTTAAATTCTAATTTTTTAAATCTTTAATTTATTAAATATATTTTGTTCTTCCAAATAAAAGTTTTTTGAAATCATAACAATTGATGGCAATATTGGATATTTATGCACGTTAGACTGTCTGTGTTCATTTAAATATAGAACTAGGGTATGCATGATTATGCAGCTGCCTGATAATAAAATACGTGATTAAAAAAGACACAGAGAAACCAGAAAAACAAATCAATGTATTTGGCAAATATGTTTTCCAAGTACTAAAATTAAAATAAAATCTTTTAATATGGATAGCTTATTCAATTAATTTATTGTAGAAATACCAGTGAATAATTATTGAGATGGTGGCTACTAGTACCAGGGCTGCCAAGAGGTCTGCTTGGCCCCATAAAGATTTGGGGAGTGTGGCCTTATCGTGGGAGTCGTGGACACATCCCCTTATCAGGGGACAGTGTGTTCACCCCCTCATCAGCCTCCCTGCAGCATGCACAGCACACTACAGCGTGTGCTGTGCTGACAGCATGAGCTTCTCATACGCTGACATCATGACAGACCTGCTCTTGGTAGCAATGTTTCCTACATGTATTTGATTCTACTAATTTGAAGGTTAAAATTGAATACATATAAATGATTCATAAATATTAGTTAAACCTTTCAGTTCCAAGTGAATTTGTCAAAATAGGTGTGAAAATTGGCAAGCAAAAATGTTATTCATCATAATGACCTGTAATGTTTATCTTACTGTATATAGGAAATATCTTTTTTTACACAAAAGTTATTATTTGAATTTTTATAACAAATATGAGAAACACTGGCATTTTTAGCGGATATTTTGAACATCTCTCACAGAGATGTTGACACTCGAAGGGATAAACTTTTACAGTCCAAATTTTGGATTAAATTAATTGTAATTTTTTAAAATTATTATTCAAAAATGGTCTACATTTAATATTGAACTATGTTAATTTTCTTATTTTAAAGTGGCTCACCTTTGGATCTGCTATTAGCGCTAGGGCTGTTGAGCCTGACTAGACGTTGGACCTAAAAGGGTTAATACAAGATGGAAGAATGATTTTATATAGACAATCTACATTTAACTTATTTAAATGAGAGTAACATTAAGGGGACATTCAATTAAGTCCATTTTTTGGGAGAAACGTGACTACAAAATGGGCAAAAATGCACACAATTTTACCGAAAACACATAGGCCCTTATTCTGCTTGAAGCGGTAACGGCCGCTTGCGGCCGTTCCGCCGATGTTTTCGGTCTGCGCATGTGCAGAGGGCACTCTGCGCATGTGCAGCCGAAATCGCCGCACACGTATTTTGGCCGCCGCAAAGGGGGTGGATAGGGGCGTGAGGGGCTACGAAGCCTCATTTGCATATGCATACGCCCCGCATTTCATGGGCGTTCCCATGCAAACGCGGGGCGTACGCTTGCTAATGAGGCTATGACGCGTGGGTACAGGGCGGGCATCTGACATCGCCGGATGTCAGCTGCCCGCCCCCATACAAGATTTCACACGGACAAGTGTCCGTGTGGTCTTGTGCTGCGGGACCTGGTGGAGCGTGCGGCCCTGCATTCGATGTTCGGCGACCATCGAATGCAGGGGCTGCTCCCACCATGGAGGAGGCGTATCCCCGTCCAAAATCATGGGGATCGCCACATGGCCGCGTACGGACGGCTGTGGCGATCCGTCTGGAAGGCGGGGATTCGCCTGGTGCGGTCAGAGCCGCATATGCGGCTCTGGCCGCACCGATCAGAATAAGGGCCATAGATCGATGAGTAATTTGCAGATCCACATGTTTTTCAACCGTGCCTTTTTTGACTGGTCCAAAAGATGGCACTTAATTGAATACCCCTGCCCATAAGTGGTGACAAGCTAGGAATTAGAAACATTTTGTATGAACTGTTGACTTCATGCAGCAGTGTTTTTTTTTAATTATATTTGATTTACCTATCCTATGGTAATATTAAACAATAGAGAGAAAAAAGACACTGGGCAGCACTCTGTTTCATTTGTGCTGTTTGGCTGTCAAGATATAACATTAAGGACAGACTATACTATGTGACTATCATTAAAAAAAAAAATGAATTCTCATTAAAAAATCTTTAAGCAGGTGGTATGTGTTAACCTATCAAAAAAAAAGAACACATAACTTGTATAGATCAATAATGACCATCAGGCTACTCACTGGAAGCTTTACATTAAAAGCTAAATACAGTACAAAGGAAATTCTAGTAAGAAAGTTATCATTTTTTTTAAATTACCTTATGTGCTTCATTTAGTTATAAAAAGAAAAGAAGCTCAATGTGATAGTAAGATCGAACAAAACTGAATAGTGCTGACTATATGCCCGACATGTAAATACTTATATTACCTTGTGATTCATTTGGGAGATGTCCCTGTAGGCTAAATTTACAGTATGATCTTTACATCTGAGGACATGGAAAGAATAATTAGTGCAATTATAAATTTCAGTTTAGTAATTTAACATTTTAAAGAGAAAAATTTAAAGCATAGTTTAGAGTAAACATATGCCTAGACAAATATATTATTAAATAGAATTGACATTTTTTTTCAATAACAATTTTTTATTGTAGTTTGCAATAAAGACAACATAAGTTTTACATCCAGATATACATAACCAGCAATACTAATGTTTCTTTTTTTTTTTTTTTTTAGCAAAGAGAATCATCAGACAACAAACAGAAAGCCTTCCAGAATCATTTTGGAGCAACCTCTTCAAAAAAATAATAATAATATATATGCATTGATCAATTCATGAACTAAAACCCCATTATTTATTTATTGATTATTTGAATGTTAAGGTGAGTTAGTTTGTTGTAGTGAGTGCTGGGCCCCCTGTGTTTGTATTTACTAGAGTGTGTGGTCACAGGCCACTGCACCCCACCCTGGGATGTGGGTGCAGTTTGCACCCCATTCCTAGGAATGGCGAGTGTGTTGGTACTTCTGTATCTATATATTTGGGTTGATTTTTAATTAACCTCTGTTACTGTGATCATAGCTTTCTCATGCACCCTTGATAAGCTCATTTACCTGAAACCTGT
The DNA here is from genome assembly GCF_055691185.1 of Crinia signifera. Lineage (NCBI taxonomy): Eukaryota > Metazoa > Chordata > Amphibia > Anura > Myobatrachidae > Crinia > Crinia signifera. The sequence goes on from NC_139226.1 coordinate 82,650,491, forward strand.
GACAGCTGCCCCTTTAATTCTAATTCAGGTGCTGTGTTTGGGATTGTCTCACCTTATAAAAGCCATGTTACTTGGCAGTTGAGCATTAACCCAGGAAAAAAAAAAAAAAAACACATGTTCATTTTAGCTATGATGTGTAAGCAGGTGCCAGGTTCTCAAGATAACCAGTTGCTAGTGTAGGACTTGCAGTGAAATGGGGTCCCTTGGCGATGGGCTGCAAGCTTAAATGCATTGATCAATTCATGAACTAAAACCCCATTATTTATTTATTGATTATTTGAATGTTAAGGTGAGTTAGTTTGTTGTAGTGAGTGCTGGGCCCCCTGTGTTTGTATTTACTAGAGTGTGTGGTCACAGGCCACTGCACCCCACCCTGGGATGTGGGTGCAGTTTGCACCCCATTCCTAGGAATGGCGAGTGTGTTGGTACTTCTGTATCTATATATTTGGGTTGATTTTTAATTAACCTCTGTTACTGTGATCATAGCTTTCTCATGCACCCTTGATAAGCTCATTTACCTGAAACCTGTGACAGCTGCCCCTTTAATTCTAATTCAGGTGCTGTGTTTGGGATTGTCTCACCTTATAAAAGCCATGTTACTTGGCAGTTGAGCATTAACCCAGGAAAAAAAAAAAAAAAAACACATGTTCATTTTAGCTATGATGTGTAAGCAGGTGCCAGGTTCTCAAGATAACCAGTTGCTAGTGTAGGACTTGCAGTGAAATGGGGTCCCTTGGCGATGGGCTGCAAGCTTAAATGCATTGATCAATTCATTAACTAAAACCCCATTATTTATTTATTGATTATTTGAATGTTAAGGTGAGTTAGTTTGTTGTAGTGAGTGCTGGGCCCCCTGTGTTTGTATATATATATATATATATATATATATATATATATATATATATATATATATATATATACAGATCCAATAGCTGCCGGCACTCAAATGATGACAGGAACAACTTGCTCTCGGTGCCAGAACAAAATAATGTATAACTTCCAATGTTCCACAGGGAACAATAACGGCACTCAGGAGACTGGTTACATGCAAAAAACGATGTATTCAGGTGTATGGGTCCATACACCTGAATACATCGTTTTTTGCTTGTAACCAGTCTCCTGAGTGCTGTTATTGTTCCCTGTGGAACATTGGAAGTTATATATATATATATATATATATATATATATATATTATGAAATTCGTAATGTCATGAAAAACAGTAATAAATCTTACCATTTCAGATCTATGTCTCAGATTTTGCATTAAACATGTAACTTCGTGGTAGGCTTTTCATTGTATATGGGATGGGCAAAACGGATCATTAAGCTGAGCCAAGATTCCGACGGATCCCTCAGTGAAAAGATACGGATCTTTTAGACGGGACCTCGACTCACTTTAAAAAAAAGGGGGAATATACATGACCGAGTAAAAACACTGATCGATGGCTGGGTGCAGAATCGCCATTGATGGCAACCATCGATGGCGTCTGCACCGATGGCCATCCCTGGCAGCAGCAGCTAATCTTTCTATCACTTGTAGTCACAGCACTGTACTCAGTCTCCAGAGGTAGTACATCTCAGCTGCCACAGGTGGCAGCACTGAGATCAGGGAAATGCATTGCAATGAAAAACGAAACTGAAACGGATCACCTTTTTGGAATCGGCGGCTCACTCGTTCTTGAATGGGATCCGTTCAAAAGATCCGGTTCGTTCACGAACGACCCTTCATTAGTATATAAGAAAATCTAACATACTAGACTATGCTACAATGTATCGTTAAGAATATAGAAATCTCCTCAAATAACAATTGATTTGTATATCTATCCATATAAACATTTTAATACAATATAAGAATACAACATCTCGAACTTATATCAAAGACAAGGACAGAGGGGGTGGGTAAGATGGGGGGAAAAAAAGGGTGAGGGAGACAAGAGACAGAACCTAACACACCTAGCATTGTGTATATATCTCTCTAACAAAATGTGCCATATCTGTGGGAAACTTGCTTAAAATCTGGGAAACATTCCATCTAGCGAGCAATAAGAGCAGTACATTTGAAGTATAAAACAGCATTATGTGGAAATCTGTCGCATAAGATACCAGGTAGTAGATTCAAATGTTTTTTTGTATGCGCATTTGACCCAGTTGGTCTAGGCTAAGAATATAGAGTTCCCACTTTTTATAAAAGCGGGGAGCGCCTTTCTCCAGATCCAACCTCAAAGCCTGCCTTTCATAAAACAATGTATTCAGAACTGCTTTCTTCAGTTCCATAATCAAAGGGGACCCCTGTGGATTCAGTGCGTGAGAATTAACTTTTTAGCAATTGTCAGTATAATCATCAGAACCGGTACAATCTGTGATTTTTTAGGACCAAGGTCCCAAACTTGTGGTAATAAGATGCATCAGATCTCTGAAGTTGTGGTAATAAGATGTATCAGATCTCTGACATTTATAGCAACATGTTCAAAAGGTGGTGGGGGATCGTCACAGGCTCAAGTATGGATTTATTTAAGTAACAAGAATTCTAAATACCAACATAAGACCAATGTTTGGACAATAATTGTCTTAGGTACTCGGTTGGTGGTGCTCCCAAAAAGGTTCAGCAAAAAAGCTGTATATAGTGTGAATGTCCAAAAGAGGGGACAAAGGAAGAACAAGACAGGGTTTTTGGGGCACGCTTAAATGAAAATTAGAAAGGTAAGGTAAATGGCAATAGGATTAATATATAGCTTTTAATAGATTTCACTTAAAATAAGTATGCACGTCAAAACGGCGGTGTCAAGAATATGAGAATTGTAGACAACAGACGATATGTCAAGACTACAAGACAAGAACAATAAATGTTAGATAACAATAAAATATTATTAAATTATTTACTATAATAGTAAGTAATGATCTCTGCTGGTTGGCGAAGATTTTTAACACCTGGGGGACCACCCCCAATTTAGTGGGACGTCAGAAAATAGAATAACATAGGGTAGGTAACATATGTAGTATGGTATCATGCACGTACGTATATATCACTGATTGATGTAAATTAATAGTAGGTAGTCGGAGAGGAAATAAAGGAAGGAAAAAGAAGAATAGAGCAGTGGTCTTTACTGGGGTGCCTGATGTTGTGTAGTCACCTGATGCTGATACGACACCAAATATTCCCCATCAGTCCCCCAATGGGTACTGATCTGGCCAATGACTGTTTAGCTGCTGAGATCGGACGAGATCAGGCGGCTCAGTGATGTATGGTCGTATACTCTATCTGGCGGAGCAACACAGGGATTGCATGTTGGACCGACAGACACTTCTGCTTTCCAAGGGCAGCTAAAAACCGCAGCCTGTTACGTGAAGTATTGCAGGACGGGTCTAGTCTTAACCATGGATGAGAGAGTGATGAGTAGTGGAGATGACAGGCATTGAGAATATTGCAATTTAACAGGTCCTTCTGCTATCCTCCATCATATGATAATATCAGATGGAGGTTGAGAGTGATGACCTGGTAGTGCTCAGCTCAAGAAATAGAGGATCAAGAGGTTGGTAGGTGATGGAGGGATGAATGTGCCCCCCCTATCCGGACGGTCTAACTGGTGACATGAAGGAGTTACATGAACACCAGAGTAGATTTGGGGGTTGTGTTGTACAATTCTGTAATTATTCAGTCACTAAGGGACAATAAGATATAACTGAGTCCCAAAGCAAAAGCACTGATGGTAACAAATATATGATAATAGGTATCACAGATGCTGGTATAAGAAAACTTGAGTTCACGGTAAGGAATTACCAGTAAATTTTTGTAACAATAAACAACAGTCACAGATAACTCATAGGTTGTGTGTTGTTAGATCCACACGTTTACGTTAAGGGTCACAGCATTGTTGTCATGCCCGTGAGTAAAAATAGGTCACAGTAAGGACATGGTAGAAATTTCGGTACTTGTGAGTTATCCGGGCGTCCGATTTTAAAATCGGGTCGGATCGGGACATCGCATCGCATCGCATGCGACCATCGGATGCGATGCGATGCGATGCGATGACCCGATTTTTCCATAGGAATCAATGTTAAAATGGACTGAGTCCATTTTAACATGGAATTCAATGGGAAAAAGGGGTCCTTTTCATACCCCTACTATCCAAGTGGGCATGGAGTTGGATATAAACCTGTGGCGAGCGTAGCGAGCCACCGAGCCCGAAGCGTGGCGAGCGTAGCGAGCCCCGCGAGGGGACACGGAATACCGTCCCCTCGCGGGGCTCGCTTCGCTCGCCACGCTTCGGGCTCGGTGGCTCGCTACGCTCGCCACAGGTTTATATCCAACTCCATGCCCACTTGGATAGTAGGGGTATGAAAAGGACCCCTTTTTCCATAGGAATCATTTTAACATTGATTCCTATGGAAAAATCGGGTCATCGCATCCGATGGTCGGATGCGATGCGATGCGATGCGATATCGCATCGCATCGCATCGGATTGTATGCCTTAACTTAAGGCATACAATCAAAAAATCGGGAGCCCGGATAACTCACAAGTACCGAAATTTCACAGTAAAGATTTCACACTAACCATTTCATAGTACCGATTTTTAACCGTGAAGATTATATCATCCGTGGGGGAACTGCCACAAGTATCCTTATTGAAGTACACTGTTAAACCCACAATTGTAATGTGGGTCACAGCATTAATAGTATGTACATGAGGTGAGAATTTGATCACAGTAAATTCCTAGTAAAGATTCCACATTAATAATTAGACAGTAAAAAATTACACAGTAAAGCTTTTATAGCAGTAGGGATTTTTCCCATCCGTGGGGGAACTGTCACAGGTGTCCTTATTATAGTGCACTGTTTAGCCCACAGAGTTGTGGTGTAAGTCACAGTATTACTAGCATGTGAGTAAAGATGTAACGAAGAAAGCAAAACAAATTACAATATGTCTTTCGTGCTGTGAAGGTCTAGATATTTAAAACACATACAGCATACTCTCCCATAAATAGTAAGACAGGGAGGGTAAGGTAACTATGTGGATAGATAGGTTTAAGTAACACGCAATTGGACCCAGTTAGTTGGGAGAAGGTGGATTACTCTGAGCTGCACTAGCTGTGCAGTCCCACGCTAATTGCTAAGGGTACCTGGCGGGTAAGAGCCCGCTGACGAGGGGGGCGCGCTCTGTGCCCCGGGTTTCCGAGTGAGGAAGGGTAGTCCCAGGGGGAGTCCGGCAGTCTGGTAGCTGCTGTAGCGTGGTAACCTGTGCGGAGGTTGCCTGGCGCCGCGCTCGTGGTCCACTGTTGGTTGGGAAGTTCCGGGTGTGGGTGACGTCAGGGGGTGGTCCCAGGGTGCAACACTGACACGTGTTTCGCCGGGGGAGGCTTGATCACAGTGACGCGCTGATCAGGGATTCCCCATCACGTATTATACGCGGGGCAGCCAATGGGAAAGATCGGCTGGGTGATTGACAGTCAGGTGGACAAATGAGAACAGGGTAAACTGTTGGGGAGGTTCATTAGTTAATGACAGGTTGTCTGAATGTTGGGAATAGGTGAGCGCGTGCATAGCGCTATTGGATGTGCGCGTGCATAGCGCTGTTGGGAGAGAGATGCATAGGAGATGCAGGGGAGGCAAAACTGAGTGGTGTCGCTGTTTACAATCACACTGAAGGGGGTAAATCCCCTAATGGGAACAGAACATAACATGTTTTCCGTGGTGGAGATAAAATGGGGAGAGGTAAAGGGAAGTGGGTGTCCACTTGAATGGTTGGTAACAGGAGAATGGATGTCGCTGAATAACATTAGAAAGTAGACAGATCATGTGTCGACCCCGTGGGGTCTTAGAAACTGGATTATTATCATACCCACGATGGATATTGATGTTCAACATGAATAGAGGCAGAATAGTACTATTAATGAAAGTGCAAATTAGACCAGGTATGAACGGTGACAAGATGATGTCAGCAGTTACCGCAGGATAACCGATTTTTACCAAGAATCAACCAAACTTCACCTAGCTTGGTCAGAATAGCTATTGTTATGTTGCTAATGAATAAGTGGTACTAAGTAATTATAATGGTAAATAATAATAATATAATGGATGACAGTGATAAGATAAAATAAAAATAAAATAAAATAAAATAAAATGGTATAGTAAATGAACTAAATGAAGAGGAAAAAGTAATGATAATAACAATAATAATAACAATAATAACAATAATGAAAGGGATGGAAAAGTGAATGCATGTGTAAGAAATGAGAAAACATAGTAAGCGTTAGCTTAGAGGTACTAGGACTCAAACGTCTAGGAAAGCACTGTAATTAATCCCTTCATTCAGACCTTGAGGGGAAAGTGCATCTAAGTTAAATATCCACCAACTCTCTCTCTGTAGTAAAGATTGGTGAATGTTGCCCCCTCTACGGCCCAAGTGTATTTGTTCAAGGCCAAAGAAACGTAGTTTCGAGGGGTCCGAGGCATGGAATTGCAGGAAGTGTCTGGCGACTGATGTAATTTGTTTCATCCTTAACCTATCTTTTGAGGCATTTCTGACGGTTCCCATGTGTTCAAGAATCCTTTGTTTTAATGGGCGGGAGGTCATGCCTACGTATCTCTTATCGCATGGACAGAGGATGCAGTATATCATATTGCTACTCTTGCAATTGAAATATCCATGGATCTCCAATGGTTCATTGTACTTATTGTTGATATTAGTGATGTTAACAGTTTGGCTGCAGACTTTGCATCCACCGCATGGATGTGTTCCTTTAATGATGGGCACTCTAGGTTTTATCCTGACATAGTGACTCTGAACTAAGTTGTCACGTAGGTTGGGCGCCCTCCGCCAGCTCATATCAACACTGGATTTAAGATTATCACTTAGATCTTTGTCGGTAAGGAGAATGTGCCAATGCTTTTGCACAATGTCTTTGATGGATTTCCACTGTTGGCAATATGTGCCGACCATCCTAATGGTCTGTGGGGAATTGCTCATGTCTGTTTTGGTATGAAAGAGGATAGATTCCCTTGAGGTATTTGATATGGATTTTTTGGCCTTCTTGATAAGTCTCTTAGAGTACCCTCTGTCGTGTAGGCGTTTAGAAAGCTCAATACATTTCTCCTCGAAAATCTGGTCATCGGAGCAGTTGCGGCGTAACCTCAGGAATTCTCCCTTGGGGAGATTACATACTGTAGGCGGGAAGTGTGCGCTGGTACTGTGTAGCAGACTGTTTGTTGAAGTAGTTTTCCTGAACAGCTCTGTGCTAAGTTTGTTGTTGATGTCACGATATAATCGGAGGTCAAGAAATGTGATGGTATTGGGATTAACTTCGTGGGTGAATTTGAGGTTGAGATTGTTAGTGTTGAGTCTTGAGATGAAGTCATTGAGTTGATTCCTGGTACCCTTCCAGATGATGAGGATGTCGTCGATGTATCTCATCCAACTGTGTATGCATTCAACATCCTCATCATTCTGGAAGACAAATTCCCTCTCCCACCATCCAAGGAAGAGGTTGGCGTAAGTGGGGGCACAGGCTGCTCCCATCGCTGTCCCTCTTCCCTGGATGTAGTAGTGGTCATTGAACACAAAGAAATTCCGATGGAGAACAAAGCTAAGAAGTTCCAGGAGAAATTCGTGAAAAGGGGTCATCCCCTGCATATTGAGGAAATATCTGGTGGCACCGATCCCTAGGTCATGTTGGATACAGTTATAAAGGGATTCCACATCCAGTGACACAAGTAGATGGTCGTCGTCGAGTTGTATCTCGTGTACTTTCTTTAGCACATCCGTAGTATCCTTGGTATAGGATGGGAGACTCATTACGTGATGACGAAGATGGATATCAAGGAAGGTACAGGCGTTCTCAATGAGGGAACCATTGCCGGAGACAATGGGCCTCCCGGGTGGTTCAGATAAGGATTTATGAACCTTCGGGAGAAGGTAGAAAGTGGCAACTCTAGGGTTTGGATTTTGTAAATATTGGAATTCTGATTTGGTGATGGTGCCTTCTGAAAAAGCTCTTCCTATGATGCGATCGTATTCTGTTTGGAAATTAAGGGACGGATCAAATAGGGTTTTGTTGTAGCAGGATGCATCATTAAGTTGTCTGTGTACCTCTTTAAGGTACATGGAGATCGGCCAAAGAACAATATTGCCTCCCTTATCCGAGGGTTTAACAACAATGTCATCCCAACTCCGGATTTCCCGTAGGGCCATGGATTCTTGTTTAGTCAAATTACCTTTGGTGCGGAATTTTTTGCTCTTACGATGAAGTTCATCGAAGTCCCGTGCCACCAAGTTGGTAAAGACTTTGACCTCTGGGCATAAGGACTCGGAGGGAAAAAAGGTGGATCTTTTTTTGCAAATTGTTCGGCCTTGTTGTTGAGATCCCAGATCCTGAAGTTCCTCCAAGTCACGAATCGCTTGGAGTTCCTGTGAGGACCATGAGGCAGTGGGGTCTTTATCATGGTCAGATTTATGAAGTGCATGAAACTTAGTTAGCAGAAGTTTCCGACTGAAAAGATGCAAGCTGGTCTCCCATTTAAATCGATCAAAATGATTAGTGGGAGAAAAAGAAAGACCTTTCTGTAGGACCGCAATCTGGTCAGGTGTTAGGGTATGTTTTGACAAGTTGATAATCTGTAGGCCGGATTCAGAAGTCGTCAGAGTCGCCTGTTCCTCTGGGATTGTCGACTGGCTTGGCGAGGTTCCCATGTTGACCAATCTTTTCTTCGGCTTCTTGATGCTCCTTCTTGTCTTCCTTTTCCTCGTCCCTGTCTGGGGCCACTGCCCCTTCCAAACTCTAAAAAATTATCCCTATTAGAGTTGTCGCTGTTATCGTCAGTACTTGAGTACTCGGACTCAGAGAGTGTGGTATTGCCCCTTTGATCCCTCTTATATTGGCCTTGATATTGCTGCGGTGGTTTAGTCCAATTAAAGATTCTGCCGGTGCTAAAGTCGCGGCAGTCGCGTTGGAATTTGGATTTTTTTCTTTCGATTATTACTGCTTCGTAGGTCTCAAGGTCTTTCTTGTTTTTTTCAAAATTGTTTTGGAAGTCGTTATTTTGTTCCCACTTTTCTAGTTTTTTACCCAGTGACTCAATATTTTGGGAGCACTCCTCTAGTATCAGGTGATTGTGCTTAATGAGTATGGAAATGAGTTCCTGCGAGCACTTCAGGAGGCTTGTCTCCCAGTCTTTTTTCAGACTTTCTGTGTGGAGGTTAAAGGATGGAAAAGTCTTAGGTCTGAGTCCTCTAGGTGTGATTTTGTGTTTCAGATAATTTTCCAGACTTGAGAGGTCCCAGTTGGTCCTGATTTGTTTTTGTAGAATTTTTTTCAAATTGTTAAGTTCCTCTTCCCATGATGTATCTGTAGGAGTTTGTGAAGAGTGAGCAGAAAAGATGTTGTCAAAGTCCTTGGTTCGATGTTTGTTTGTTAGTTCGTCCCGGAGATTAAAGGTAGACATACCAGTCGGGGTAAGGTAGCCTCCGAGTTGAGTTTGTCACCTGGAGTTGTCAGTTAGGAATCCCTAAATTTGGTAAGTGACAAAATTGACGGGGGATCCCGGAATTTCCCAGAAAAAGAAAGAGGGGGGTTTTTCTGGTGGTGTAAGTGCCGTGCTCGATCCGGAAACTGAGATAGACCTCAGTAAGAGTACTTTGTTCAAAAGGTGGTGGGGGATCGTCACAGGCTCAAGTATGGATTTATTTAAGTAACAAGAATTCTAAATACCAACATAAGACCAATGTTTGGACAATAATTGTCTTAGGTACTCGGTTGGTGGTGCTCCCAAAAAGGTTCAGCAAAAAAGCTGTTTATAGTGTGAATGTCCAAAAGAGGGGACAAAGGAAGAACAAGACAGGGTTTTTGGGGCACGCTTAAATGAAAATTAGAAAGGTAAGGTAAATGGCAATAGGATTAATATATAGCTTTTAATAGATTTCACTTAAAATAAGTATGCACGTCAAAACGGCGGCGTCAAGAATATGAGAATTGTAGACAACAGACGATATGTCAAGACTACAAGACAAGAACAATAAATGTTAGATAACAATAAAATATTATTAAATTATTTACTATAATAGTAAGTAATGATCTCTGCTGGTTGGCGAAGATTTTTAACACCTGGGGGACCACCCCCAATTTAGTGGGACGTCAGAAAATAGAATAACATAGGGTAGGTAACATATGTAGTATGGTATCATGCACGTATATATCACTGATTGATGTAAATTAATAGTAGGTAGTCGGAGAGGAAATAAAGGAAGGAAAAAGAAGAATAGAGCAGTGGTCTTTACTGGGGTGCCTGATGTTGTGTAGTCACCTGATGCTGATACGACACCAAATATTCCCCATCAGTCCCCCAATGGGTACTGATCTGGCCAATGACTGTTTAGCTGCTGAGATCGGACGAGATCAGGCGGCTCAGTGATGTATGGTCGTATACTCTATCTGGCGGAGCAACACAGGGATTGCATGTTGGACCGACAGACACTTCTGCTTTCCAAGGGCAGCTAAAAACCACAGCCTGTTACGTGAAGTATTGCAGGACGGGTCTAGTCTTAACCATGGATGAGAGAGTGATGAGTAGTGGAGATGACAGGCATTGAGAATATTGCAATTTAACAGGTCCTTCTGCTATCCTCCATCATATGATAATATCAGATGGAGGTTGAGAGTGATGACCTGGTAGTGCTCAGCTCAAGAAATAGAGGATCAAGAGGTTGGTAGGTGATGGAGGGATGAATGTGCCCCCCCTATCCGGACGGTCTAACTGGTGACATGAAGGAGTTACATGAACACCAGAGTAGATTTGGGGGTTGTGTTGTACAATTCTGTAATTATTCAGTCACTAAGGGACAATAAGATATAACTGAGTCCCAAAGCAAAAGCACTGATGGTAACAAATATATGATAATAGGTATCACAGATGCTGGTATAAGAAAACTTGAGTTCACGGTAAGGAATTACCAGTAAATTTTTGTAACAATAAACAACAGTCACAGATAACTCATAGGTTGTGTGTTGTTAGATCCACACGTTTACGTTAAGGGTCACAGCATTGTTGTCATGCCCGTGAGTAAAAATAGGTCACAGTAAGGACATGGTAGAAATTTCACAGTAAAGATTTCACACTAACCATTTCATAGTACCGATTTTTAACCGTGAAGATTATATCATCCGTGGGGGAACTGCCACAAGTATCCTTATTGAAGTACACTGTTAAACCCACAATTGTAATGTGGGTCACAGCATTAATAGTATGTACATGAGGTGAGAATTTGATCACAGTAAATTCCTAGTAAAGATTCCACATTAATAATTAGACAGTAAAAAATTACACAGTAAAGCTTTTATAGCAGTAGGGATTTTTCCCATCCGTGGGGGAACTGTCACAGGTGTCCTTATTATAGTGCACTGTTTAGCCCACAGAGTTGTGGTGTAAGTCACAGTATTACTAGCATGTGAGTAAAGATGTAACGAAGAAAGCAAAACAAATTACAATATGTCTTTCGTGCTGTGAAGGTCTAGATATTTAAAACACATACAGCATACTCTCCCATAAATAGTAAGACAGGGAGGGTAAGGTAACTATGTGGATAGATAGGTTTAAGTAACACGCAATTGGACCCAGTTAGTTGGGAGAAGGTGGATTACTCTGAGCTGCACTAGCTGTGCAGTCCCACGCTAATTGCTAAGGGTACCTGGCGGGTAAGAGCCCGCTGACGAGGGGGGCGCGCTCTGTGCCCCGGGTTTCCGAGTGAGGAAGGGTAGTCCCAGGGGGAGTCCGGCAGTCTGGTAGCTGCTGTAGCGTGGTAACCTGTGCGGAGGTTGCCTGGCGCCGCGCTCGTGGTCCACTGTTGGTTGGGAAGTTCCGGGTGTGGGTGACGTCAGGGGGTGGTCCCAGGGTGCAACACTGACACGTGTTTCGCCGGGGGAGGCTTGATCACAGTGACGCGCTGATCAGGGATTCCCCATCACGTATTATACGCGGGGCAGCCAATGGGAAAGATCGGCTGGGTGATTGACAGTCAGGTGGACAAATGAGAACAGGGTAAACTGTTGGGGAGGTTCATTAGTTAATGACAGGTTGTCTGAATGTTGGGAATAGGTGAGCGCGTGCATAGCGCTATTGGATGTGCGCGTGCATAGCGCTGTTGGGAGAGAGATGCATAGGAGATGCAGGGGAGGCAAAACTGAGTGGTGTCGCTGTTTACAATCACACTGAAGGGGGTAAATCCCCTAATGGGAACAGAACATAACATGTTTTCCGTGGTGGAGATAAAATGGGGAGAGGTAAAGGGAAGTGGGTGTCCACTTGAATGGTTGGTAACAGGAGAATGGATGTCGCTGAATAACATTAGAAAGTAGACAGATCATGTGTCGACCCCGTGGGGTCTGAGAAACTGGATTATTATCATACCCACGATGGATATTGATGTTCAACATGAATAGAGGCAGAATAGTACTAATAATGAAAGTGCAAATTAGACCAGGTATGAACGGTGACAAGATGATGTCAGCAGTTACCGCAGGATAACCGATTTTTACCAAGAATCAACCAAACTTCACCTAGCTTGGTCAGAATAGCTATTGTTATGTTGCTAATGAATAAGTGGTACTAAGTAATTATAATGGTAAATAATAATAATATAATGGATGACAGTGATAAGATAAAATAAAAATAAAATAAAATAAAATAAAATGGTATAGTAAATGAACTAAATGAAGAGGAAAAAGTAATGATAATAACAATAATAATAACAATAATAACAATAATGAAAGGGATGGAAAAGTGAATGCATGTGTAAGAAATGAGAAAACATAGTAAGCGTTAGCTTAGAGGTACTAGGACTCAAACGTCTAGGAAAGCACTGTAATTAATCCCTTCATTCAGACCTTGAGGGGAAAGTGCATCTAAGTTAAATATCCACCAACTCTCTCTCTGTAGTAAAGATTGGTGAATGTTGCCCCCTCTACGGCCCAAGTGTATTTGTTCAAGGCCAAAGAAACGTAGTTTCGAGGGGTCCGAGGCATGGAATTGCAGGAAGTGTCTGGCGACTGATGTAATTTGTTTCATCCTTAACCTATCTTTTGAGGCATTTCTGACGGTTCCCATGTGTTCAAGAATCCTTTGTTTTAATGGGCGGGAGGTCATGCCTACGTATCTCTTATCGCATGGACAGAGGATGCAGTATATCATATTGCTACTCTTGCAATTGAAATATCCATGGATCTCCAATGGTTCATTGTACTTATTGTTGATATTAGTGATGTTAACAGTTTGGCTGCAGACTTTGCATCCACCGCATGGATGTGTTCCTTTAATGATGGGCACTCTAGGTTTTATCCTGACATAGTGACTCTGAACTAAGTTGTCACGTAGGTTGGGCGCCCTCCGCCAGCTCATATCAACACTGGATTTAAGATTATCACTTAGATCTTTGTCGGTAAGGAGAATGTGCCAATGCTTTTGCACAATGTCTTTGATGGATTTCCACTGTTGGCAATATGTGCCGACCATCCTAATGGTCTGTGGGGAATTGCTCATGTCTGTTTTGGTATGAAAGAGGATAGATTCCCTTGAGGTATTTGATATGGATTTTTTGGCCTTCTTGATAAGTCTCTTAGAGTACCCTCTGTCGTGTAGGCGTTTAGAAAGCTCAATACATTTCTCCTCGAAAATCTGGTCATCGGAGCAGTTGCGGCGTAACCTCAGGAATTCTCCCTTGGGGAGATTACATACTGTAGGCGGGAAGTGTGCGCTGGTACTGTGTAGCAGACTGTTTGTTGAAGTAGTTTTCCTGAACAGCTCTGTGCTAAGTTTGTTGTTGATGTCACGATATAATCGGAGGTCAAGAAATGTGATGGTATTGGGATTAACTTCGTGGGTGAATTTGAGGTTGAGATTGTTAGTGTTGAGTCTTGAGATGAAGTCATTGAGTTGATTCCTGGTACCCTTCCAGATGATGAGGATGTCGTAGATGTATCTCATCCAACTGTGTATGCATTCAACATCCTCATCATTCTGGAAGACAAATTCCCTCTCCCACCATCCAAGGAAGAGGTTGGCGTAAGTGGGGGCACAGGCTGCTCCCATCGCTGTCCCTCTTCCCTGGATGTAGTAGTGGTCATTGAACACAAAGAAATTCCGATGGAGAACAAAGCTAAGAAGTTCCAGGAGAAATTCGTGAAAAGGGGTCATCCCCTGCATATTGAGGAAATATCTGGTGGCACCGATCCCTAGGTCATGTTGGATACAGTTATAAAGGGATTCCACATCCAGTGACACAAGTAGATGGTCGTCATCGAGTTGAATCTCGTGTACTTTCTTTAGCACATCCGTAGTATCCTTGGTATAGGATGGGAGACTCATTACGTGATGACGAAGATGGATATCAAGGAAGGTACAGGCGTTCTCAATGAGGGAACCATTGCCAGAGACAATGGGCCTCCCGGGTGGTTCAGATAAGGATTTATGAACCTTCGGGAGAAGGTAGAAAGTGGCAACTCTAGGGTTTGGATTTTGTAAATATTGGAATTCTGATTTGGTGATGGTGCCTTCTGAAAAAGCTCTTCCTATGATGCGATCGTATTCTGTTTGGAAATTAAGGGACGGATCAAATAGGGTTTTGTTGTAGCAGGATGCATCATTAAGTTGTCTGTGTACCTCTTTAAGGTACATGGAGATCGGCCAAAGAACAATATTGCCTCCCTAATCCGAGGGTTTAACAACAATGTCATCCCAACTCCGGATTTCCCGTAGGGCCATGGATTCTTGTTTAGTCAAATTACCTTTGGTGCGGAATTTTTTGCTCTTACGATGAAGTTCATCGAAGTCCCGTGCCACCAAGTTGGTAAAGACTTTGACCTCTGGGCATAAGGACTCGGAGGGAAAAAAGGTGGATCTTTTTTTGCAAATTGTTCGGCCTTGTTGTTGAGATCCCAGATCCTGAAGTTCCTCCAAGTCACGAATCGCTTGGAGTTCCTGTGAGGACCATGAGGCAGTGGGGTCTTTATCATGGTCAGATTTATGAAGTGCATGAAACTTAGTCAGCAGAAGTTTCCGACTGAAAAGATGCAAGCTGGTCTCCCATTTAAATCGATCAAAATGATTAGTGGGAGAAAAAGAAAGACCTTTCTGTAGGACCGCAATCTGGTCAGGTGTTAGGGTATGTTTTGACAAGTTGATAATCTGTAGGCCGGATTCAGAAGTCGTCAGAGTCGCCTGTTCCTCTGGGATTGTCGACTGGCTTGGCGAGGTTCCCATGTTGACCAATCTTTTCTTCGGCTTCTTGATGCTCCTTCTTGTCTTCCTTTTCCTCGTCCCTGTCTGGGGCCACTGCCCCTTCCAAACTCTAAAAAATTATCCCTATTAGAGTTGTCGCTGTTATCGTCAGTACTTGAGTACTCGGACTCAGAGAGTGTGGTATTGCCCCTTTGATCCCTCTTATATTGGCCTTGATATTGCTGCGGTGGTTTAGTCCAATTAAAGATTCTGCCGGTGCTAAAGTCGCGGCAGTCGCGTTGGAATTTGGATTTTTTTCTTTCGATTATTACTGCTTCGTAGGTCTCAAGGTCTTTCTTGTTTTTTTCAAAATTGTTTTGGAAGTCGTTATTTTGTTCCCACTTTTCTAGTTTTTTACCCAGTGACTCAATATTTTGGGAGCACTCCTCTAGTATCAGGTGATTGTGCTTAATGAGTATGGAAATGAGTTCCTGCGAGCACTTCAGGAGGCTTGTCTCCCAGTCTTTTTTCAGACTTTCTGTGTGGAGGTTAAAGGATGGAAAAGTCTTAGGTCTGAGTCCTCTAGGTGTGATTTTGTGTTTCAGATAATTTTCCAGACTTGAGAGGTCCCAGTTGGTCCTGATTTGTTTTTGTAGAATTTTTTTCAAATTGTTAAGTTCCTCTTCCCATGATGTATCTGTAGGAGTTTGTGAAGAGTGAGCAGAAAAGATGTTGTCAAAGTCCTTGGTTCGATGTTTGTTTGTTAGTTCGTCCCGGAGATTAAAGGTAGACATACCAGTCGGGGTAAGGTAGCCTCCGAGTTGAGTTTGTCACCTGGAGTTGTCAGTTAGGAATCCCTAAATTTGGTAAGTGACAAAATTGACGGGGGATCCCGGAATTTCCCAGAAAAAGAAAGAGGGGGGTTTTTCTGGTGGTGTAAGTGCCGTGCTCGATCCGGAAACTGAGATAGACCTCAGTAAGAGTACTTTGTTCAAAAGGTGGTGGGGGATCGTCACAGGCTCAAGTATGGATTTATTTAAGTAACAAGAATTCTAAATACCAACATAAGACCAATGTTTGGACAATAATTGTCTTAGGTACTCGGTTGGTGGTGCTCCCAAAAAGGTTCAGCAAAAAAGCTGTATATAGTGTGAATGTCCAAAAGAGGGGACAAAGGAAGAACAAGACAGGGTTTTTGGGGCACGCTTAAATGAAAATTAGAAAGGTAAGGTAAATGGCAATAGGATTAATATATAGCTTTTAATAGATTTCACTTAAAATAAGTATGCACGTCAAAACGGCGGCGTCAAGAATATGAGAATTGTAGACAACAGACGATATGTCAAGACTACAAGACAAGAACAATAAATGTTAGATAACAATAAAATATTATTAAATTATTTACTATAATAGTAAGTAATGATCTCTGCTGGTTGGCGAAGATTTTTAACACCTGGGGGACCACCCCCAATTTAGTGGGACGTCAGAAAATAGAATAACATAGGGTAGGTAACATATGTAGTATGGTATCATGCACGTATATATCACTGATTGATGTAAATTAATAGTAGGTAGTCGGAGAGGAAATAAAGGAAGGAAAAAGAAGAATAGAGCAGTGGTCTTTACTGGGGTGCCTGATGTTGTGTAGTCACCTGATGCTGATACGACACCAAATATTCCCCATCAGTCCCCCAATGGGTACTGATCTGGCCAATGACTGTTTAGCTGCTGAGATCGGACGAGATCAGGCGGCTCAGTGATGTATGGTCGTATACTCTATCTGGCGGAGCAACACAGGGATTGCATGTTGGACCGACAGACACTTCTGCTTTCCAAGGGCAGCTAAAAACCACAGCCTGTTACGTGAAGTATTGCAGGACGGGTCTAGTCTTAACCATGGATGAGAGAGTGATGAGTAGTGGAGATGACAGGCATTGAGAATATTGCAATTTAACAGGTCCTTCTGCTATCCTCCATCATATGATAATATCAGATGGAGGTTGAGAGTGATGACCTGGTAGTGCTCAGCTCAAGAAATAGAGGATCAAGAGGTTGGTAGGTGATGGAGGGATGAATGTGCCCCCCCTATCCGGACGGTCTAACTGGTGACATGAAGGAGTTACATGAACACCAGAGTAGATTTGGGGGTTGTGTTGTACAATTCTGTAATTATTCAGTCACTAAGGGACAATAAGATATAACTGAGTCCCAAAGCAAAAGCACTGATGGTAACAAATATATGATAATAGGTATCACAGATGCTGGTATAAGAAAACTTGAGTTCACGATAAGGAATTACCAGTAAATTTTTGTAACAATAAACAACAGTCACAGATAACTCATAGGTTGTGTGTTGTTAGATCCACACGTTTACGTTAAGGGTCACAGCATTGTTGTCATGCCCGTGAGTAAAAATAGGTCACAGTAAGGACATGGTAGAAATTTCACAGTAAAGATTTCACACTAACCATTTCATAGTACCGATTTTTAACCGTGAAGATTATATCATCCGTGGGGGAACTGCCACAAGTATCCTTATTGAAGTACACTGTTAAACCCACAATTGTAATGTGGGTCACAGCATTAATAGTATGTACATGAGGTGAGAATTTGATCACAGTAAATTCCTAGTAAAGATTCCACATTAATAATTAGACAGTAAAAAATTACACAGTAAAGCTTTTATAGCAGTAGGGATTTTTCCCATCCGTGGGGGAACTGTCACAGGTGTCCTTATTATAGTGCACTGTTTAGCCCACAGAGTTGTGGTGTAAGTCACAGTATTACTAGCATGTGAGTAAAGATGTAACGAAGAAAGCAAAACAAATTACAATATGTCTTTCGTGCTGTGAAGGTCTAGATATTTAAAACACATACAGCATACTCTCCCATAAATAGTAAGACAGGGAGGGTAAGGTAACTATGTGGATAGATAGGTTTAAGTAACACGCAATTGGACCCAGTTAGTTGGGAGAAGGTGGATTACTCTGAGCTGCACTAGCTGTGCAGTCCCACGCTAATTGCTAAGGGTACCTGGCGGGTAAGAGCCCGCTGACGAGGGGGGCGCGCTCTGTGCCCCGGGTTTCCGAGTGAGGAAGGGTAGTCCCAGGGGGAGTCCGGCAGTCTGGTAGCTGCTGTAGCGTGGTAACCTGTGCGGAGGTTGCCTGGCGCCGCGCTCGTGGTCCACTGTTGGTTGGGCCAGATCAGTACCCATTGGGGGACTGATGGGGAATATTTGGTGTCGTATCAGCATCAGGTGACTACACAACATCAGGCACCCCAGTAAAGACCACTGCTCTATTCTTCTTTTTCCTTCCTTTATTTCCTCTCCGACTACCTACTATTAATTTACATCAATCAGTGATATATACGTGCATGATACCATACTACATATGTTACCTACCCTATGTTATTCTATTTTCTGACGTCCCACTAAATTGGGGGTGGTCCCCCAGGTGTTAAAAATCTTCGCCAACCAGCAGAGATCATTACTTACTATTATAGTAAATAATTTAATAATATTTTATTGTTATCTAACATTTATTGTTCTTGTCTTGTAGTCTTGACATATCGTCTGTTGTCTACAATTCTCATATTCTTGACGCCGCTGTTTTGACGTGCATACTAATTTTAAGTGAAATCTATTAAAAGCTATATATTAATCCTATTGCCATTTACCTTACCTTTCTAATTTTCATTTAAGCGTGCCCCAAAAACCCTGTCTTGTTCTTCCTTTGTCCCCTCTTTTGGACATTCACACTATATACAATTTATAGCAACATCCAGTGTCACTGAGGACAAAAAGCGCTCTCTGCACCGGTGCTATGTATGCCCTATTCAAACATTTGACATGGGTCTCCTGCAAACTGCAGGTATTTCATAGTGAATGGCATTTTCCTAAATAGGCAGTGCGGGAACATCAGGAACATCCAGCAGCCAACGCGAATGGAGCTGGAGCTGCTAGTGATGGTATTGTGTCCCAGCTTCAATGAGGGCAGAGTATAGATATCAAATTCGGTATCCCAACACACATTCAGGTCTCAACAGAGACTCTATTTGGTTTGTCTCCATATCCTTTTCCATAGGGGGTAGTTGGGACTGTGCCAAATGCCTTGATTGGAGGTACATATAAAATTGGCGGCTGGGCAAATCAAACTTCTCCACCAACTTTGAGTAAGGTATTATCGAGCCCCCTGGATCAAATACAGTGCATATATAAGTAATACCCTTATCTCTCCAACCAAGGAATTCCGCATTTTCAAGACCCGGGACAAATTGGGGGTTTCCCCACACAGTATTAAAAGAGGAGCAAGTGAACCTTCTGTGCAGTGTCCTATTTATCCCTTTCCAAGACCTGTAAGTGTCCCTGAACAGTACAGACCTCCTGATTTGCATAGGTAGAAGTTTGAGTGGGGCATGTAGTAGGGCCACTGGGGAGTACGGGTGAAAAAGCTGTTTCTCAAGAGCAGGGATAGTATATTCAGATCTGGCTGTAAACCAGTCTGTGACATATCTAAAGTGGGCTGCTTGTGTAAATGATTGTATGTCGGGCATGCCAAACCCTCCGCCTGACTTATTAAGCTTTAAACGATTAAATGAAATACATGCTTTCTTTCCTGCCCAAGAAAACTTAAGGTATAAAGATTTAAATTTCTGCAGATCTATATTTTGTAGCTGCAGTGGCAACATCTGTAGCAGGTAAAACAATTTTAGAAAATCTATGGATTTAATCAAGGCTACTCTACCCGCCAAAGACAAAGGCAAGTCAGTCCATCCAGTTAATAGTTTATCCGTATAAGTGAGGGGGGGGGGGGGTATTAGCATCATAGAGGTTGTCTAATTTGTTAGGGATCAAGACCCCCAGGTATTTAAGTGTCGTTGGACAAATAGTAAACTAAGAGATAAAAGAGGAGGAGCTGAAATATGAGGTAGAGGAATGCAAGGGCAGTAGGCGGGACTTATCATAGTTCACACGGAAGCCTGAGAAATGGTAAAAGTGAGATATGATCTGCTGTATCGCAGGAACTGAGATATTAGGATTGAATATAAACAGAAGTATATCATCTGCGAATAAAGTGAGTTTAACCTCTGAGGCATTTACCTTTATTCCCGTGAAATCCTGTGAAGCATGTAGTGTTAATTTCCAGCAGTTCTACTGCCTGTCTAGTCCCCCTGAAAAGAGAGGGTGGAGCTGAAAGGTAATTATTTTGTCAGAATCTGAGAGAAGGAGCCTGAGTATAATAATTTAATTGTGCAGATGAAGTCAGCCGGGAGCCCAAACCGCTCCATGGTATAAAATAAGTGATCCCAAGTGACTAGGTTGAATGCCTTTTCGGCATCAAAGGAGAATAGCGCATGAGGACCAGTGCCCCGACCAACTTCACCCATTGCATAACTGCAAGGGCTTTACGGACATTAAGGATGGAATGTCGTCCCCAGACGAAGCCCGTTTGGTCAGAATGTACTAGTGACGGGAGCTTGAATTTAAGCCTATTTTCTAACATTTTGGTGAATATTTTATAGTC
The DNA here is from genome assembly GCF_055691185.1 of Crinia signifera. Taxonomy (NCBI): domain Eukaryota; kingdom Metazoa; phylum Chordata; class Amphibia; order Anura; family Myobatrachidae; genus Crinia; species Crinia signifera. The sequence continues at coordinate 82,671,215 of NC_139226.1, forward strand.
AGAATTTAAGAGGGAAATGGGTCTATAGGAACCAGGAACGAGTTTATGTATGATTTTAAGAACAGCCGAATTAAAATACAATGGGGGTGGAGTTCCCTGCAGTATTGAGTTATGGAGGGCACTCAGGGGCTTAGCTATTTTGAGAGCAATAAGTTTATAGAATTAATTGGAAAGGCCATCAGGGCCCGGAGATTTGCCTAGTTTAAGAGTCTTAATTGTGGCCAGGACTTCCTCCTCAGTTATTGGAGCCAGCAATGACCGGGAAGAATCTAGCATAGGATGGATGAGAGAGACTCCAAAAATGTTTCCTTTTGCTGATCTATCTATCGGGGATGTAGAGTACAGCTTCTCATAGAAGGCATGCAGCCTTTCAGTAATCTGTGGCCCAGAATGGACTACTGTACCATCCTCTCCCCGGAGGGCCTGTAGCGGAGAGGGGGAATGTTGGCCATGCAGTAGATTAGTTAATAATCGGCTAGATCTGTTGCCATATTTATGGAATCTGGCCTGGGATAAAAACGTAAGTTTGGATTCTAATTGGGACAGCAAAGCATCAAAGAGCATTTTCTGCTCACAATATCTGGTTTTATTAGACAGTGTGGGGGATTTTTGAAATGACTGATAGGCTTCAGTCAGCCCGGTTTGGCCATCTAAATAGAGGTGTTGGGATTCCTTTTTATGTTTGGACATATAAGAAATAATGTTTCCTCTCAGGACAGGCTTGGAGGCCTGCCATAACAGAAGTGGGGTCTCCTCTACCGCCTGGATGTTGTTGGGCTTATAATCCATCCAGGACACCTCAAGCATATTTCTAAAGCTTTGTGTGTCAGTAAGTTGGGATGGGAAGCGCCACTTTCGAATGGGGCCCAGATCTACAAATGTTGCCAACTCCACCCCCCCACTCCATGATCTGACAAGGTAATTGGCTGTAGTGCAAATTCTAATACTCTAGGAAACAGCGATGAAGACATAAGTATATAGTCAATTCTAGAAAGAGAGCCATAAGCCGCCGAGAGGCATGTGTACTCTCGTTCTATCGGGTGACATGCCCTCCATATATTGATCAAGTGAAGCTGGGTTAAAAGATATTGGATTCCATATTTTGGGGGAGCGTGCCTAGTTGAAGTTGTGATATTTCTGTCTAGGGTGGTAGAGGCAGTGAGATTGAAATCTCCTGCCAATACAATATTATGATGGGCATAGGGAAACAGCTTAGTGGTCAAATTAATTAAAAACTGGCTTTGATTAGTATTGGGGGCATATATGTTTGCTAGAACATAGCGGGTCTTATGAATAGTTACATCTACAATACAATAGCGGCCCTCAGGGTCTATCTGAAGGGAGTGAAATGTAGTAGGGATATGATTTCTAACCAGTGTAACCACTCCCCTTGCCTTTGCATTATATGGGGCCGATGTCATGACTAGCCAGCCTAAAGTATTTCATTTAAGTATTTCTGCTGGAACCAAATGGGCCTCGTGTACAAAGGCAATATCCAGCCCCAACCTAGACATGTACAGAAGTATTTTTTTTACGTTTAGCTGGGGAATGGAAGCCCCCTACATTAAACAGGGAAAAAAGAATTGGTAAGCTGGAAAGTGCTGTCGACATTCCCCTCCAGATTACACAACCTGGCGCTTACCTATATTTCAAAATTATAGTATTTAAATAATATTTTTATGTCCGCTGCTGCATGCGGCTCTGTGAGTATGCCTGAACTCACACAGGTATAACACAGAAGAAAAAGACAACAAAGTGAGGCGCAATGCGCTGCTGGACATGTATCAATGCCCTGATTGTATAGCTTGATCAAAATGAATGAGGACACACTGCTTTAGCAAAATATAATTCTTTTATATGAATTTAAAATATATAGATTAGCAATTGACCATAATACATGTCATAAACATTCCTAGACACAAAAATAAAAAATAAAAAATATATAAGATATAGCGTATGAGGTATCAATATATATATATATATATATATATATATATATATATATATATATATAAGAAGTAAATATGTAAATAAAGATACTAGATTTTTGCTGGGTCTCCGATTTTTGTAATACCAAATGGTATAGCTCAGAATAAATTGACTTTTTTAGGGATCAGCAAGAAGTCAACGTGTGGTTAGTAACTCTCCATTGCATGCGGGGTTAATGTATCAGGTGTTATTAATAGAGCCAGTCATTAGTATGTAAGTCAAACACGCACTTATGAACAGTTGGTGGAGGCTCAGATATGCGGCAAACAGAATTATAGTGTAGGATCACACCCTCAGCATGTTTCAAATTCCCCGGACAGAAAATGGGTGGCCCAATGATCGATTTCATAGCTCAAACAAATCTCAGCCGTGGGTCCAGGCTGTTTGTAGAAGAGTTCAGTGCCAGGGAGGGCTGTGCGCCTGGGGGGTCCACGCAAACCCGGAGTGGAGATTACCGCTCAGGTCCCGGCGGGGTAGAGGTTGAAATAGCCGGCAAACAGCAGTTAAAGCCGTGGTGTTCAGGAGAAGCTGCGATGCAGCTGATAATCACCGCTCAGGTCCCGGCAGGGTAGATGTTGGAGTAGCCGGCAAACAGCAGTTTTTATTTCCATATCACCCTATCACTCCCACATTCTATTTTTTACCCAAAATTCACAAGCACCTCATCTCACCCCCTGGGAGACCAATTATTTCTGGTGTAGGTTCCCTTACTTCTAATTTATCACATTTTGTTGATTCACACCTTCAAAAATTTGTTATTCACTCCCCTCTCACATTAAAGGCACAACACATATACTTAATGAAACTTTAGATTTATCTTGGACAGACGGGTGGGGTTTCCTCACCCTTGATGTACAAGCACTTTATTCGAACATCCCACACGATAAAGGTGTCGAGGCCGTTAATCATTATTTGGAATCAGATAACGAAATCACTGCACCTAGGAAACAATTTATATTGGATTCTATAGTATTCATTCTCACTCACAATTATTTTATGTTTGAAGATCACTATCACCTACAGCGCCTTGGAATGGCCATGGGGACCAGATTTGCACCCTGCTTTGCAAACCTCTATATGGGCCGCCTGGAAGAACAACTTATATGGGGTGGTCCATATAGAGAGAATCTGGTCCTCTATGGCTGTTTCATTGATGATTTGTTTATTATTTGGAACGGGGGACACGATTCGGCACTAGATTTTGTTACATTTCTAAACACGAAAACTTTTAATCTTAATTTCACCCACACCTCTGTGAACTTCCTGGATATCGCATTCTCCACGATGGATGGTATTATTGTTTCCACTAATTATCTGAAACCTGTAGGAACGAATAATTATCTCCACTATGAAAGTGGACATTATAAACCCTGGATAAACAATATTCCTATAAACCAACTGATGAGGCTACTTCGTAACTGTACACTAGATACAGAGTATAACAAACAATCACAAATGATGGTGGCAAATTTCATAAGACACGGTTATCCAGATAAGATCCTTCTTGAAGCTATAGATCAGGTGGATAAAATACAGAGAAAGGACCTTTTGAAACCTAAAAAGTGTTACAGAAATGAATTCAAGACCACAAATAATTCAATTGCATTTATTTCTAAATTTAATACAAAATCTCAACAAATAAAGAAGATCATATTGACTAATTTTAAAATTCTAAATCACAATAGAGTTTTACAGGGACTCCTAACAACTCCAAAAATAACCTTTAGAAGAAATAAGAACATTAAAGACTTCATCGCTCCAAGCTTATTACCTTCTTTAAAAATAGCTACACAATCCACTTGGCTCCCATCAAAACCAATTGGTAACTTTAAGTGAAATAAAAATATTTGTTTGACATGTCAATATATGTCAAACAGAAGTAATACAATAACATCATTTTAGAATAAAAAAACTTTTGCATTAAAACAATTCATGAATTGTGACACCACATACTGTGTGTACGTTTTAGAATGTCCCTGTAAATTCCAGTATGTGGGACGCACAACAAGAAGTATAAAAATTAGATTTAGGGAACATAGAAACAATATATTAAATAAGAAACATAATCATAGAATTCCACGTCATTTTTTCGAAAGACATGTCAGATCCTAGTGGTCTGTCCAATATGGGAGTGGAACATATTATTATTACAAAAAGAGGGGGTGATCGCTTCAGAAAATCATGTCTTGCAGAAATGGCCTGGATATTTAAATTAGACACCTTAAATCCACAAGGATTGAATGAAGCTTTAGATTTTACATGTGTTGATTAGGTCTTTGTAAACATAATGTTTATAATCTCCTTTTAAATCCCTCCCCTTGATCTTTGTTTCAATATAGAACTATGAAATACATAAGTCCAATGAATGACTACTCTGTGTTTCTTGAGGGTTGTGGTGATGTAGATCTACCTGCGGTGCGCGATTTATGTGACATCTCGGGTTTGCAGATTACCCTCCCCCCACCCCCCGAGAACCTTAAACAGAACCATCTATGTATCATTATAAGTATACATCCTTTATCCTATCCTATATTAACCTCTACTAAGGAAGAGAAAACTGTTATTCTGAATAAATGGTGATACAAGAATATCTGAGGATATGATTATATTATACAGTATATAATCTTTATATACATTTATTATTTAACGTGAGCACAGGGGGCAAACTCTTTCCGGGCCCTAGCAACTTCAGCAGAATAGTCTTGGAAAATGAAAAGTCTCAAGTCATTCCAGGAAAGGTCACATTTTCGTCGCGATACTTAATGCCGGAACAATATGGATGGTACAAGGAACCGCCCGGACATAATGAAAGACCAAGAATAAAGGACTTCCAGGACAGAGCTGACGGTCAGACTCCCCTGGCCAAAGCTATCGCCAACAAGAAAATGATCTTCCAGGCAAGCCAACACTGGACCACCAACCGCAAGGGCACAAAAGGTGGGCCCTGAAGCCGACAGGCTTAGAGAGATCCCATGGGGCAACCGGGGTAACAAAGGGAGGCTGGATATGCAAGACACCCTGCAGGAATGTGCAGACATCCGTTGACAGGGCCACCCATCGATGGAGCCAGAAGAACAAGGCCGAAATTTGAACCTTTAAAGATGATAAACGCAACCCAGCCTCCAGGCCCTTCTGCAAGAATGACAGAACCTTAGCCAGGTAGTAAGTCCTGGAATTTAAAGTGTAGAGTTTGACACCAGGAAAAGTAAGCCCTCCATATGCGATGTTGCACCCCCGTCTAGGAAGGTTTCCTCACCTTAAGCATGGTGGAGATCACTTTTGAAAGCCCCTGGGTCTTAACCAGGAGGTCTCAACAACACCCCCATCAAAGCCAGGTGCCTCAAAGCCCAGAGAGACACGGACCCTGAGAGAGCTGGCCTGTGCACAGGGCTAAGCGAATAGGAGGAGCTACTGACAAGGGCTGCAGATCCGAAACCCAGATCTGTCTGGGCCAAGGTGGTGCAACCAGAATCAACATGCCGTCGTCTGGCATCAGCTTGCGAGTCATTCGCAAGAGCAGTGAGAATGGCAGAAATGCGCCATCAACGTGCCGTCCACCGGCATCAGCTTGCGAGTCATTCGCAAGAGGAGTAAGAATGGTGGAAATGCGCCATCAGTGTGGACGGCCACGGGGCACAGGACGTCCACTAGGCAAGCCCACCCGGGTCATAAGACCTGGACCTGCACCTGGAGATTTGTGGTTATGGCGAGAGGGCAACAAGGCCTCCTCGGTTAGGCCCCACCATGGTAACAGCATTTGAAACACCTCCTGATGGAGGGTCAAGTCACTGGCATCCAGGGTCTGATGGCCGAGGAAGACCACCACCCAAGCTAGGGATCCTCTTCTTCAGCCCCTGAAAGATGCAGGATGCTTCTGTCATCGCTAGCTGACAGCAAGTGCCACCCTGGTGGTTAACATAAGCCACCCTTGTCGCAATGTCCGACTGAACCTGCACTGGGTGACCCCTAAGTCAGGGTTCCGCCAGGTGGAGAGCCCGGAATACTGTCCTCAGTTTGAGGACGATGATGGAGAGCTGTGCCTCCTTGACAAGTGACCGCCCCCCCAAAAACACGGAGGCTAGGAGTGTCTACTGGTGGATCCAGTAGTGAGTTCCATCCCACAGTCACCAGGAAAGAGGGAGAGGCACTGCTTGAGACCTTGTGAACTTCTGGGCCCTGATATTGTGGTAGGGTCCCAACCACCTGGAGAGAATCTTCCCCTGTAGAGGGTGGGAATGAAACTGAGCCTATTCTGACAATGCGAAGGCCGATACCACCAACCCCAGGGCCCCCATGCAGGCATGCACAGACATGTCTGATTCTGGACTGTAGAGCCAGATGGCAATCTGCTGCCGAACATTATCTAACCCAGTCCCTATACCTGGCTCTGGCCCAAATAAGAAGGAAGCCTCAAAGGGTTGCTCAATAGAAGGCAGCAGGGTTTCCTCAGACACCCCTTATGCAGTGTCCGCCGGGAGAGAAGTTGCTCACGCAACTAAGGCCTTAGCCACCCAAGCAGATGCCTGGGGCAGGAGTGTGTTTACTTTAGGGACAGTCTCCCAGGGGACTCTGTCCTCCTGCAGAAGGGGGTAAAAGGAAGGGAACCTGCTAATGGCAAGCTAAACTTCCAGTTAGTAATCTCCCAACTGATGACCTTAGTCAAGTTCACTGATTTACGGAATAAACCCAGAATACACCTAGGGGGTTACCCAAAGGTGTTGGCGGCTCAGTGGGGTTGTTTAAGGTAAGGACCTACTGTATTTGACAGCTGAGATTCCAAATGCTAACCAGGCCTGAACTTAGCTTCCGAGATCAGACAAGATTGGGCGTGTTCAGGGTGGTGTGGCCGTGGGCCCAAGGTCGGCACCTCAAGACGAGGTGGGGGATTCATCTTATCACAGGCGCCCCCATCGTCAATACTGTCGTCGACGGCCCCTCTAGACAATCCTAATCCTAGGTGTCCTATGGAGGAGTCTGGATGACAGGGGTATCCTGGGTCTACCTGCGGGTACAGAGCGCTCCCACTGTGCGGGTAGCTACACACGCCAAGGATGGGGACGGTGTTTGTGGGGACCTTGTCCGGAGACAGATAAGCACTCACCCAAGGGATGATGCTGTTCCAAAGTTGCAGGGACAGTGCAGATAAGAACATGTCTACTAGCTGCACCGTCAAAGTAAAGAATGTGGCCCAAGCAGGCTCCTGAGAGGAGGCTGTAGCTGCAGGCATTGTAGCAGCTTGCGCATAAGCCATCCTGTACTAGGCATGGGGTCATAGGCCAGCATTACAGGATGTACAATACATCAGCACCGGAGCTCCAGAGTCACTGGGACTGGTATCCCTGGAAGACATTGCAGTATTATTGCCTTGTAAACCGGCAACTAAAGGCACAGGTAACACAATATACTACAAGCATACAAGGCATACAATGCCATAAAATAGGCAGGTAGTCTATATGGTACCGCCAACACAGCATACTCCTGTTATACACAGTACACCATAAGCTTGTACTATGCATACATTGCAGTGACGAAGCCCAGGAAGCTAGTACTAGGCATATATTGCAATGATATAGGCAGGAAGCCTATATGGTACAGATAACATGCATACCTCTGACAAGCAGATAGTGTTAATGCATACATAGCAATGACATAGGCATTGATAGTGTTACACAGCAAGCTTGTAATATACAATGCAGTGATATAGACATGCAGTCTATATGGTACAGATAACACATTATACTTCTGACAGGCAGTGATAGTGTTACCCAGCAAGCTTGTAATACTGTATACAATGCAGTGATGTAGACAGGCAGCCTACATAGTGTTAATCCACATACACATACAATGTTGCAATGATAGCTGCACTGAGCTCCCTGACCAGAGCTTGAACTCTGCCTGTAACCTGACTCCTGGTGGAGAGGTACAGGGGAGCCCAGGTGGCCAGACAGTGAAGGAGTGGAACCCCAGACTGGCTGATAAGCTATCTGTGTCCCTCCACATAGCAGCAGTCAGTATTACATATCAGCAATACAGGAGGGCAATATAGTACAGCGTAACACAAATTAAACTGACAGGCAGCTAACGTGTTAACAAACAATGCAGGCAAGCATACAAGGGCAATGCAATAATGGCACAAGGCTCCTGTAGCTTCTATGGCCGGAGCACAATACTGTACAGTGTCCCACAGGAGGCGTACAATGAGGGGGACTTGCCAAAGTGACCTGGCAGTGAAGGAGTGGAACTTCTGTGGCTGTGAGCTCCCCTGTGTCCCTCCTCACATGCCGCATGCAGGTAGGAAGGGATCTCAGTGGCGGGAACTCTCTGTGTGATAAACACAGTTCCCTGCCTACTGTCCCCGGGTGGAGAGGCTGATGTGAGGGAGCCTTCTCCCCCTGCTGACAAATGACCCCCAGGGAGGTGTCCACATGCCTGGCACCGCTGCCCACAAACCATTTCCCTGGTGGTCCAGCGGGAGCGGCTGGCGGACCAGCCGTCCGCTTGTAAGCGCAGTCGGCGGTCCCCCCCCCCGTCGGACTGCTGCAGCCGCAATGCCCCCTTAGCATGTTTACCTTATCAGGTCCGCTGCAGGTCCCCACCCATGAGTGGCGATGCAGCTCTGGATCCGGGTGATGGAGCAACAGCACAGGCGTCTGCTCAGATGCCTGGCGCTGCTGCTCTGTCACTGACAGAAGTCAGTGTAAAAGAAAAGTTAAAAAAATATATATATAAAAATTAAGTTAGGCTACTAAAATAGCAGCCCCGCTAGTAGGTGCATCTGGCTCCTGCCAGCACCCGAAAAAACTGAGCTTCCTGGTCTGGGGGCAGGGTAGAGGAGGGGAGGAGCTCGGCTGCCTGGGAGGCAGTTCAAGTTTAACCTCTAGGGTGCTGGTGCTCTCTCCCACTCTCACTACCCACTGTAAAGCTGTGGCCCATGATGTCTCCCGAAGGACAAATAAAAAGTAGGTGTGATCGGATGTGCACTAAATAAAAAAGAGGAAATTTTCTTCTTTGACTGCAATATCTAGCATAATTTTTAAGTTTTTGCTAAAAAGGCTGATGGGATTGCTTTCAAGTTTAGTATAAAAATCATTATTACTAAGCTGTATCATTGCTTCAGCCGAATAGTCTGCAGTATTTAGTATTTAGTAAAACAATCCCTTTTCGGCTGGTTTAATGACAATATTGTCACAATAAAGATTTTCAAAGCTCACCGTTCGCCCTGTGTAAGATTGTCTTTTACTGTATCTGTTTCTTCTCTACTTTCTCGCATAACTGTTTAACTTAGTTCATAGTATTTGTGTAAAGTACTCATTGTAAGGACCTTTGTGCTGGAGGGGATAAAAATTGGATTTGTTCCTAAATATTTTGGCTTTATTGATGTCAAATAGTTTTACGGTCGGTATCTTTAGCTTAAAACCATATATAGAATTATCCTCTCTCTTCTTATTATTCCTTTTTCCCCTAGTTTTTTCTTATCCCTGTTCAGTAATAAAGAATTTGAGAAATATAAAATTCTATATGTATTAATAGGTTAATATATAAAAAATATTCCAATACTGTCTTAATTGATTTATGTATACAATCTTCAGCACTCAACTGTATAGCTCCATTATTGTAACTCCCTTATTTTTATTTGTATATGGAATATATAGGATTTATTTATTTGTATATAGATCATGAATTCCTATACACGTGGCAAAAACTTAAAAGACTATTTGGTTAAAAATGATGTCACATTTCCACCGACCAAAAACCCCACTTTTTTAGGAACACCTAAATTAGGTTGCTACAGGTGCTGCGGTTGCACCACCTGCAGCTTTATGATCCCAGGGGATTCCTTCCATCACTCATACACGGGTAGGAAGTTTAAAATAAACCATCTGTTGGGGTGCAGCACCAAATATGTCATCTATTTGATTAGTTGTCCCTGCGGATTCCATTACGTGGGAAAAACTGATCGAATGTTCAAGGAAAGAGCCGCGGCTCATCGATCAGGTATCAAAAAAGCCATTGTTTCAGGTCATAGCGACCAACCTGTCGCACGTCACTTTGTAGAGGCCCGACACAATTTAACCACACTGCGATACCGCATAATAGATCATGTACCCCCCCTGTCTAGAGGGGGTGACAGATCCCTGCGGCTTCTTCAACTCGAAAGCCGATGGATCTTTCGTTTGGACACTCTGACCCCTAGGGGTCTTAATGACCATGCGGGGTTATCTCATTTCTTAAAAAAAGTCAGTGACAAGCGCCATGGAACATAATCTTTTCTGCTGCCTATAACATTCTAGGCACGGCTCAGTGTGTCAGCTATGTTGACAGTGGATACCAGTCCTCTGGGTTGGGGGTACCACTGTTTTATCAGAGATACATTCGTCATACAGATGTATATATATCAACTGATAGATGAGTTATAGTGACATGTAATCTGTTTTTAACTTTTTATTAACTTTTTTTCACTTGTTTAATGTTGTAACACTGTCCCTTTAAATTAGCAGCCATCTTGGCAGCGTTTACACAGTATGCACAAAGCACTTTACATTGCCGTTTTGATCCATATGTATTTCAGATGGTCTTACAACAGTGCACATTGTACACATTTTAATATTGCCATGTATCTTTGTTTGTTTCTTTGCAGAAAATCTATCCCTCCTCCGGGACTCCCGGCGGGGACGCAGCTTGAGTGACGTCATCGTTAGACGCCGGAGATGCCGTGCTACGCCGCGAGTCCCGACAGGACTGGTACAGGTATTTAAGTCACGCTTGTTTTCACATGTATGTTTATATATTTTTGAGCACCTTGATAAAGAGGCAACTTGCCTCGAAACGTTGGTCACCTATTTTGGTGTGGTCTCATTATTTGCGAGTGCCGCCACCCCCCACCCCCCTTGCAGATTTACAGCCTAGTGCTGTACAGTGGACGGGCACCGCTTTATCAGCTTTGCAAACACCCAAACCAGGATTGCTTGGAGTGCCACCATCCCCCCTTGCATATATACTCTACATCATATATATTTATTATCTATTTTTTATCCAAATATTTATATTTATTTAATGTTTGTGCATTTTTAGGCTATGTGTATGTATATTTTTCTGTAGGAAACTAAAATGAACTGCTACATGGATATATATTTTTGGAATATACTGCAGATTTCACATACAATTCATCAACCTGTCATCTACGGAAGTTCTCTGATGACTCTGCTATTGTGGGCCTTATCGTAGATGGGGACGATAGGGAGTACAGAGAACTTGTGCAGAACTTTGCTACCTGGTGTGTGGTGAACCATCTTCAACTTAATACAAGGAAAACTAGGGAGCTAACTCCAACTCCTGTGAGCATTCAGGGAATGGATATTGAGATCGTAAGAACTTACAAGTATCTGGGTTTTCACCTTAACAATAAACTCGACTGGTCTGATAATTCTGCTGCTCTGTATAGGAAGGGGCAGAGTAGACTTTATCTGATGAGGAGACTGAGATCCTTTGGAGTGCAGGGAGCGCTCCTGAAGACCTTCTTCAACTGTGTAGTGGCATCGGCCATATTCTATGGAGTGGTCTGCTGGGGCAGCAGTGCTTCAACAGCCAACAATAAGAGACTAAACGCTCTGGTAAGGAAGGCCAGTTCTGTCCGAGGAATGCCTTTGGATTCTGTAGAGATTGTGGGTGAGAGGAGAATGATCAACAAGATGACATCATTATTGGATAATGCTTCACACGCGCTCAAAAACGTTTTGACAGATCTGTGTAGCACTTTCAGTGATAGGTTGCTTCACCCTCGATGCTCAACAAAGAGATATTGCAGATCTTTCCTTCCGGCTGCAATTAGAATGCACAACTGTCATGGTCTGAAGAAGACCTGCATGTTCCTAGATTCTTGAGTTATATTGTTTGGATCTTATCTTATTATTATGCTACTACTCTTATCTGTACTTGAACCATGCTGTAACACTAAAATTTCTCCATTGTGAGACGAATAAAGGAATTCTATTCTATTCTATTGAATGATTTATTTTATACTTCCAAAAAAGAAAAAGTCTCTTTGCTGCTATTATCATAAATGTTTTTGGAGACAATTTGAAATGCTATAACGGATTGATGGCTAGGTTTTTATGAAAAATCAGTCTTAAGGAACTAAGGGCAGTTTGCCCATTAACAATATGGCCACCAAAGTCCTATGCAAATTATATATTCAGTGACTGAAAATCATTTTTTTTTTAATAAAAAATCACGGTCAATCGTGTTTGCCCATGTGAGTATAATTATACATACTCACAGTCGGCTTTCTGTCTAATGGATATAAGTACAGCTCCTGAAAGAATAGTGAAGCTGAACATTGCATATTAAGCCAAGCTGGACTAAGCTGAAAATGAGGCTTGAAACGCACCCACCAGCCGTTCATTGAGTCTAAATGAAGCCGGCAGCGCCAAGTGACCATAGCCGAAAACGTGACTGGGAACTCACACTGGAACTATGTCTATCAGTCATATACAGATCGAAAGCGAGGTTTGACATGCACCTCCATTGATTGGCTGGATACCCAAGGGGGTGTGTATCCATACCCAGCCCCGTGTTCGGAAGTAATCTGGACATGCACCGCAAACAGCTGATAATGCCTTATTTAAGAAATCTAAGCAGCCCATGCAGTAGCTCACTAACTGCGGAGGCCACTGAGTCCCTAAAGAGGCGGGTCAACGTGTCATTGCTATTATTTTTTCATTAAGCAAACTTTTCACGTCTGGAGTACAGGAAGAATCCCCCCTTTATTTGCAAAAGACTTGAAACAACTTTACCATCTCAGCTCTAATCTGGAGCCAGGGCTTCCAGAGTCTAAAAAGACGGATTGCTGCCTAATACAGCTATAAGCAAATCAAACCAAGTCTACTAAATTCAAGTATGGGGAGGTACAGTATCTCCCCTTCCTTTTTTAATCTTTATTATGTCTGGCCAGACAAGAGATTAGAGAGCTTGTGCCTCCATCTCTCAAGAAGTGGATTTTAATACCATATATCCACTCCACAGTGGCATACTATAGAAATTGGGATAACATCAGTCTCTATATATAACCTATTTACAAACTCCTATCTCGCTGGAACAAATTACTAACATTTTGTTGTGTCAGCTCTGTCTTCACATCCCTGGATGTTGAATTGTGTCAGAATATTAATTCATTTTTTTTATTCTTGTATTTTCTAAAAATGTATTTCTTATATTTTTATATTGTGTATCTTTATCACTGGCCAGTGAATTTTAGTATAATAATAAATTTCTATTTATATATATAGTTTCCAGCGTGTTTTATGTAATTATTTTTACTGTTTTAGGCAGTTTCACCTGCCTGGCACACACTCACGGGATGCAGTCAAAATCCCGACAGGGTCAAAATCCCGAATGGGTCAAAATACCGACAAGGACAAAATCCCGACACGGACAAAATCCCGACATTTAAAATCCCGACAGGGTCAAAATCCCGACATATAGTATGTACAAGTGAAACAGTCTACATGACTTTCGGTTGACAGGTGCGAGGTCGACATGGGTTTTTTCACTGTTTTTTTGAACAGACATGTGCCGACAGGCGGTATTTCATGCCCTACCATCCACTACGGCGTGGTGGGAGAATAAAATAGTGTGCACGAAGCATTGCGAGCGAAGCGAGCGATGTGAGGGGCTGCGGTTCACTTGCAACTGTGTCCATGTCGACTGTGTCGACATTCGGGTAAAAAACAGTGAAAAAACCCATGTCGACCTCGCACCTATCGACCGAAAGTCATGTAGACTGTTTCACCTGTACATTCTATATGTCGGGATTTTGAATGTCGGGATTTTGACCCTGTCGGGATTTTGTCCATGTCGGGATTTTGTCCTTGTCGGTATTATGACCCATTCGGGATTTTGACCCTGTCGGGATTTTGACCGTCGGGATTTCATACCGAATCCACACTCACAGTTTGCTGGCTCCTGCTGTCCGCTCCCAATGGCAAGGCTGCAGTGTTATCTTCCTATAAAATGTGTGTGGCAAGTTGGAAACTGGCATCTGATCTGACTTGGAAAGTGGTGCTTGTATGCTAATTTTGAAGGTGATCCCAGGATTTTCCTCTTTTCACCTGGACTGGTAATTAAACTTGTATAGTTGTAATGTCTCATAGAGCAACACAAGTATCAGAACAGTCCAGCAGAACAACATTTAGTTACAAATTACAATACTTTGCACTACTTCAGAGGTTAAGCCTGTGATTATAAGTATGAAGATTTGAATAAATCTGTATACCATTAATATTATTTTTATAAAAAAAGACTGACACACAGCACAGTTTTATGCATATATTTTTTTTTAAAAGCGAATACAGCATTTAGTACTTTAGTTATTGTACCACTGGAGGACACATTCCTGAGTTGCAATAGATATGCCCATACATGGAGCTGGACACACCTTATGGGTGGAGCATGAAGCCCACTAAACAGTGTGCCACACGAACATTCTGCTACAAACTATAATCTTCCTGAAATAAGTTTTCAACAGTAGGCAAGTATGGTTTATGTGACAGAAGTGTGTGTTTGTGTAAAGGGGTAAAGGTTTATGTTTGTGTAAAATAAGTGTGTTTTTAATGCCCTTTAAAAAAAAACCTCAGAGTTCTGACAACAACCCGCACAGCCACTGAACTCAGAGGCTAGTACATTTGGTTGTATGTGTTTTTTTTTTCTTTACCATCAGTGGCTCTCAAATAATTTGGTGTATTTATATAGATAGTACAGTATAATACATGCAAGTACTTGGCTAGTTGGTATTTTAAGAGGTGAAACACTGGAAATGTTACGGCTACTAGTGTGTTATTGTAGGGCAGGATTAAGGCAACATTTTGGTTCATAATAGCCTTGGCCAGGATATATTAGAGGAGAGGCGGGGAGCGCTGGGTCCGAGTTGTTTCTCTGCTGACAGGCATGAGCTGCTCTTCTGGTCTCTGCTGCTTATGCAGGCGGCAGCTCCCTCACCTGCCTTTCAGCGCAAAAGCAACCCGGACCTAGCGCTCCCCACAGAGCCGGTCATGGGGAGCAAATAACACCCAGTGTACAGTCCATATTGTATGGCACAAATTGTATGGCTCAAATTGCATCTTACACTGCTGTGACATGGGCCATGCAATACTCCTTGAGCCACCTGGGAAGCAGGATCGCCGGCCATGCGATACTTCTTGAGCCACCTGGGAGGCAAGATCCTTTATGATACATCGGATGTGCTCAATTGACATGTGATGTATCGCATGCGACAGCTTTTCCCATTAACAAGATGGGATCTGAATTGGAGGTTGGATATGCAGCAGGTGAAACCTTAGTCCGCACTCTGATGTGCACGGGACTGTGCATAGGACTCGGTGGAATGTTAAACACATCCGATTTGGGGCAATTTTACCCGATTTCTCTGCCTAATCCATCGGAATCTGTTGTAATCGGCCCACATTGGCCCAGTATAAGGGGGCTTTAATTTACTTAGAAGTCTATGGGGGGTTTTCAGTGTTGGCCGATATTTCTGACAGGTGGAAATACTGTCCATTGACAGCATTAATAGGTCAAATTTGCATTCGCCTATTGACTTTCAGGTTTTTTTCTCAGACGGTCGTAATAAACCGACAGTCTGAAAACACAGGGATTGCCAACTGACTCACCAATCTGCGTGTTTTTTGATGGAAACAGCTGCCAAGTCAACAATTTTGCTCCGACTATAAAAATTGTTGGATTTAGGGGGGAGGGGCAGCGGGCATCTCGCCAGGCAACTCTCCAGTTTATCACTTTTCAAGGCTTAGTACATCTCACCCTGGGTGACTAATCAATAGTCATTGGCATTGGAGAGTAGTGTGTCAAGCTGCTGTCAGTGAAGGCAGCCCTGCAGTTGCTGACAGATCTCCCCTGGCTCCCTCCAGCACTGTCAGCTCTCCCATGGCTTCCTCCAGTGGCTGTCACTGCTCTGAAGCAGCCACGGCTACAGAATCAGTGCTGATACATCAGCTGCTGCTGACAGTCTCTCTGGTGAGATGCCCTCCAGCTCTGACAATTTTGAAACTTGTCGAATCTGAAAGCTTTCAATTCTGTTGGATACTACAGCATTGAAAAGGCGGGGTGCGATATTTCCGCTGATATTTCAGATTGCATACACCCTATAAGTCATTTCAGTAAATATCCCTAACTTTATTGCATTTTGTAGGAGTTAAGCAAAAGCACCCTCCTTACTTTATATATCAGTGCTATGGGCAAAGAAGAGAAAACTTTTTTCTTGTTTTATCTATATGTGAAACCTATATTTTAATTACAAATGTAAAGCCACAGATCAAAAAATGAATGCACATGTAATACGCCGCCGGTGGGGGTGATAAATACCTTGAGTCGCTGGTATACTGGTTCCACACCGATTCTTCGCCGCGTCGGCTGCAGAGAACACACCACCCTAGGAACTCAAGCAAGGCGCCCAACAGGTACAACCGCTTATGTTTTATTTAGTGAAAAGAAATGAGTAAACAATTGTCACCGTACCTCAAGGTTATAATTGGCCAAATCAGCCTAGCACTACAATACTGACCTTACACCCGCCTAGCAAGTTACTGCTTCAAATGGACAAAATCTCACATTAAAATACGCTGCGGAACTCCCGCGTCACTGGAGAGTGTGAGCACACCTCCTGCAGGCCATAAATCAGGCTCGGGGAAGAGGATGCCTTCACTCGGCAATGCTACAAACCTTATGTGGGTCTAGCCACCTAATAGCTGGGATAACGATATACATGAAATATAATGCAGACAAAGTACAAGCAATATGAGACACACAATGTGACCTTAAACGTATCTAATTAACACTGTCCTGAATGAGTCCCTCCTAGGTGTACACTCTAGGATGCTGTCCCTGGATGAAGGATGAATTTGTTACCTTTGAATAAGAACATAAATTGGCTCCTGGCAATATGAATTTCGGCCACAAGATGGCAGGGTTCTCCATTATATGTAGATGCAGTAACAGCAGCGTCTCTAAAACTCTTAAGCAGCCTTCAAATAAAGATACGCTGAATGGAGGGCTGATTCCCCTAGTTTAGTGGGGCTCATGTGGGGCTCCTTGGTGCTACAAGTAATAGGTGGGGCCGTCCTCACCCTGTTGGGTGTCCCTTTGGTGAACAAGACATAGGTGGGGGCAGAGCCAGATTAAGATCTAAATGGGCCTGGAGCTGAAAATTATCAAGGGCCTATTATGCGCAATAATAGGGGTTGTGGCCAGCACCTAATAATGTGGGGGGCGTGACCAGTGTTCTGGTTGGGTGGTCAGCTCATGGGTGTGTCTCTATTTGTGTAAATGCTTTCAACTAATTATATATGCCTGGACAAAGCAGGGGTCTGGCATAGGAAAAATGCAGGGAGAGATATTGGTGAGTGCCCTCCAAAGGTGCACCTGCAGGATGCCGATGTCCTAAGATACTTGCGGGGTGAGGCGGCACTCCAGTGATAAAAAAATACTGAAAGCCAAAACTTGGTAGACAACATTTCAGCACCTTTAATGTGGTCACCTAAGTTTACCACACCATATACCCTTTATACCAGTGGTCTCCAACCTTTTTTGGGATGTGAGCTACTCGCGGCAAAATAAACCACCCGGAGGGCTACTAAAATTAAAACAATTTTAAAAAATCTGCCTGATAACCAAATAATGCCCTTTACACATCATGCCACACACAGTAATGCCCCTGACACACTATGCCACATACATAACTGTGTGCACTCGCTAAAAATTGGGTGTGTGCATCCAATGAATATGGGGGTGTGATACACATATGCCTCCAATAGTGCAGTGCCAGATATACATATGCCCAAATAGTTCCAGACACACATATGCTCCCACGGTGCCAGGTATGCCCCAACAGTGCCAGAAACAGGAATACCTCCACGGTGCCAGGTATGACCCCATGGTGCTGGGTATGCCCCCACAGTGCCAGCAATAAGTATGCCCCCACGGTGCCAGGTGTTTCCCATCAGCAGCACACTCACCATTGCTGCTGATTCTGCCGGCGCCACTGCTTCCCTATTCAGGGGAGAAGAGCACAGCGCACCGCGCGTCTCTCCTTCCCCTCACTTCCTTGTGACTGTGCCATCTGCCAATCAAAGCTCGTGGGCCGGCTCATGATTGGCTGCCGGCCCACGAGCTCTGATTGGCGGACGTCCCAGTCATAGGGATGCACAGTGAGGGGTAGGAAAGAAGCGCAATGCGCTCTCCTCCCCTCAGGGAAAAGGAGAGCAGCGGCGGTGGATAATGGAGTGGCGGGCGGTGGCATAGTGGGCGAGCCACCTGGATTGCTGCCCCAAGCTACCGGTATACAAATCATGCAACACAATAGTAATCCCCTTATACTGTACTTGCCACTTACACACTATGCCACATGGAATGAGCCAAAATTCCCCCCACGACTGAGCAAAAATTCACACTATGCCACACGGATTGACTCAAAACTCACATTATGCCGCACAGATTAAGGCAAAATTCACATTTTGCCACGTGGTTTGAGCCAAAATACACACTATACCAAACAGATTGAGCAATAATGCACAATACGCTTCATAAACAGGGGCATTGCGCGCCAAAGGTGCACATTAAAAATGTACACCATAATGCCCATTACATGTTAAGCCGCACACCATAATGTACATTAAGTATTATGCCAAACACCATAATGCCTATTTGACTAATGCTACATAGGTGCTGCTTACCTACCGTGTTTCCCCGATAATAAGACACTGTCTTATTTTTTTTTCCCCAACAAAAAACATCATAGGCCTTATTTTCGGGGTAGGGCTTATTTTAAAGTATCATGCCCCCAGTCCTTCTTACACAGCCCCCATTCCTCCTTTTAAAGTAACATGCCCGAGTCCTTCTTACACAGCCCCCATTCCTCCTTTTAAAGTAACATGCCCGAGTCCTTCTTACACAGCCCCCATTCCTCCTTTTAAAGTAACATGCCCGAGTCCTTCTTACACAGCCCCCATTCCTTCTTTTAAAGTAACATGCCTAAATCCTTCTTACACAGCCCCCATTCCTTCTTTTAAAGTAACATGCCCCGAGTCCTGCTCCTCACCAACAATACAGCACTTTTCAGTTCTTCTTCTGCTTGTTTTCCACCTGTGCCACTGCTCCCTCCGTGTACAGCAGCCGCGTGATGTGCACAGTGACGTCAATGCGCTCTCCTCCCCTCAGGGAAAAGGAGAGCAGCGGCGGTGGATAATGGAGTGGCGGGCGGTGGCATAGTGGGCGAGCCACCTGGATTGCTGCCCCAAGCTACCGGTATACAAATCATGCAACACAATAGTAATCCCCTTATACTGTACTTGCCACTTACACACTATGCCACATGGAATGAGCCAAAATTCCCCCCACGACTGAGCAAAAATTCACACTATGCCACACGGATTGACTCAAAACTCACATTATGCCGCACAGATTAAGGCAAAATTCACATTTTGCCACGTGGTTTGAGCCAAAATACACACTATACCAAACAGATTGAGCAATAATGCACAATACGCTTCATAAACAGGGGCATTGCGCGCCAAAGGTGCACATTAAAAATTTACACCATAATGCCCATTACATGTTAAGCCGCACACCATAATGTACATTAAATATTATGCCAAACACCATAATGCCTATTTGACTAATGCTACATAGGTGCTGCTTACCTACCTTGTTTCCCCGATAATAAGACACTGTCTTATTTTTTTTTCCCCAACAAAAAACATCATAGGCCTTATTTTCGGGGTAGGGCTTATTTTAAAGTATCATGCCCCCAGTCCTTCTTACACAGCCCCCATTCCTCCTTTTAAAGTAACATGCCCGAGTCCTTCTTACACAGCCCCCATTCCTCCTTTTAAAGTAACATGCCCGAGTCCTTCTTACACAGCCCCCATTCCTTCTTTTAAAGTAACATGCCTGAGTCCTTCTTACACAGCCCCCATTCCTTCTTTTAAAGTAACATGCCCCGAGTCCTGCTCCTCACCAACAATACAGCACTTTTCAGTTCTTCTTCTGCTTGTTTTCCACCTGTGCCACTGCTCCCTCCGTGTACAGCAGCTGCGTGATGTGCACAGTGACGTCACGCGCTGGGCGCAGTGCATCCCTGGGACCGGGAGCTGCAACAGCTTCTACGGTTAGCGGGGGTGGAGATGGGGTTACAGAAGTTAGTGCACCCTCTCGGCTTAGGGAAATTTTGATAGGGCTTATTTTCGGGGGAGGTCTTATTTTGGACCAGTGTCCAAAATCTGGGGTAGGGCTTATTTTCGGGGAGGTCTTATTATCGGGGAAACACGGTACATGCTCATTGCCAGGGGTTCCATGCTCATTGCCAGGGGTTCCATGCTCGTTGCCATGTGGGATTACATGCTCATTGCCAAGGGGGAATACATGTTCATGGTAACTGGGGGCCAGCCACCGCCGGGCACAAATAACAGCCATTGACAGCCAGGCAGAGAGCAGTGGGCTGCCCGGCTGTATTCAGAACACTGCAGGTCCTGGCTATTTGAAATAATACCCCTTTCACATCAGAAAATGCAGGAATTTACCCAGGAATATGGTCCCAGGATTATGCATGGACATTCTGGGGCTGGCCCATTTTACTCCAGCCTAGTCCCTGTATTTTCTGGTGTGAGGGGGAGAGAAAACCACCACCCCCCTTAAACAACCAGCTATATCTTCGGCACCAACTGACCCACTTACATGAGAACAGTATCATATTGAAGAACTTTTGTGTAGGCTTCTAATGTTCTTGGTCACGTGAAACTGGACAGTTTGGTTCCAGATAAATCTGTCCTCAAACAACGTGAACAGCCATGAAATTACATTTCAGAAATAAAAAAATAGGTTTATCCGCAATATCTCTAGAACCAATGAACCCATATGGACCCGCTTGGTATCAGAATGAAGGCCCAGCAATTTGGGTTCAACTAAGCTCAACCTCGAGCTTCTGTGATGCCGGAGGGGGAACTGGCAGCCGTTGGAACCGGGTGGGGGTCGGAATTAGTGGGTCCCATGTTCCAGCTTTGCCTGGCGGTATCTCCGGTTCCCGGAAGGCTAGCAACGCGGGGCTGGGCTCGTTGGAAAGCTCTGGCCCTCAGCTACAAAATGGGCCTATTTGGACAGTGGGCCTGGAGCTATAGCTCCATCAGGCCCATTGTTAATCCGGCCCTGGGTGGGGGCTGTCCTCACCCTGTTGGGTGGCATATTGGCCAGTAAGAGGGCTGAAGGCATTCCGGGGCAGCAAACAGGGGGGTGCCTGATTAGGGTAATTTGCGTTGGTGACAGGGAGTGGACAGGGAGTCCCCAATGAGGGTCTTGCCCGTTGGTGGCAGGGAGTGAGCACAGGGAGACAGGCCAGGGGGTGACCAGCCCGGGGGTACCTGGCGTCAGGAGCAAGGTGCAGGCTCCTGCCCATCGCGATCAGGTCCCCTGGCGTCCGGGTTGACTGGCGCCGGTCCTCTTCTTCCAGGAGGGCTGCTAGTGTGGGCACTGCTATTGCAGCGTTGCCGCACTCAGCCGCACGCTCCTGCTCTGCTGGGCTCTTTACTGGGGCTCTCTTCGGCTACTCTCCCGCTTCGCGGCGTCCTCTCAGTGCTGCTGCGGCGTAAGCTGTCTTCCGGACGGTTCTCAGGCTGCATCCCGTTCTCGCGTCGCTGTTCTCTGGCCTCACTCTTCTCCTCTCTCAGTCGGGGCGCCACGCTGTCCGTCTCCTCTCGGTCAGCTCCCTCCTCACGCGCCTTTCTTCCTTCCGCACCTCTGGCCTCTTGCCCCGCCTCCTCTGCTCTTCCCATTGGTCCCCTGCTTCCTGCCTATCCATTCAGGGGTTCTTTTTCGCGCCCTCCAATGCCTCTGTATTTTAACCCCTTAGGTGCTGCATTAGGGGTTTTCACAAATGCTGCGGTTGCCTAGCAACCCAGCGCACAGTGTCCCTGCCCTGGAGCATCACAGATGGGGGTGCCACACACACATATACCATATGGCAGGGCTTGACAAATGTCTCTAAAATCTAGGAGCCAGGACAAAAGTGTAGGAGCCAGACAAACTAAATCGCCCCCAAAAAATAAAAAGACTGAAAACTTCAACAAGGTGTACTTTAATTAAAGCAGTAAGAAACAGGACATGCATATAACAATAATGCCTATCACTAATGAACCGATTTGTTGTGTTTGTGTCCATGTACATGGCGTGTTCCTTTGGAGCTGAAGTAGCACCTGTCAACAGACATGTCAGGATCGAAATCTTCAGTAGATGGACCGTTCATGTGGATCTTCATCAGGTCACCTAAACTTTCCTCTTGCATGGATGATCTTAGCTTGTTTTTAATGACATTCATCAGGCTAAATCCTCTCTCACAGGACACCGTGGAAACGGGCAACACAGAGACAATGCACAACAACCTTCCCAGAATCGGAAATCGGTCTGGATTAGTCAGTGATAACTGAAGGAGGTCACTCAGTTTTTTCCCTTTACCAAAAACTTTGAATTCATACCATTCATTGAGTAGATTTGTTTCACAAAAACTTTGGCCCTTATTCTGATCGGTGCAGCCGGATCCGAATATGCGGCCAGGACCGTGCGTGCGAAACCCCGCCTTCCGTACGGATCGCCAACTCCGTCCGTACGCGGTAAGAAGCTGGCCGAACGGACCACACGTGTATTTTTCATGGAATACGCCTCCTCCATCCCAGGGAACCTCCCCCATCAATGCAGGACCGAGTGTTCCACCAGCTCCCGCAACCTCAGACCACACGGACATTTTTCCGTGCAAAAGCAGGGATCTGGGCGGGCAGCTGACATCCGGCGATGTCATATGTCCGCCCCCTACACGTGCGTCACGGCCGCATTACCATACGTACGCCCAGCGTTTGCATGGGAACGCCCATGAAACGCAGGGCGTATGCATATGGTAATGAGCCCAAATAGCCCTTCACGCCCCTCTCCACCCCCTGGTCGGAGTGTTCACATTTCATGCGGGATTTGGCCGTACGCCCCGCTCGCACATGCGCAGAGACGCCTCTGCACATGCGCAGGCACAAAACATCGGCGGCACGAACGCAAGCGGATATTACCGCACCAACCAGAATAAGGGCCTTTATCTTCTGACAGCAATTCTTTAAAATGAAGTGCTATTTTTTTATTTCAAGGACACCATAACTTTCCAAGCTGCTTTCCTTCTTTTTTTTTGAAAAACATTTTTATTGTTTTTTTTTTTTTTTTTTCAATTATTCAGTACATAAGAAAGAGAATAAAATATACATATACATAAATTGCGAGACATAACCGCCATATGGTAATAGTTAGGTATATCTATGCAGCTCTTTGTTCGAAACATCAGGAGTTATGGGGAACATATCCCGATACATCAATATACACACCATCGCCAGAAAATTGTCATACTTGTGAAACTTATTTGTATTATAGTCAGAATGTTTACGATCAATTATGGGACCAAGTCTCATGGGGACCACATGGATTTTTAGGTATATTAATCCGAATAATTCACACTTTCGGTCTCACAAAACAGTATATCTTACTATCTTATCTATAAGTCTAACATGGGAAACGGGGTGGGAGAGTGTTGGGAGGGTAGGGGAGGGGGGGGGGGGAGACGTCAGACAGTAGCCAAATTAAGCAAAGAGTCCTTATCTAAATTATCCGTTTGGAAGATTCTAATGTCGTGATTCTTATCTTCTTGTTGCCAAAGAAAACGTGGGTGGCATCGCCAAATTAGTTTAATTCAGGTGGATAGTTGTCTGAGCAAGTACCAGGTCGTAGTCTCAAACATTTTTTGGATTCTATTTTGTGTTAGTTGGTCTAAGCTGCTGATGTAGAGCCCCCATTTTTTATAGAAGCGTTCTGCTCCTTTCTCAAGATCAGCTCTCAGAGCCTGTCTCTCATAGAACAGTGTGTTTAAGATATTTTGCTTTAACTCCATGATGGACGGGGAAGTCCTATGAATCCAATGTGTTAATATAAATTTTTTTGCAATCGTTAGTATAATAGTAAGAGTCGGGATGATCCGGGCCTTGTTTGGACCAAGGTCCCAATCTCTAAAATATAGGAATAAGCATGCAGTCGGTTGCTTTCGGAGTCTCAGAGAGTATGTAGAATTGACAAAATTTATTACCTTGTCCCAGAAGGTTCTGGTTTTTCTGCATTCCCAGAAATTGTGGAAATACGAGGCATTTGTTTTTTGACATTTATAACAACTTCCCGTATCACTGGGGACAAAATGTGCCCTCTGGACCGGAGCTATGTATGCCTTATTTAAAAATTTTGTGTGTGTCTCTTGTAAAGCAACCGACTGCAAGTGTTTCATGGTGACTGGGAGTTTTTTAAGTATAGTAGGTAAGGGTGACAGGTCTGGGATATCTTTTGTCCATTTAGTTTGGAGTTGTTGGTATTGTGCCTCTTTATCTGTCGCTATTAGGGCAGAATATAAATATTTGATTCTATATCCCAGTATACAATCTGGCCTCAATAGATCTGAAATTGGGTCCACGTCTGCTTCCCCGCCCATTGGTTTTAGGTGTGTTTGCGCGAAGTGTCTCGACTGGAGGTACATATAGAACTGTCGGTGGGGCAGCTCAAATCTCTCCTGCAACGTTGAGAATGGGAGTATTCCACCTCCTGGGTCAAATATTTTGCGTATGCATGTGATGCCCTTGTCTCTCCAGCCGAGAAACTCTGCACCTTCCAGACCAGGGGGGAATAAGGGGTTACCCCAGAGGGTGGTAAATGGTGAGGAGGTGAACCGTCTATGTATGGCCCTGTTGATTTGCCTCCAGGACCTGTAAGTCGCCTTGAACAGGATGGAATCTCTAATTGTCTTTGGGATAAGTCTCATTGGGGCATGTAGCAGAGCTGCCGGGGAATACTGATTAAATATTTGCTTTTCCAATGTGGGGATGGTATACTCTGATTTAGCGGTAAACCAGTCAGTGATATACCTAAAATGGGCTGCTTGTGAGAAGGCTTGTATATCAGGCATGCCAAATCCGCCATCTGATTTGCTTAGTTTAAGTCTACTAAATGGTATGCGGGCTTTTTTCCCTGCCCAAGCAAATTTGAGGTATAGGGTTTTGAGTTTCTGTAGGTCTGTGCTATGGATTTGAAGTGGCAACATCTGTAGAAGATAGGACAGCTTAGGGAAGGCTATTGTCTTGATTACAGTGATTCTGCCTGCCAATGACAAAGGTAATTCCATCCAACCTGAGAACAATTTGTCGACCGATATAATGGAGGGGGGAATGTTAGCGTTATAGAGATCTTTCAGTTTTCTTGGGATCAGAACTCCTAGATATTTGAGTGTGTGTGTGCATACAGTGAATTGCGAGGTATGTTGAGATGTGTCTGGTGTTGTGGAAAGGGTTGAGAGTGGTAACAGTCTGGATTTGTCATAGTTTACTCGAAAACCAGAGAAATGGGAAAAGTGTGATATAATATGTTGGATCGCTGGTATGGAGGTATTGGGTTTAGATATAAATAATAATATATCGTCCGCAAAGAGACTTAGCCTGACCTCGGAGGAGCCCACCCGCACACCTGTAAAGTCCTCAGAAGTTCTCAGTGCTATAGCTAGCGGTTCTACTGCCAGGGCAAACAGTAGGGGAGACAGGGGGCAGCCCTGCCTTGTCCCCCTAAATAGTGGTATGGGGCTAGACATATAGTTATTTGATAATATTTGGGAGGATGATCCCGAGTATAGTAGTTTGACTGTGCGGGTGAACTCCTCCGGCAGCCCGAACTTTTCCATCGTAAAGAATAAGTGGTCCCACGTAACGAGGTCAAAAGCCTTCTCGGCGTCTAAGGATAGTAGAGCGCAAGGCTCAGAGTTGTCTGTGGATTCCACCCACTGTATGACTGTTAATGCTTTACGCACGTTAAGTACAGAGTGCCTGCCCCATACGAATCCCGTTTGGTCGGGGTGAACCAGGGAGGGAAGTTTGAACTTGAGCCTGTCCGCTAGTAGTTTTGTAAAAATTTTATAGTCCGTGTTAAGGAGTGAAATAGGGCGATAGGAGCTTGGGAGTAGTGGGTCTCTACCGGGTTTATGAATAATTTTAAGAATGGCTGAATTGAAGTATAGGGGGGGGGAACCTTGTAGTATTAAATTAAATAGGGCCGCAAGTGGTTTGACAATCTTGGGAGCAAGTAATTTGTAATATTCATTGGACAGGCCGTCCGGGCCTGGTGACTTTCCTGTCTTAAGTGTCTGAATTGTGGCCAGAATCTCTTCTTCTGTAATAGTGGTTATCAGGGTATTGGATGAGTCAGTATCTAGAGTTGGGTGTGAGAGTGGTTCCCAAAATGTTGTTCTTTGTTGTTCATCTATGTGTGGCGGGGCATAGAGTGTCTCGTAAAACTCATGTAGTGTTTCAGTTATTTGTTGTCCGGAATGGATTACTGTGCTGTCTTTTCTGCGTAAGGCTTGTATGATCGAGGGGGGATGTTGTCCTGTAAGCAAGTTAGACATCAGTCGGTTAGAACTATTGCCGTATCTGTGGAATCTTGCCCGGGACAAGAAAGTGAGTTTGGACTCTAGTTGGACCAGTAAGGCATCAAAGAGTGCTTTCTGCTCAGTGTATTTGGTTTTATTTGCTAGGGTAGGAGAAGTCTGGAAATTGTGGTATGCCTCAGTAAGGCGTGACTGGGCTTCAATATATAGTTTTTGGGAATCTTTTCTGTGCTTGGCCGTGTAAGACATGATATTTCCCCTTAGGACAGGTTTGGAAGCCTGCCAAAATAGGGAGGGGGAGTCTTCCTCTGTTTGGGGATTATTGTTTGTGTAGTCCATCCAGGACGCTTCTAACATGTTGCGGAAAGATGGGGTATCTGTCAACTGGGATGGGAATCTCCACTGTTTAACTGGTCCCCTATCCACAGACGTTGCCACTGCCATCCAGCAGACACCATGGTCTGAAATTGTTATGGGTTCAAGTTCTGACCCCTCCACCCCAGGAAAAAGGGAAGAGGAAATCAGAACATAATCGATTCTCGAAAGAGTGCCATGTGCTGCCGAAAGGCAAGTGTATTCCCTTTCGATAGGGTGGCATGCCCTCCATACATCTATTAGTTGCAGCTGCGTGAGGAGGTATTGGATCCCATATTTGGGGTTAGTGCGCCTGGTAGAGGACACGGTATTTCTGTCTAAGGCAGCAGATGCCACTGAGTTAAAGTCCCCTGCTAGGATTATATTTTGGTGGGCGTAAGGAAGCAGTTTAGCCGTTAGAGTGATGAAAAATTGGCTTTGGTTTGTATTAGGTGCATAGATATTAACCATAATATATCTGGAATTGTTTATAGTTACATCTAGTATGGTATAGCGTCCCTCAGGGTCTACCTGTGCTGAATGAGTTGTTGTTGGAATGTTTCTTCTAATCAGTGTGACCACCCCTCTAGCTTTCGAATTGTATGGGGCTGAAGATAATACAGCCCATCCCAAGGTATTTAGTTTTAGGATCTCCGCAGGGACCAGATGGGCTTCCTGGATAAATACTATGTCTAGGGCCAGTTTGGATAGGTATAGTAGTATTTTTTTACGCTTGGCAGGGGAGTGAAAGCCCCCCACATTAATCGTACCAACCTTAATGCATGTCATTTGTCAGTCGGGAGGGGAAGGCAACTTACAGGTCCTGGAGTCCACCACGTCTTCTGATCTTAACATTATAAGCTTAGTTGTGAACATGAACATTCTACGGATAAAAATTATGACATTAGACACAATCTGACACAAGAGGGGAAACAACATGAGGGTAAAAAAGGGGATTATCAAAATGATCGTGCCAGCAAGATGGCCAGCGAGAGGCCCCCTCACCGTCTTCATCTTGCTGGAGACAAACCAATAAACAGACAGACAAACAAACATATAAACACATATACAAATATAGCAATCTATAGTTAAGTAACCTCCGGGAAGTGGCAGGTGTGGCAAGATCAGGCAGGCGCCCCAAGATCCGAGCCAGCAGACCATGGGCCTCTTCTGCCTCATTACGGTGGTACTATATGACACCTATTTAGGTGTCGATTAGGGCTTTCGCCCGCCATTCCAGACCCGGTAAATTATCAATGTATTAATTTGCTTAATCTGTACTCCTAGCAAACCTGTTTCTATTTAAACGTGTGCGGAAAAAACAAAATACTATTATCTAAATAATGTTCAGTCGGGGAAGGGGGGGGAGGGGGAATTTCCCCAACCTCCCCCCCCCCCCACCCCGACATCTCAGCACCAGAACAGTGTTATGCAAGTTTTCAACATCTCAATTCAATTAACTTCTAGATCTCAACAACACTTAGCATTGGATGACCGATGAACCCTAAAAGGAAAAAAGTCCTAGGCTTCATTATTTTCATCAGCAGGCTGGTCTTGGGAAAACAAAGATGGAGAGGGTGGCCCGGTGTTCTCTTCTTGTAGGAAGGACTCCGCGTCCTTTACTGTGGAGAAGTCTTTAAACGTTGAACCAGAGAACAGACGGAGCCGGGCCGGGTACATCAGGGCAAATTTTCGGTTACTCCTTGCCAGGCGTGAACATAAGGGGGCAAACTCCTTCCTCGCCCTGGCGACCTCAGCCGAGTAATCTTGAAATATGTATAGTTTTGTATCATTCCAGGTGAGATCTCTTTTGCGTCGGGACGCTGTCCACAACGCCTCTTTATGGACAAAGTTCAAACATCGGAATATAACAGGGCGTGGGCGGGAGTCAGTTGAGGGTCTCTGCGGGCCTATTCTGTGAGCTCTTTCGACGGTCATTCCCTCACATTCCTCGGAAATTCCTAGGAGCTCAGGGAGTGTGGTCTGGATAAAGATAAAGAGGGCCTGTCCCTTCAGAGACTCAGGGAGTCCCACCACTCGCAAGTTATTCCTACGGGATCGGTTTTCAAGGTCATCTAGTTTGGCCTGGATCTAAAACTGTGTTTTCTGCATAAGCGTCGTCTTATCTTTTAACTCTGCGACGTCCTGGAAAACTTCTCCCACCACTTGTTCAGTGGTGGTGAGTCTCTTAGATATCTGCTTGTACTGTGACTTTAAGTCTTGCACTGCCTGTGTCACCTTGTTTGCATGGGCCTCCATTATGGGGCTGATTGTGTCCTGGATGGCTTTCACCATAGCGGAGTATGTTATAGGGGGCTCCTGTTGTTGATGGGGAAGTGGTAGTGGGGATGCACCTGTAGATCGGGGGGGGTTATCGCCAGGACTAGAAAGGGCAGGGGATCCAGGGTCTGGTATCGAGGATAAGTCCTCGCTTGTGGGTAGTGGTGCAGGGATCAGAGTCTCCAGAGTGTCTGCCCCTTTCCTCCCTCTGCCAGTGGGCTGTGGCTGCTTGTTCTGGGGCTGAGTAGCCAGGGCGGGCGCCATCTTGTCCCTAGTGCTGCGACTAGAGGAACGGTGCCTAGGGGTGTCCTCAGAAACTGGGGTCCCCTGTGTCTTATCGGGTTTGATGGTCGCCATTATAGCTGGGCTGTTATAATATTCAGCCAGGGGATGAGGGGAGTGAGATGGCTAGGCCTGTCTCTCCCAATGGCTTGGCGATGGGAGGTGGAGGGGGAGTCAGGAGGGAGCAGTAATGGTGTGTCCTCTGCACCTAGATTACTCACAGTCAGATGTGTCGTGGCTGGGGAGCTTGGAATCACAGGTGTGTTTCCTTCCAGGTCTCCCTGCAGTGCTGCGTGCGGGGCGCCTCCGCGTCACCGGTGTTGTAGGTGTGGGCGGTCAGGCACAATGGCGGGCGATCGCGGGGAGCTGTTCTCCAGTGCCCTTCCTATTCAGGGCTGCTGGGCTGAGGGGTTGAGGTAGGGCAATCGTTCGGGGTGCCCAGCCAGTAGTGTCCGTTCCCCCCGTCTGTGTCCTCAGCGAGGCAGCCGCCGCGTCTTCAGGTCACGTGGACGCGGCTTCCTGGAATCAATGGCGGCTTGCGGGAGGGAGCCGGGATCGCGGCGTCAAGGCGGCTGGAGCGTGCCTCAGGCGGATCAGGTAGGCAGCGGGGGTCGTCTCGGGGTGTTCAGCGGGGTGTTAGGCAGGTCTGCTAGGATGCCTGCGGGTCCGGTCCGGTGATGGTAAGGCTGGGAGGCACGGAGCTCTAAGCTAGAGCAGCTTGCTCCTCCAGCTCCGGAACCGGAAGTCATCTTCCAAGCTGCTTTCAGTTGGCCAAGAGAATGAATCAAAAATTGTAGTGCATTTCTCAATTTCTTGCATGGTGAGAAAAGATATAAAAGATATTTTACTGCATTTTCAATTAAATTTTCCTTGTTCATTTGGACAGAAGATGCTGCTGCATTACTTGCACCGTGCAGCTGCGCATCTTGATACTTTCCAGTTACAGTAGTAGCATTCAGAAACTTTTCTTCGTAACCTCCATTGGAAGATTTAAGTGATAAAAGAGATGAGATTGTGTTTTTAACATGCATCTCTACTGTGCTCAGAAAAAGCTCCAGGTAGTCCAGCATAAAGTGCAGCATGTGCACAAATTTGTAATCTGTGAGTTTTTTCAACAATCCTTTGGCAACTGATGAAGCGGTATCATTATGTTCTGCTGCAACACTTTCCAGATGAATGGTGACACACTTCCAATCTGTAACAAGGGCTGAGAGAGCACCCACCTTGCTTGCAACCCATCGTACATCATGCAAGTATTGAAACTTTCTAATCTTGAGTTCCAGGTTTTCAGCAACAGTTTTTAATTCTCGCCTTCTTTTTGGAGACTGCTGATAGAATTTATACAGCGTCTTCAAGACCATGTCAATGTCCTGCATGTACTTCACATGTTTGACGGAAGATAGAACACTGAAGTTTAATCTATGTGCAATACAATGGACACCAATAACATGTTTCACTTTTTGCTTAGTTTTCTGTACCAGCCCGTTTTCTGCACCGATCATGTTTGCGGCACCGTCCGTTACAATACCAATTAGTAGTTGATCATAGAACAGTGAGTTTAGACGCCCAAGTTTTTCTAGTTCCTTCTCCATTGTATTTATGTAGCCTTCTGATGTAGCACTTTCAAGAGGAACAACTGACAAAAAGGTTTCACATACAGATTTGTTCTTGATGTATCTCACATACAGGATTAACTCTTCAACATCATTATTATCAGTTGATCCATCAATAGTACAGTAACATATTAAGCTCCTTTTAGTTCAGAAATGAAACTATCCTGAATAACGTTTGCAATGGAATAGATAAATTATTTACATCTTTTGTCATTGCCATATTCATTTGTTGTTTCAACCCCCAATTTTCTTGTCAACTTCAGTAAATTCTCAAAATCAGAAAAGGGCTTGTTATTTTTTGCTATGTAGTAGGCCACATCAAAAATCATTTGTAATTGCTTAAACATATTTTTATCCATTTTCTTTATGCATGCAGTCTAAGGAGTAGCTTCTGGAGCAAGTTGCGCATCTCAAGCTTTTACACACTTTTGATGCTGGTATGATTTTTGATGCTTTCGAAAGCTGTCCATCTTGAATGGCCCTGAATAACCCTGGACTATCTTTGAATTTCCATCTGCCATTTCAGGAAATGAGACACATAGATCACATTTTGCAATACCAGTAGTCTGATCATAGATCCGTCATGGAAGTTCCTTGCACCATTCGGTTTTGAATTTGCTTCTCCTCAAGGGTTGAACCAGAACTACAGGAGTAGAGGTTGTAGTAGAAGTTGTGCTTGAGCTATTTTCAAAACTTGTTCGGTACTTGTTTCCTAGAACGGCCACAATCGCGGGCATCGTGTACCTTTAAGTTAAGGTACACAAAGCCCGCGATGGACCCGATTTCCTTTGAAATCAGGTCCATTTTGCCGGCAAAGGGAAAATCGCGGGCATCGCGTTGGTCGCGACCATTAACATTGGCCCCGACGCGACCGGCGCGATGCCCGCGATTTTGCCATAGGCTTCAATGTTAAAATATTTTTTAACATTGAAATCGGGAGCATCGCGTCGGTCTTGTGCCATTATAATGGCACAAGATCAGATGGACTTGATAAAGTCCATCTCACATAGTAAAAAATGTGAAATGGGCCAATATGACCCATTTCACATTATATATGGCCCCGTCGTCACCCCACTATTGACGTGAACCCGAAGCGTGGCAAGCGCAGAGAGCCCGCAAGGGGCGGCGGTGCGCGTCCTCCGACCTTTTCATTCCCCTACTATCCACATCGGCGTGGAGTTGAGAATATATAGTGTGGCGAGCGCAGCGAACCACCGAGCCCGAAGCGTGGCGAGCGCAGCGAGCACCGCGAGGGTCCGCTATACCTGTGAAGTTATACGCGTCCCCTCGTGGGGCTCGCTACGCTCGCCAGGCTTCAGGCTCGGTGGCTCGCTGCGCTCGCCACACTTTATATTCTCAACTCCACGCCGACGTGGATAGTAGGGGAATGAAAAGGTCGGAGGACGCGCACCGCCGCCCCTTGCAGGCTCGCTGTGCTCGCCACACTTTGGGTTGTCGTCAATCGTGGGTGGGGTTTACGCTGTAAAATTGGGGGTCTAGGGAATATTTTACATTGAATCCAATGTAAAATCGGGACCCTATTCACATTTGATTCAATAAAAAAATCGGGTCGGTCGCATCACATGCGTCCAAATCACATGCGATGCGACCGACGCGATTTTTCCGACACGACCACCCCGATGGAAATCGGGGTGGCCGTGCTAGGAAACAAGTACCACTTGTTCATGTCGATGCCTCATTCTGCTCATCGCAGCTAGTGGAACATACGGGTCTTTCTTCTCTCTCTGTACGTATGTGTCTTTCTTCTCTCTCTGTTCGTATGGATCTTTCTTCTCTCTCAGTTGAGTCTGAATTTACTGCAGAAGGCTTAGTAAAAAATGTGTCAGTTGTGACTGTTTTGGATTTTCAGGAATACCAGTGTTTTTTCCATGTGTACTATTTAAAAAATAAAAAAAACAGAAAAATTATAACTGATCTATACAGAAACGTATGGGTCTGTAAGTGTGCTATGCAAGGTTCCACTGTGCAATCACTTAAGGCCTTTGGTATTTCTGTGCCGCCGAGGTTCTGTAGATGGTGGCCTTGGGATGATGCTGCTATGCAGTTGGTTGTATTCCAACAAGCTTCAGAGGGCTCAGGGGGTATGCAGTCCTGTCTGTGGTGCCGACCATTCCAATGACAGAGAGAGTATTTGAACATTCACATCAGTCCCTGCCACAGTGGAGCTTACAATCTATATTCCCTACCACATGTACACGCACACACAGACATTCTAGGGTTAACTTTGTGAGCAGCCAAATAACCTACCAGTATATTTTTGTATTTGTGGGAGCACCCAGAGGAAACCCACGCAAGTATGAGGAGAATATACAAACTCTGCACAGTTAGAGCCATGGTGGGAATGGAACCCAAGACCTAAGTGCTGTGAGGCTGTAATGCTAACTTTTACACCCTATAGCACAAGTATAGCTCTTTTCTGCATAATAATTATTTGACTGCCACACCAAATGTATAGGGATACATGCACAGGTGGATTTAAAATGGCGGGCCACCAAACACAGATATGCTGTTTAGTAAGGAATATAATTTCTGATCATCAACTGCAGTCAAACAATTAATTATTATTCACAGAAGAGCAATATATACTGCATTTCTAGAATAAAGCCAGTAACTGGATAATTTCAACTAAAATGTAGTTGACATTATCCAGTTACTGACTTTATTCTAGAAATGCAGTATGTATAGCTCTTTTCAGAATTGCAGTGGGATAAGTGTTTGAACAATGGCAGTTTGCAAAACCGCACCATAACAACCTATGTTTAGTAAATGAACCGCGATAGTCCCTTTCAATATATCACATTTAAAAAAAACATCTGCTCATTGTCATTATACCAGCTCCTGTGTTTTCACCTGATGAGGACGGAATCGGTACATCTGCCAGACCAGACTTAGGTCTACAGTCATTAGGTCGACCCTGGAAGGTCGACTGGCCCCAAGGTCAACAGGGTTAAAAGTTGACATGGGTCAAGGTCGACATGACTTAAGGTCGACATGGGTTTAGGTCAACAGTCATTAGGCCGACATGAGTTTTTCACTCATGTCGGCACACAGGCACACATGTAATCTCCCCCAGCAGTGACACCCAAATAATGGGGCAGATGTATGAACCAGCGTTAAGTGCAAAAATGCACTTAACGCTGGTTAACTGGGGGGGGATTACTATTTCCCTAATGTATCACTAGCGCACCTAACGTGCGCTAGTGACAGCCCGCCGAGTTACGCTCGGCGGGGCTGTCCCCTGCAATCCCCCCCAGGGATTAACGGCCGGGGCGATGTATTAACAGCCTTCAAGACGTTAATTAAGCTCAGGGCTAGCGTTGTCCTATCCCCCACTGTGGGGACAACGCTAGCCCTGCGTCTGGCTTGGGCTGCGCTGGAGATCTTGCGGTTTTAGTGAGATCTCGCGCATGCCCAGAAAGCCGGCCGGGGGGGGGGGGGACTGCGAGTGCGCATGTGCGGGGCGGCGAGGGAGCCGATAAGGAGAGCCATTTTCCCCAGCGTGAACGGCTCTCCTTATCGGCTCCCTCGTCACCCCGCACATGCACACTCGCAGTCCCCCCCCCCCCCCCCCCTGGCCGGCTTAATACATCTGCCGATAATGTTTGCCCACTTCTCCACGTTATCCTGGAGAAGCGGGACTCGTTATTCGCCAAACGTTATAGGCAGAATAATACATCTGCCCCCAGCCAGGGGCGTAACTACAACTCTGTGGGCCCCATAGCAAAATCTTGAAAGGGCCCCCCCAATGTTCCTACAATTTCCCTGAGGGGAGCAGGTGAGCGAGAGAAAGAGGGTGTAAGGGGGGGAATTAGAGTGAGAAAGGGAGGGAGGTGGGGGGCCAGGGTGAGAGAAAGGATTTCCTGGAAAAAGAGGGAATGAGAGAGGGAGTAAGATAGAGAGAGAGAGAGAGAGAGGGCCAGATGTACTAAGCTTGAAAAGTGATAAAATGAAGAGTGATAAACCACCAACCAATCACCTGCTAACTGTCATGTCACAAGATGTATTTAAAAAATGACAGGTAGGAACTGATTGGCTGGTGGTTTATAACTCTCCATTTTATCACTTTTCAAGCTTAGTACATCTCGCCCATAGAGAGAATGTCAGAGAGAAATGGATGAGAGGGGGGAGAAATATGAAATCAGGGAGAAAGAGGGTGTCATAGAGAGGCAATGGCAGCGTCCATGAGTGAGAGAGGCAGGCAGGGGGCACAACACAAGTACAGTATAGGTGGGATTGCACTATTGAGAAAGAGGGAAGGGAGAGGGAAGGGGGTAATAGAGGGGGAGGATCTCGCATGCTGAGGCGGGAGGAGCAGCGGCGTAGCTTTGTTTGGGGCGCCCCCCCGCCATTAATGGGGGGGCGCCCCCCCTGCCCGCCCGTCCGGCCGCCCCCCCGTGCCTGCCCCCTCCCCCCATGCTTACCTGTCCGCGCGTCCCGGCTCCCCTCCTGGCTTCAATAAATTCTATGCAGACGGACCACGATAAAATGGCCGCCCCCATACCGCAGACAGTTTCAGAGAACAGTCTGCTTTATGGGGCGGCCATTTTATCGTGGTCCGTCTCCATAGCATTGATTGAAGCCAGGAGGGGAGCCAGGACGCGGGGGGATTACTATAGCACCGCAGCCCCCCCCGGCGCCCCCATATGGACAGCGCCCCCCCCCGTGACCGCGGGGGCTGCGGTGCTATAGTCATACCTCCCAACTGTCACGATTCCGTCGGGACAGTCCCGATTTTCGGGTCCTGTCCCGACGTCCCACCCGCGGCAGGCATTGTCCCGCTGCGGGGGGTGGCAGTTGGGAGACCCCCCAATCTAGTAGAATAGACGCTGTGCGCATGCGCACAGCGTCTATTCTCGTATGAAAATGAGGTCGCGGCTAATTAGCATAAGCCGCGCCCTCATTTGCATACGCCCCGCCCCTTTTCAGGCGCTCGCGTGGCTTTGCCGCGCGAGTGTCCCTATTTCATCCGGACACAAGTTGGGAGGTATGCTATAGTTATGCCACTGGGGAGGAGGCTAGAGGGTAAGGATGTCACATTATGATAGGATATGGAACAATAATACAGAAACTGCAATATGAAAATGGCAGAGGCATTTATACAAACAGAGGCAGGAGGTGAGAGATATGCAAAGTAGAGGGAAGAGGCAGAGAGAAGCTGTCACACAGAAGAGATGGGGGAGAGAGACAGCTGTCACACAGAAAGGGGGATACAGTGTTTCATGGGAATTTGTCACAGGAATGAGATAGGAAGTGACAGAACCGGAGACTGGCCAGGACATAGAGAGAAGGCAGCTGCAGCGCCCACTACTGTGAGGTGCAGCTAGCCTTGCTTGTGTCTGGTCCCCGCCTCCTTTCCTAGCACTGGCTGGAGGGGAAACTGAGTGCCAGCCCCAACTCGGTGATACACCGGACTGCTAATAGAAAAAAATGAAAACATAATATTATTTAAAGGGGTGCAGGGCCCTCGGGGCCCCTAGCGGCCGGGCCCCATAGCAGTTGCATCCCCTGTACCCTCTATAGTTACGCCACTGCCCCCAGCAGTGACACCCTGCACCCAGCAGTGATACCCATATTATGCACCCAGCAGTCACACCCATATAATGCCCCAGCAATGACACACATGTAATCCCCCACAGTGCTGGCAGCAGCATGTGTCCTCCTGAGTCCTGACTCCTGCGTGATTCACACCGGGGCTGGTCACTAGATAGTGACGTTGAGCCCCGGCAGCAATAGAGAGGGGAGGGGGGCTGGAACAGCTGGACGGCGCATACAGTAAAGGCCCCCATACACTAGGGCAACTTGTCCTAAGGACAAGTCAGCACCAATTTTCCCTGAGCTTCCCCGGCAGCTCCCCGGGGGAGCTTGATAAGATTTGGCAATTGATGTGCCATTTTTTACATGTGATAAATCAGATGCGATTTATCACATGTAGAAATCCGGGGAGCTGCAGGAGAACTAGCGGTCTGTGGGAGCAGGGACTGGTCCGAGGGGGGGGCGCGGCAGGAGTAGACTGAGAGTGGGTACCATTCCAGGGAGAGGCAGGAGCAGGCTGGGAGTGGGGACCGGTCTGGGGGAGCAGGCAGGGAACGGGGACCGCGGCGCAGATGCAGAGCAGAGAGACCGGGGGCGCGGCGGGAGAATAGAAGAACTCAGCCAATCAGCGGCCACCCAGTCTTTTGAATAGGATGGTTTCTATTCTCCTGCTGCTCTGCGGTCTCCCACTATCCTCTGCCCTGCCAACTCTTTGAGTCTGCTGTATAGACTGTGTGAAAGTTGATAGTGATCTCTGCATGTATAGGCAGTTGTAACCCTTCTGAAACTGTCAAATTTGTAAGCTGTTGTTATGGGTACCACGGCTCGCCTGGTATTTTCTACGTACGATAACGTAGTGAAATCGCATCGCATGCGCTTTTTACATGACATGTGATCTAAAGCGATTTTCCATATTTTCATATATTTCAGTAAACGTTACAGCTCTTAGTTAACACATGTCGTCTTTACTGTCTCAGATGTATGATATGGCTGGTGTGAATGTGTTCCTAAAACAACCCCACTATGCACGCCACGCGGCGGAACGCGTCCTCCGACCTTTTCATACCCCCACTATCCATGTCGGCGTGGAGTCGATTTTATATAGTGTGGCGAGCATAGAGAGCCACCGAGCCCCGCGAGGTGACGCGCATTACTTTACATGTTTTACGCATCCCCTCGATGGGCTCTCTCTCGCTGTGCTCGCCACGCTATATAAAATAACCTCCATGCCGACGTGGATAGTGGGGGTATGAAAAGGTCGGAGGACGCGTTCCGCCGCCGCTCGCCACGCTTCGGGGTGCGTGGATACTGAGGGTGACGCAATGGCATAGTAAGCACCCATCACATCACATGGCATGGGTGCTTATACAATGAAATATCGCATTTGGTGCCATGCGATCCTATGCAATATTTCATTGTATAAGCAGGCCTGTGCACTTAATATGGACATCGCAGAATAGCCCACTAAGCTATTTACTTAGTGGGCACCGTGCTAGGAAACAAGTACCGGAACTTTTCTTTAATGCGATTCACAAGACTCTCCCCAAAGAAAAATTATTATGAGTCTGCAGTTAATTAAAATTGCTAATTATTATGAGTCTGGCCTCTTCACTTTAAATGTTATCAATATACCATATACCAATATACCATTCATTTTAGGAATGCTTGATGACAAGCGGGTTAAAGGTGAAATGTGACATGGAGAGCTTTGATTAAATATGACCCTTTCACTCTGGAATGGGTTATATTTGGTATCCCATCTAGGCTTCAACAAAACTTCTTCTGGCACTTAGCTCTTCTAATTAAAAAGCTATCTTTCCGAACTGGATCCACCTTGGTATTCATGGATGCTCCTTATATGAAGAGAAGTGAAACATATCATAGGAAGAGTTTGGGTATAGACAATGGAATAGATGTATAGAACCATCAAGAGAGATAGGCCCTTATTTTGACCGCTTCACTCGGACCTGAATTCTCCCAGTAATGTTGTGCATATACGCATGCGCAGAACCATTTCTGCCCACGTCTGTATGCAGGGAGCAAGCAAACTTGGCGAAAAGTCCAGTCACTATGTGTTCGCTCCTGGCCTTCCGAGCAGGGGGTGTTGAGGGGCATTGTGGCCTGATCAGTGTCATTACCATATGCGCACGCCCAGGGCCGGTGCTAGGGGGTTCGGCACCCTCCTGCAAACTATAAATTTGCGCCCACCCAAACTTTACAAAGGGAGGGGTGTGGCCACACAATAATGCTCCCACTCCAAATGACACCACACAGTAGCACAATCTTATTCACCTAACACAGCACCAGTGCAGTAACTAGCCATTTTGGTGACACGTGTGAAAAAACAGGGACAGTGCGCGCAAAATTGTAGAAGCGTGGCTTCATGGGGAATAGAAGCGTGGCTTCATGGGGAATTGGCGTGGTCACATAAAAGTACCAATAACACCATAATCCCCATAACACATTATGCTTCACACCTCAAAGCCCATAACACATTATAGTAACCACACACAGTAATTCACATTATTCGTAATGCCACACATCATGATGCCCCTTGCACAATATGCAGAACACCATAATGCCCATTACACATTATGCCACACACTGTAATTCCCCTTAAATATTATGCCATGCACTATAATGCCCATATGACATTGACACATATTATGCTACACATAATGCCCCGAGTACTCCTGCATATGCCCACATTTGTAGCATTGCTTATTCATAACACCCACAGCAGTTGCGAAAAGTAGTTGCTCTGCTTACAAGTAGTGCCCACAGCAGTTGCCGACATTAGTAGTGCTGCCTCTACACGTGCCTACACCAGTTGCCGACATTAGTAGTGCTGCCTCTACACGTGCCCACACCAGTTGCCGACATTAGTTGTGCTGTCTATACACATGCCCACAGCAGTTGCCGACATTAGTAGTGCTGCCTCTACACGTGCCCACACCAGTTGCCGACATTAGTAGTGCTGTCTATACACGTGCCCAGACAAGTTGCTGACATTAGTAGTGCTGCCTCTACACGTGCCTACACCAGTTGCCGACATTAGTAGTGCTGCCTCTACACGTGCCCACACCAGTTGCCGACATTAGTAGTGCTGTCTATACACGTGCCCACACCAGTTGCCGACATTAGTAGTGCTGCCTACACACGTGCCCACACCAGTTGCCGACATTAGTAGTGCTGTCTATACACGTGCCCACACCAGTTGCCGATATTAGTAGTGCTGCCTACACACGTGCTCACACAATTGGTGGCATGCGCAATCCATTCACTAGGCAGGGTTTGGTACATTCGCTTTGGCCCGTGCACGGGTCTGAGCGAAGCAATCAAAATAAGGGTCATAATGTAGAAAGAGAGAGAAAGTACCAACAAATCAGCTCCTGTAATTTTCAAGCACAGCCTTTAAAATACCAGTACTGTAGCTGATTGATTAGTTTTTCTCTCTTTCCACTTTGTCCAAGCTTTGATAAATCACCATTGTTTGAAAATGAAAAGCAGATGGCTTTTGATATGGCTCAATATTTTTCTGTCAGTTTCTGTGAGCTATCCAAGATTCTGTTTCTGGTCTCGGACTCTCTGGTGGCCTCCTGTGGTTAGTCTGTGCTACTGCAGCTCTAGCCTGATTTAGCTCAATATCTGGTCCATACACATCTATTCCATAGGGTTTATAGGGATGCTCAGACATATGCTTACTTGGAGTCGCTGTGGATCCTCATATAATGGTTTCCTTTTTAGATCCTCAAATTCAGAAAAACCACTCTGAATATTCCACAATACCAATTTATTGTTAAAAATTAGATAAAAAGTTAATTTTTTGGCGGAGAGGGGATCATTCTGGCATCGGCGGAGAGGCGCTCCATCTTTTTCAGACGAAGGAGCATCTCAGGGGTTCTGTAGCGTGTGCGTCTCCTTTCCAAAGTGGGGGTGCGGACGCAAGTGCGTCTCATTGACAATGAAGGAGGCATTTGCCAGTGCTCCATGTTACATACTAGCAAATGCCTCCTTTTGAAACCCCCACTATCCACGGCAGCCCAAAGTGTGGTGAGCACAGCGAGCCCCGCGAGGGGCTGCGGTATGCATCCTCCTGACTTTTTCATACCCCCACTAACCACGTTGGCGTGGAGTTGATTTTATAAAGTGTGGCGAGCGCCGACGTGGATAGTGGGGGTATCAAAAGTTCAGTAGGATACGTAACGCGTCTACTTGCCACGCTTCGGGCTGGTGTGGATAGTGGGGGTGTTTCAAGAACACATTCACACCTGCCATATCATACACCTGAGACAGTAATAACAACATTTGTTAACTGGTAATTTGATTTTAGTTAAAATTAAAAAGAATAATCTAGGAAAAATGATTAAATGACAATACAATGAATAACAAGATGAAAAAAGACACCAAAAATTTGAAAAAGTCATTCTTCGGAAACTGCACTGGCAGAAACAGCAGCCGAAGTCGACGCAGCAGCCGAAGTCGATGCAGTTTCCTCTGCGGTGTCACCTTTCTATGCCTGGGGGAGCAGGGTCAGCGCGTGCAGGATGCGCTGGAAGGGTCTTCCTCCAGATGAACTCCTGCAAGTAGGAGTCCAGCTGATGGCGCGCAGTCCCCCTTTGGCGCTTATTACTATTGGAAGTCTGATCTGCCAGTCACTCAAGGCAGTCCCATTGGGAGGAGTTTCCTCTTTCTGGGATGCCTCTCAGCCCCACAAACAGGTTCTGCGCATGCGCAGTAAGCAGACGACACTTTGCATGCACTGGACTTGGGAACCTGATTAAGCCTCTGGGGGCTGCTGCAAAGGCAGATCATGGTCTTAGGCCAGCGCATGCGCAGTATGTATGAAGTTACTGCCCCTGTGCTGGACCCGTGTAGGCGACCGGTGGCTGGGACCGGCAGCGGGGAGCACAGCAGAGGCGGAGGGGGGACCTGCATCGCAGCAGCCCTCCTCCTCCGCAAGGGTAAGAGCCGCCACTGCACCCAGTACACACAGCACCATGCTACACCCCCACCCGATATTACACCCCTACACAAAGCACCATATTACAATGTAGACAACTCCCATATTACACACAGCACCGTGGGCCTTATTCTAGTTCACTCTTTCTGACAAAATCCTTCTTAGATGGACAAAACAATGTGCATGCGTACAGTTTGCTCGTATGCAAGCAAAAGGCCGTGCCACGATGAAATCCCGCTACTATTTTTGTTCGCTGGCCATTCGCAAGGTGAGTACAGGTGGTGGAACTCAGTTCCCATTTACACCACTTTAACCCCTGGTTGGAACATTTCAATATAATTTGGTAGAATAATTGATTTGATAGTATTTGATTGAAAGAAATACCACAATCACACTATACTGAAGTTGAGAACAAGCATTTATATTTATCAGTAAATACAATTTGTGATATTATTGATTACAAAACATGGTGTCCTTAAATATATTCCATATAAGAAATAGAAAACAGACACACCATCCACTGACCAGACTTCGCTAGTTGTGCATGTATGCCTACTTCTGCCCGCCGTTCCCTATGCACAAAACCTTTGTACTGCACTGGGGTTCCTTTGGCATTAATGATGAAATAAAGCATTTACTATCTAATCAACTTTATGTTAACCTAGATCAGGGGTGGGGAATCTTTTTTGTGCCATGGGCCGTTTGTATGGGGAAAAAATCCTTTGGGGGCCATATATAAAAATGTATCTTACAAATTGTCCTGCTGCAGCCCTCCCACGCTCCGGCGACTGCCGCTGAATAGGACTGACAGTCCCTGGCTGCTGTTGATTAAGAGGAATATCGCAAGAATTACCGACCTCTCACGAGAATTCCCCTGCAAAGCTGCTAGGCGGGTCACTCAAACCGGCTACGGGGGCCGCATACGGCCCCCGGGCCTGAGGTTCCCCACCCCTGACCTAGATAAACAGGAGATACAGTGGCTGGCATGTGGATGATAAGGGCCAGAGTTCGCCCTTTGATCACCAATTACTGCAGGTGTGTTAATCATTGACACTGTACCAAGATTGTCACTATCAAATAAAACTAAAAAGAAATGTCTCTCCATGTTTTATAACACGACACATCCAAGAATGATATTCAATTATGGGACCTGTAGTCAAACTGATACCATGACCAGAAATCCATAGGTTGATTGTTGTTACAGACAGACAGATCCGGCTAGAACAAACAAAGCGTGACTGTAATGTATCAGACTTCAGGCTGACCGCAGACAGCAGGGTGACATCAGCCTGATCACATGATGAGGCTGCCGCAGAGGATCTCTGGGTAAAGATCAGGAAGTGAGTGCCAGTGTCAGTGACTCTCTTGCCAGGCAGTGTCAGGACTAAGCACAGAAGCATCTAACCGCTGTTGGTCCTTGGTGAATGTGAGGGAATTTTCCTGTCCATACGAAGCCTGTGGCACAAGGTCACTATTATGCCTGTACTATGTATACATTATTTATGCAGATAGTTTTACGTGCATACTGTAGTTGCAGTTCTATAAAAAGCCTGCTGACCGTGCACTCT
Organism: Crinia signifera; assembly: GCF_055691185.1. Taxonomy (NCBI): domain Eukaryota; kingdom Metazoa; phylum Chordata; class Amphibia; order Anura; family Myobatrachidae; genus Crinia; species Crinia signifera. The sequence continues at coordinate 82,714,313 of NC_139226.1, forward strand.
AATAACCTGTATTGTAATGCTCTGGGTAAACTTTGGCACGCACTGCATATATTGTATTGCATTTCATTTCATTCCATTCATATACACGTGTTCCTAGAAATCTATGCTACTGGCGATCTGTAATTTTTCAGAGAGGATTAATGTGAGAAAAGTTCAGAACTATATCAATGTTCTTTCTCTGATGCTGGTATTTGGTTATTGCACACTGGTGTCTGTCCCTCTTTAGGAGGGACAGTCCTTCTTTGGTTCCCAGCTTCAGCTTCTATTATATTTTTACTGTTTTTAATATAGGATTTATTTTTACATTGTTTGTCACTTTACATTGTTTTGTTGTCTTCTCTTTATGTAGTTTGTATATCTTTTAATGGATATTTAGTATTTTTATTTTAAATCTGAAAAGCTGTGTACACAATTTTGACTAGATAGTCAAAATTGCACAGTGTAAAGGGGCATACACATGGGGGGATTTTAAGAATTTAAGCATGGATCGCGCAGTGTGTCTACCTTCAAGCAATGACTAAGGCCCTTATTCAGATCTGCTCGCAGTACAAATTTGTTCTCAAAATGGACAAAACCATGTGCACTGCAGGTGGGGCAGATGTGACATGTGCAGAGAGAGAGAGTTAGATTTGTGTGAGTTATTTTGTTTCTATGCAGGGTAAATACTGGCTGCATTATTTTTACACTGCAGTTTAGATTTCAGTTTCAACACACCCCAGCCAAATGTAACTCTCTCTCTGCACATGTTGCATCTGCCCCACCTGCAGTGCAGCATGGTTTTGTCCATTTTGAGAACAAATTTGTACTGCGATCAGATTTGAATAAGGGCCTAAGTGCGGTCCTGCACGTAGTCATCACCTGAATAGATTTTGACTACATGTAGTCAAAATCTAGTCAAATTGCCAGAAGACTGGTTAGCACAGATTGCTATGTGTGTATGGGTGATCTAGCTGCTGGAAAGCACAAGGGCAATTTTCTACCCTTCATTGCTCAGCATGCAGGCTAGAAGAAATTGCCCCCTGTGTACGGCTTTAATCCAGCATGTGATACAGGTGCGCGGCCTCGCAAGGTCGGTATAGCAAGTAGAGATAGATTGTGCAGGCAAGACAATTTTAACTATGTCTATGGCCCTGATTCTAGTTAAGGAACGTCCCCGTGTGTTCACATGATGTTGAAGCTCTGCTCATATTTGCTTATGCACAGGGCTTCTATGTGGGTGCCTTCGGAGACTTGCATAGTGGGGGGCAGGGAGGAGATGAGCAGGGGATGGTCGCATGGGTTTCCTGGCCGTACCCATGAAAATGCTGGGTGTGCCCAGGAAAATGCTGGGTGTCCCTATGCAAACAGGGGCAGGCATCTGCCTTCCAGGGCCGGGTGGCTGAAGTAACCGGGCATCAGCTGTTGGCCCAGTTCTCGGAGCAGGACGCAGCAGTTGTGAATAAATGTTTAGCATAAACATCCATTCACAGGCTAGCGTACAGGCCTGAAATCATTTGATGGTCGCCAACCATCAAATTAATTCTGTAGTGCTAACAAATCTATGTCAGTTTCTGCTGACTTAGATTTGTTAGCACTACAGAATTATTTGATGGTTGGCGACCATTAAATGATTTCAGGCCCGTACGCTAGCTTGTGAATGGATGTTTATGCTAAACAACCATTCACAGTGCGGCAGGCACATTCGCATTATTGGGGCGGGTACATTCGCAGTGTGCGCTGCCCGTCTCTGCCCCTCTTCTCCAGCTACCACATACTAACTGCATAAGCAGTAACATTTGTGATTAGTATGCAAAATACTTAATCGTGTGTTAACCTCTAGGCAGGATGCTCTAAAACAAAAATGCGGTAAATACCCCATTATCTGGGTTATTACTGCATTTTCATATGCAGTAAGGCCCCTCCGTCTTATCGTAAGAGCCGTCGTGCGCGTTACTAATCGCATATGTTAGTGCATATGCAATTAGTATGAATGCGGTAGCCGGCAGAGAGGGGCGGCGGATGTTAGAATGACCCACCCCAAATCTTTAATAACAGCTTATGTATGTGCAGCATTTTTCATCCACAAATGAACATGAAAGCTTTCTTTGTTGTGTAAAATAATTGTGCTCAACCGTGTCAATTTTCAGTTATTGTTGCAGCAGTTTTAGTGGTTTATAATTGGATGTATATTTACCATCTGCGATCAATTGCACACAGCCATCATTGTCAACATTACACTTACCCAAAGGTCAGAGGAGCAGCTCCTGTTACTCAGAGCTTACTAGGAGGCTGCTTTTGAGACATTTTCAGCTGCCCTTTAGTTACACCTCGTGACCACATGCCCTTACTTAGCAACTATTGCAAACCCACTGCCTGCTACTTTCTAGCCCGATCTCACCCCCTAGATGTACACAATCACAAGCCACGTTTATGACTGAAAAAGATGTGGACACGTGCACAATGAAACAAAATGCAAATAAGCGCAACAGAATATGTAAATAAATAATAAAAAATGACCCTCATGGGCTTTATCTTTGGATTTATTCTGTACTTGGTTACGAGTTTGCGATGAGTTCCTTACAGTTGTACATTTTAAAATGGTTCTTGTTATGCTATTAGTAACTTTTTTCTATTCCTTTAAATGTTTAAATAGATTTATCAATGGATCTAAGCTGTGACTGCATACACGCTTTGGGAGCTGCCTCTGGATCGTTACTGACCATTGTATTATTGTGGCTTGGCTATCGTCTGGGTATCATCTACCAGCTTTTTCACAAGGTGGGGAGTCTGAAACACATATAGTTTAAATCTTCCTATTTAAAGACAGTGTCATTCCTATAACCGTACACTTGCTTAGAAAAGCCTAAACATTTACTGAGTAGTATTTAGATATTTCATATCTTTAATCCATGGCCTTACGTGGCCATTCATACATGTGAAAATACCAAGGAGATCCATGGCCATGTAAGGATGTAAGAGTCCTTCCGTCATATAATTTATAAAAGCAGAGATTAGGTGTTAGATTCAGAAGTTAGGTGCCAGAGCCTAAACTTAAGAAAAAAAAAAACTTTTTCTGGGCAAGCCAATGGCAGGGAGGTGGACTCATTTGAAACACAACGGACTAACTAACTCTATCTTTAATTAGTGTTCATTCTAGCACCCTGTATCTTTCAAAACTTGTGCAGTTCCTCTGTCCTGCCGGGGGTGTCACTGTCTGCAGTGGTGCTTTTAGCACAGGTCTGGTCTGTTTATTAGTGCTGAAATACATACCACACTGTGCTAAAACCACCACAGCAGAGAGCGACACCCCAGGAAGGGAATATGAATTGAACAGGTATTTGTCTTTGGTGCAGTAATAGGTCTGTCTCTTTCTCATGAAGCTAAGAACGCGAATAAGAGTACAGTTGTGTGTTAGAATTTGCAGTGTTTTTTTTTCGTCAGATGAATCGAGATTATGATGATGTTACCAGCCATCTGGGGCTGGTCTGTGTTACTGCAGCCTGACTTCTGTATGTGTAGTCTCACCTGTCATAATTAGGCCATTAGCACTCTGCCTGTGTGTTTGTCTGTCCAGCTGCGGTATTTAGGGGGTTATCCTTTCTGGTTGTTTTCATTGGGAGTTGCTCCCTATATTATCCAGCATGTCCTAAACTCTGTGCTGCTATTTTCTATTGCTATTGCTGGTCATGCCTGATTACTCCTGTACTCTCTGAATTATCTGTTTACTTGCATGTACCTCTTATTGTACAAATACTGGGGTTTTGCTCAGACTATTCCTGTAGGTTTATTTGCCTGGAAACCAGTATTGCTTCAGAATCCTGTTCCATCTGTTGTCTGTCTATCTATCTATATATATGCTACTGGTTCACAAACACCTTAGCCACTGTGATTCACTTCCCATTGCTCGTTTACTTCAGTACCATGGTACTAGTGTGTACTATCTACCACAGTGGTCCCCTGCTAGTCGCACACGGAAGTGAGCTTTAGTTCCTTGTTTGTCTTGTCTGTCTGGTCCTTTCTTTGTGTCCCTGCTGTACTCCAATCCTGTACTTATCTTGCAATGTCTCCAATATAAGGATTGTCCTTGGAAAGAACAGGCGGCATCCCGGTAATTGGTAGACCTATTCCACGGAGGAAAGGCAGTAGTTATTGGAGAAGTATTAGCTAGCAGGAGGCTAATGGACTGATTTTGATTGATTATCATTGAGCGTACGGTGCTGAACAAAACATTGAATTATACTTAGGAAAATTTAATTTCTTTGAGATACTTCATGGCAGCCCCACAATGGGTTAAGTCCCTATATGGGATATACCAAAGCAATAACCAGGGAGGGGCAGAATATACAATACCAACGGCCAAAATGGACATCCTAGACGTCTAGATCATAGTGCCTGTTAAACGTATGAATAGAGGACCACATAGATGCTGCACACTATGAATAGAGGACCACATAGATGCTGCACACTGAAATAGCCTTGGCCTAGTGTGCCTTGATGACCTGATGACCAGACTTTTGATAGATACACTATCAATCAAAAGTTTGGGGTCACTTAGAAATTTCTTATTTTTTAAAGAAAAGCACTGTTTTTGTCAATGAAGTTAACTTTAACCCCTTCATGACAGAGCCAGTTTGTGCCTTCATGACAGAGCCCTTTTTTTCAAATCTGACATGTCTCACTTAAGTGGGGATAACTTTTTTTTGCTTTTACTTATCCCAGTGATTTTGAGATTGTTTTCTCGTGACACATTGTACTTCAAGTTAGTGGTAAATTTTGGTCGATACAGTCTGTGTTTTTTTGTGAAAAATACCAAAATATCGTGAAAAAATGGAAAATTTAGCAATATGCAAAATGTCAAATTTTCTGCTTGTGAGACAAATAATCATACCACTCAAAATAGTTAATAACTAACATAGACCATATGTCTACTTTATGTTGCCATCATTATTTCAACCCCCTTTTCATTTTTTTGGACACTAGGAGGCTTCAAATATGACTAGCAAATTCTCAAATTTTCAAGAAAATTTCAAACACTGATTTTTTTAGGGACCAGTTCAGTTCTGATGTGACTTTGAGGGACTTGTATGTGAGACACCCCCATAAATGATGCCATTTCAAAAACTGCACCCCTCACAGTATTCAAAACAGCATTTTGGAAGTTTGTTAACCCTTTAGGTGTTTCACAGGAATTAAAACAAAGTGTAGGTGAAATTTCAAAATTTCTTTTTTTTTGCAGAGTTTCAATTTTAATACATTTTTCTAACAAATACAGTAGATTTTACTAGAGAAATGTGACTAAAAATTGATTCCCCCAATTCTTGTGTTTTCAAAAATATCCTATATGTGGCCCTAGTGTGCACGATGACCAAACCACAGGCTTCATAATAGAAGGAGCACCTACTTGATTTTGGAGCCTCCTTTTTATGAGATTTTTTTTTAGGCACCATGTAGGTTTCTAGGCACCATAAGTGCTAAAAGTTAGGAACTTTCCCCACAAGTCACCCCATTTTGCAATCTACACCCCTCAGGGAATTCATCTAGGGGTATAGTGTACATTTCAAACCCCCAGGGGTTTCACCAATTTTGGTACAACTGGGATGTGAAAATGGAAAATTACATTTTTTTACACAAACATGCAGTTCTGGCTCAAAATTTTTCATTTTCACAAGGAATGAAGGAGACAAAGCACCCCAATATCTGTGCCCCAATTTCTCCCGAGTACGGCAATGCCTCAAATGTGACCAAAAAATACCAGTGGGGCGCATAGCAGGACTCAGAAGGGAAGGAGTGATTTTTGGATTTGGCAGCACAGATTTTGGTGGAATGAATGGTGGGTGCCATGTTGCATTAGCAAGACTCCCAAAGCACCAATACAGTGGAACCCCCCCACAAGTCACCCCATTTTGCAAAGTACACCCCTCAGGGAATTCATCTAGGGGTATAGTGTACATTTCAAACCCCCAGGGGTTTCACCAATTTTGATACAACTGGGATGTGAAAATGGAAAATTACATTTTTTTACACAAACATGCAGTTCTGGCTCAAAATTTTTCATTTTCACAAGGAATGAAGGAGACAAAGCACCCCAAAATCTGTGCCCCAATTTCTCCCGAGTACGGCAATGCCTCACATGTGACCAAAAAATACCAGTTGGGCGCATGGCAGGACTCAGAAGGGAAGGAGTGATTTTTGGATTTGGCAGCACAGATTTTGGTGGAATGAATGGTGGGTGCTATGTTGCACCAATACAGTGGAACCCCCCCACAAGTCACCCCATTTTGCAAAGTACACCCCTCAGGGAATTCATCTAGGGGTATAGTGTACATTTCAAACCCCCAGGGGTTTCACCAATTTTGGTACAACTGGGATGTGAAAATGGAAAATTACATTTTTTTACACAAACATGCAGTTCTGGCTCAAAATTTTTCATTTTCACAAGGAATGAAGGAGACAAAGCACCCCAAAATCTGTGCCACAATTTCTCCCGAGTACGGCAATGCCTCACATGTGACCAAAAAATACCAGTTGGGCGCATGGCAGGACTCAGAAGGGAAGGAGTGATTTTTGGATTTGGCAGCACAGATTTTGGTGGAATGAATGGTGGGTGCCATGTTGCATTAGCAAGACTCCCAAAGCACCAATACAGTGGAACCCCCCCACAAGTCACCCCATTTTGCAAAGTACACCCCTCAGGGAATTCATCTAGGGGTATAGTGTACATTTCAAACCCCCAGGGGTTTCACCAATTTTGATACAACTGGGCAGTGAAAATGAAAAATTACATTTTTTTACACAAAAATGCAGTTCTGGCTCAACATTTTTCATTTTCACAAGGAATGAAGGAGACAAAGCACCCCAAAATCTGTGCCCCAATTTCTCCCGAGTACGGCAATGCCTCACATGTGACCAAAAAATACCAGTTGGGCGCATGGCAGGACTCAGAAGGGAAGGAGTGATTTTTGGATTTGGCAGCACAGATTTTGGTGGAATGAATGGTGGGTGCCATGTTGCATTAGCAAGACTCCCAAAGCACCAATACAGTGGAACCCCCCCACAAGTTACCCCATTTTGCAAAGTACACCCCTCAGGGAATTCATCTAGGGGTATAGTGTACATTTCAAACCCCCAGGGGTTTCACCAATTTTGATACAACTGGGATGTGAAAATGGAAAATTACATTTTTTTACACAAACATGCAGTTCTGGCTCAAAATTTTTCATTTTCACAAGGAATGAAGGAGACAAAGCACCCCAAAATCTGTGCCCCAATTTCTCCCGAGTACGGCAATGCCTCACATGTGACCAAAAAATACCAGTTGGGCGCATGGCAGGACTCAGAAGGGAAGGAGTGATTTTTGGATTTGGCAGCACAGATTTTGGTGGAATGAATGGTGGGTGCCATGTTGCATTAGCAAGACTCCCAAAGCACCAATACAGTGGAACCCCCCCACAAGTCACCCCATTTTGCAAAGTACACCCCTCAGGGAATTCATCTAGGGGTATAGTGTACATTTCAAACCCCCAGGGGTTTCACCAATTTTGATACAACTGGGATGTGAAAATGGAAAATTAAATTTTTTTACACAAAAATGCAGTTCTGGCTCAAAATTTTTCATTTTCACAAGGAATGAAGGAGACAAAGCACCCCAAAATATGTGCCCCAATTTCTCCCGAGTACGGCAATGCCTCACATGTGACCAAAAAATACCAGTTGGGCGCATGGCAGGACTCAGAACGGAAGGAGTGATTTTTGGATTTGGCAGCACAGATTTTGGTGGAATGAATGGTGGGTGCCATGTTGCATTAGCAAGACTCCCAAAGCACCAATACAGTGGAACCCCCCCACAAGTCACCCCATTTTGCAAAGTACACCCCTCAGGGAATTCATCTAGGGGTATAGTGCACATTTCAAACCCCCAGGGGTTTCACCAATTTTGATACAAGTGGGCAGTGAAAATGAAAAATTACATTTTTTTACACAAAAATGCAGTTCTGGCTCAAAATTTTTCATTTTCAGAAGGTATGAAGGAGAAAAAGCACCCCAAAATCTGTGCCCCAATTTCTCCCGAGTACGGCAATGCCTCACATGTGACCAAAAAATACCAGTTGGGTGCATGGCAGGACTCAGAAGGGAAGGAGTGATTTTTGGATTTTGCAGCACAGATTTTGGTGGAATGAATGGTGGGTGCTATGTTGCATTGCCAATACAGTGGAACCCCCCCACAAGTGACCCCATTTTGCAAACTACACCCCTCAGGGAATTCATCTAGGGGTATAGTGTACATTTCAAACCCCCAGGGGTTTCACCAATTTTGATACAAGTGGGCAGTGAAAATGAAAAATTACATTTTTTTACACAAAAATGCAGTTCTGGCTCAAAATTTTTCATTTTCAGAAGGTATGAAGGAGAAAAAGCACCCCAAAATCTGTGCCCCAATTTCTCCCGAGTACGGCAATGCCTCACATGTGACCAAAAAATACCAGTTGGGTGCATGGCAGGACTCAGAAGGGAAGGAGTGATTTTTGGATTTTGCAGCACAGATTTTGGTGGAATGAATGGTGGGTGCTATGTTGCATTGCCAATACAGTGGAACCCCCCCACAAGTGACCCCATTTTGCAAACTACACCCCTCAAGGAATTCATCTAGGGGTATAGTGTACATTTCAAACCCCCAGGGGTTTCACCAATTTTGGTACAACTGGGCTGTGAAAATGAAAAATTACATTTTTTTACACAAAAATGTACTTCTGGCTCAAAATTTTTCATTTTCACAAGGAATGAAGGAGACAAAGCACCCCAAAATCTGTGCCCCCATTTCTCCAGAGTACGGCAATGCCTCACATGTGACCAAAAAATACCAGTTGGGTGCATGGCAGGACTCAGAAGGGAAGGAGTGATTTTTGGATTTTGCAGCTCAGATTCTGGTGGAATGAATGGTGGGTGCTATGTGGCATTAGCAAGACCCCCGATGCACGGTGAAATGATGAACCTAATAATCCATCGATGTGTGGTATATTTTGAAACACTCCTTTATACATAGGCCGGGTTTGTCGGGGCAAGTTTCACAGTGGAAAATAGTTTCCTTTCTTATTCCCTTTTTATAGCAAACTTTGCACCTTTTTTGTGTCCTGCCCTTTCTTGCAGTGGAGGGGATTTCGTTGGGAAAATGCTGCCCTGGTACAATACGGGGGCCAGTACTAGAAGTACTGGGGCCCTCTGCCTGCTGATTCCCAAATGTTAGGCTCTTTATGACTTCCTCTTGAAAGTGCATAAATGTCCCCCTCTGGCCGGTAGAACGGAATAGCACGTAAGCGTTATACAGTGCCATCTGGATGATATACACGGCCAGCTTCTTGTACCAGATATTTGTTTTCCGCAGGGCACTGTACGGCTTCAGTACCTGATCTGAAAGATCCACTCCACCCATGTACTTATTGTAATCTAGGATACAATTTGGTTTTGAGGTGTGGGTACTGGTACCTCGTACAGGGATGGAGGTGGTACTGTCTCCATGAATTGTTGTCAGTATAAGGACATCCCTCTTGTCCTTATATTTGACCAACAACATATTTTCGGTGCATATTCCCCTGCTTTCACCCCTTCTCATTACTTGGGCAATGTGCGTTTTGGGGAGGCCTCTTTGGTTCTTGCGCACAGTACCGCAAGCTGCTGTACCTCTTGAACCAAGGGCCTTAAACAGGGGGATGCTGGTGTAAAAGTTATCCACATAGAGGTGATAACCCTTATCCAGGAAGGGGTGCATTAAATCCCAGACAATTTTTCCACTAACACCTACGAGGGAGGGGGGGCATTCTGGTGGTTCAATTCTTGAATCCTTCCCTTCATATACCCTAAACTTGTGGGTGTACCCTGTGGTGCTTTCACACAGCTTATACATTTTTATCCCATACCTTGCCCTCTTACTGGGAAGGTACTGGCGGAATTTAACCCTTCCTTTAAAATGTATAAGGGACTCGTCGATACTAATACATTTATCAGGGATGTATAGCTCTGCAAATTTGGCACTGAAATGATCAATGACCGGCCTGACTTTGAATAGCCTGTCAAAGGTGGGATCATCTCTGGGTGGGCACTGTGCATTATCGGTGTAATGTATAAATTTATGGATTGCCTCAAAACGAGCCCGGGGCATGGCCATACGGTGAAATGGGGTGCTGTACAGAACATCTGTACTCCAATATTGCCTAATTTGTGGCTTTTTTACTATGCCCATATGTAACACCAGACCCCAAAACGTCATCATCTCTACTGCATCTACAGGGGTCCACCTAGCAAATGATGACGTGGGGTTTTGAGCAATAAACTGCTGGGCATATAAATTAGTTTGGTCCACCATTAAATTTATAAAATCATCAGAGAAAAATAATTTAAAAATGTCAATTTCTCTGAGACCTGTTGAATCAAATTGGATTCCTGGGATGGCCAAAAACTCAGGAACCTGGGGCTCAAAATTGTCTGGTGGTGGGGTCCATACGAGATCAATTATTGGGGGGGGGGTCTCAGCTGCTCTACGGGGGCGTCTTTGAGGGGGTCCCTCATCATCAGAGGAGGAAGAGGAGCTTAAGACAAATCCTTCAAATTCCCCGCTTGCCTCACTTGCTGTGTCAGAGTCAGAGGCAAGCATGGCATATGCCTCCTCCACCGAATACATTCTCCTGGATGACTGGGACGACATTTGGGATGACATTTGGGATGCCATTTATATTTTTGTGTTACTGGTAGTGAAATGTTTCAACACGTGTATAGTGTAGGGGGGGGTACAAACTTTATTTCAACCCGGGGGGTATGTAGTGTGTATGTATGTAGTGCAGAAAAAAAAAAAAATACAAAAATAAAAAAATTGAAGGGTTCAAAAAAAAAAATGGAAGGGGTTAAAAAAAAAAAATGGAAGGGGTTAAAAAAAAAAATGGAAGGGGTTAAAAAAAAAATGGAAGGGGTTAAAAAAAAAAAAATGGAAGGGGTTAAAAAAAAAAAAGGTCCTGCGCCAAAAATTGAGCACAGATGTTGGTCAGTAACGTCCGTCACTGAACAGCGCTCAAAGGCAACAGGAATTTGATTAAAAAAAAAATAAAATAGATCAACCCTGTGCCGAAAAAGCTGATCAGTGATGTACGTCACTGATCAGCGCACAGTGGCCACAGGACACACACAAAATCACAGTGTGTGTAAAAAAAAAAAATGTAAAAAAGACCCCACAGCACTCACAAAAAATAAAAAAAGGTGATCAGTGATGCGACACTGATTACCAGTGAGGGGCAGCAGGTGCACAACCTTTGGTGGTACTGACAGGTATATATAAAAAAAAAAACCTCTGCACCCCTAAAAAGTTGCTGATCACCTCAGATATAGTGATCAGCACAAAAGGCGGGGGCAGCAGACACAAAATTTAGCACTCTCTATCACTCTCTATCTCTCTATCTCTCACTATCTATCACTCTATGACACTGCAGCAGCAGCACTGACAGGTATATCTATATATAAAAAAAAACCTGCGCCCCCAAAAAGTTGCTGATCAGTTAATTTATACTGATCAGCACAAAAGGGGGGGCAGCAGTCAGTTATAAAAAAAATATATAGCACAATCTGTCACTATCTCTCTATCTCTCTCTCTCTATCTCTCTCTATCTCTCTCTATCTATCTATAGCTCTATCACACTGCAGCAGCACAAAATATAGCACTAGGCCTCTCTATCTCTCTCTATCTCTCTCTATCTCTTTCAGTTATATAAAAAATATATAGCACAATCTGTCACTATCTCTCTCTCTATCTCTCTCTCTCTATCTCTCTCTATCTCTCTATCTATAGCTCTATCACACTGCAGCAGCACAAAATATAGCACTAGGCCTCTCTATCTCTCTCTATCTCTCTCTATCTCTCTCTCTCTAACTCTCTCTCTATCTAATAAATCGCAGCAGCACAAGATGTCACAGGATGTCACAAGATGTCACAAGCATAAGCAATCTCAATGATCAGGTAAGTATTTTGGATGGGTTCTGGTCAGTATAGGCGGCAGCTGGGCACGGTGACCGCACTGCACGCTATTCCAGACCGGAATGGCGTCTGCAGTGCAGTCACCGTTAGTTTAAACCCCCCTCCATGGCTGTGATTGGTCCGTCGGTCCGACGAACCAATCACGGCCTTTGGGGGCGGGAGGGGTGAGGTGGGGTGACACCAGTGTCACCCTTACACCCCGCGGTGATTGGTGCTGTACTTTACAGCACCAATCACCTCCGATCCCGTGTCACCGGCGAACGTTATTCGCCGGTGACACAGAAAACGCTGTGAATGGCTGTTCACAATGAACAGCCAATCACAGCGATCGCCGACGGGGGGGCGGCATCGCCGCCCCCCCTGGGCATGCACGGACATGTCTGCTGTCAGGGACAGCAGACATCGTCCCTCTGTCACTGCGTCTCTAGACGCAGTGACAGTTTTAAGCCATGACGTATATATACGTCAACGGTCGGGAAGTACTTCCCGGCCATGACGTATATATACGTCAAATGTCGTGAAGGGGTTAAATTAATCAGAAATACACATTGTTTAATGTGCTAAATGACTTTACTAGCTGCAACCGTCTGGTTTTTAAAGGAATATCTGCATAGATGTATAGAGGCCCATTTCCAGCAACCATCACTCCAGTGTTCTAATTGTACATTGTGTTTGCTAATCACGTTAGAAGACTAATGAATGATTAGAATACCCTTGAAAACCCTTGTGCAATTATGTTAGTACAGCTGAAAAAAGGTTTGCTCATTAGAGAAGCTATAAAACTGGCCTTCCGTTGAGCTACTTGAGTATCTGGAGCATCACATTTGTGGATTCGATTATACTCTCAAAATGGCCACAAAAAAGAACTTTCATGCGAAAGGCTATTCCATGCAAGAAATTGCCATGAAACTGAATCTTTCCTACAACAGTGTGTACTACTCCCTTCGGAGAACAGCACAGACAGGATCTCACCAGAGTAAACCGAGAGGTGGGAGGCCCGGTGTACAACTGAGCAAGAAGACAAATACATTAGAGTCTTTAGTTTGAGAATTAATCAAGGAAGTAGGGGGAGGAGCAGATTTAAGTTTCGTGGTGGTAGGATCCTGTGAAGATAATCCTTCCTGTCTATGCTATGCTAGAAATAAAGGGACTTAAGCCGTTGTGGGGCTGCCATGAAGTATAAGAAAAATAGATCACTCACAGCCTCAAAATGGCCGAAAAGCATTCTGTGTCATTCAGGTTTGTTTTTCAAACCTATATAATCTACCAGGACATTGTTCAGCCAACTGTAAGCTGTGAATGGAGATCGCCTTAGACGATCGCATAGTGTATGGAGGTGCTTTGTTTATTAAGCTGCTCCTGTCCTCTACCTTGTCAGCTGCAGTATTGTGCATTGTGTGACCAGCCTAAGTGTTCAGTTTTGAGAGGAAACTGAAGGTGCAATGTAGTGTAGTCTAAGGGGGGTATTCAATGTGTGCCAATATTTTCGACAGTCGGAAATATCGGCATACATTGAATACCCCCTAAACCTCTGTTGATCTCGTCTTTCAGAGTATGGGGGTTATTCAGACCTGATCACTGCTCTGTAAAATTGTTTCCGTACAAGGCTGCAAACCCATTCGCAAGTCATTCATCATCGAATGATTTTCCCAGTCTGTGTGTAACCCAGAACTACTCTGCCTGTGCGAGACAGGCTGATCGAGGCCATAGCTGAACATCACATACCCACCGGAGAAAAGCCTTGCCACGCCCACGCTTTCTCTGACACTCCCACAAACTCTGGTTTCCACCCACAATCAGAATAGACACCGAATTTCTTTGCTTAATGGCTTTGCGCATGTGCGATCCGACAATAACAACAGTATTTTCATACCACTATTTAAAGGTTATTTGCCAGGTCTTGACTATAGTAAAAAATGAGTTCCTACAGAAAATAATGTACTCATTGTTCCTGTTATATGTGTTGACTCATCATAAAGCAATGTTTTTTTTCTGCCCTATTTTTGTTGAAGGTTGAGACACAAAGTCCTTGCCATGGTGGAGAGTTGGTAGCAAAGGTGCTTCAGTCCCATGGCGTGAAATATGTGTTCACGCTAGTCGGTGGTCATATCTCACCCATCCTTGTTGCCTGTGAAAAGTTGGGTATTCGTGTGGTGGACACGAGGCATGAGGCGACTGCAGTATTCGCTGCAGATGCAGTGGCCAGACTTTCAGGTATGCTGTAATCATTTTTTTTTTTTTAAAGAGATTCAGTTTCTAAAGGTGCCCATACACTTGCGGTGCGCACCATGTGTTTTTAACTAGATTGCAACTAGTTCAAAACACATGCGATGGGCTAAGCACTTCGCATTTTGAACTAGATGCAATGCAGGCTAGTTCAAAAAGTACGGGCAGCACATACTTTATGTGCTGTGCGATTAGATCTACGCGGGAGCACACATTTCATCGCACCCGTACATCGAACCATGTGTGGGCATGTTTCTAAAAAAAGTTGCAGTTTGTACTTAATATCACTTGTATGTATCTATGTATGTGATAGCATACACAGCAGGAGTCTGAGGCTTTAGTACAGGACAAAGTTCGACAGAGGACAAAAAATTGGTCACCCTCCCACAAGCCTTCTTGAAATAGTTTAGGAAATAGCAGTTCCAAAATGTTATTCTTTAAATTCTTAGAGGCTGATTCAGGAACGCTCATTGCAATCCGTATTCTGCCCCAACCAAGATGGTCGGGGTTTGCGCATGTGCGAACAGCTTCGGCGAGTTACACACTCGCTGGGCCATTTTCTGTTTGGAAGGAGTGCAGGGGACAGTAGCAGTGGAACGTGCAACGTTTTTTGGATGTCCCCATAAAAATGCTGGCAATTCCTTTGTAGAAGCAGGTGTGGCATTGCCTGCTTGGGGCGGTTGGCTGACGTCATGATTTCACCGCCCACCCCATCTTCATCTAACAGCGACGGAAAGAAAAGTCAGTATAGAGTATTATCTAAGGGTCAAAAAATGGTTTGATGGTCTGTGACCATCAAATGATTTCTCTCCCCTTTGGCCGCATGCGAGGGGATGTGTTCGCGTACCCAGAATGGTACAGTGTAGATGTTTGGATGGGAGGCGTTTATGGGCTCGCTAGGCAGAGAATGTATGCTGAGTAGCGAGCCAACCAGGCCCTTCGTTTAGTGTCCAGCTGCTGAAGCAGCTATGTGGGTACTTATGTAGTATCTGGGCTGCCGATTTTCTGATTGTATGCCTTACCTTAAGGCATGCGATTCGATGCGATTTTTCCGACCCGATTTTAAAATACAGATACTACATAAGTACCGCTATGTGTATATACAATTAACTTGCCCTCTATTGTATTGAACTGTTTATTCGCTTATGTACTCTAATTTGGGCTCTGCAGATCCATTTTGGCGCCATATAAATAACGAATAATGATAATCATATTAATAATAATAATGCCATTTTCAAAAGCTCTACATAAGGTCTAAATGCAGTTTAAACAGTTGTTTAAAAAGGGCCAGAAACATAACGCTTTCATTCATTTATAAGTTCAGCTGTTTTTTTTCTGCTGGTCCCAAATACTACCATTACCTAGAAAACAGTTAGACCGTGAAATCTGCTTTTACAGCTTATTCATTCCCTTTGTAAAATATTTAACAAAATAAAAGTGCTGATTTATTTTTTTTCTGAAGCAAAATCCTCTTGTGTGACATGTTCCTGAAATATGTCTTTAGATTAATTGGTACAAAAAGATGCCACTATATGCGGCTGAGGTCAGCAAGACAGACATCCGTATCTATCCTTATGTATCAATACCTATTTTCCTATAGATTGTAAGCTTGCGAGCAGGGCCCTCCTACCTTTTGACTGTCTGTAAATACCCTGTTTGTTGTATCACTGTCTCCTTTGTAAAGTGCAACGGAATATGCTGCGCTATATAAGAAACTGTTAATAAATAAATATGCAATGTATTCCCTGTTCTAAAGCTGGGTATACACGATAACGATATTGTTAGCTATATTACCATGCAGTGTGTACCCTCTACACGATGCATGCTCCCGTTCACAATCCCACTGTCGTCTGTTCATGCAATCAAATCTGACAATATCCTCAGTGACTTGCTATGTCCCTACACACATAGCAATGCAGAGGAATTGTCGGAGTGAGATTGCTTTGTGTGAAGGCCCCAACAGTAACTGTTAGATCACCTTCTGGACCAGATGTACTAAGTGATAAAATGGATAGTGAGAAACCACCATCCAATCAGCTCTTACCTGTCATTTTTAAAACACAGATTCTATATGGGGTTTCCGGGAAGGTTGCGCCGTGGACTTAGGGTGGTCACCTAGCTGCAAAAGTGTTGGTACACTGCCAGTACTACAGTGGTAGTGCTAGAAAAGAGGGGGGTTACACCTTGCGGTGTCACTTTGCGCTCTGGGGACCCTTGTGAGTATACAATATGAACTCGTTATGACTATTAATAAAGTCAACATGTATGAGTGAAGTGTTGTCTTTTCAAAATAAATAGCATTTATTGAATGTTTGCATAATACATTGAGTATATAAAAAATGGATAATGATAAAATTTCTATGTGATAACAGATGTTTAAACAATATTTAAAATTGGTTAAAACAAATTATCTAAGCCTAATACCGGTACACACATACGTTGGGTGAGTGGGATATGGGATAACACACAGGGGGTATGCCTTTAGGTGTGATCACACTTATATTCTGTCTGGATGAAAGTCAGTTTCTGTAGCCTTTAACAAGGATGCCACTGTGGGCTTGATACTACCCCTTCCAGATGTAGGAGATGGAAACGTCTGCCGGCAGACTCCCGTCGACTGACCTCTTTTGTAGTGAGGTTTGATCGGCGGTTCCAGCTGCTTGCGTGCCTTCGACTAGTTTCGCCAGGTAACTGGCTTCCTCAGGATGGTCGCAGTACTGGTGAAGCTTCCTGTTCCTCCTTATATGGTAGAGGTGTGGGTGTGGTTTTGTGACGCTGGTGTAGCCTCTAATAGTTCCTGCACCAATCAGTGCTGCTGCTCACTCCAGAGTGTGCGGGACTTAGTACCCGCACCTATCACCGCTGTGTCTTTCTGCTGATGCGGCGGAGATTGCCGTGGGCGGGTGACGTCACTGTTGCCCTTCTGTCAATTCGACTTCCGCCCTTCTCAGGGCCGTATTAGCGCTGTTCGTCGTTCTGCCGTTGCTTTGGTGACGCGGTCTGTGTATGCCGCTGACTTCCGCCCTTCTCAGGGACGCATCTCTGCTGTTTGTTAACAGGTCGGCGTGGGTTATTGAGCCATTGTCTACGGAAGCTAAAGCTGTCGTTGATGTTGGATTCAGAATGTTTCTTCATGTCCCTGTAGTACGGTGTAACACCGTTGTGCAGGGCAATGATTTTGAGTTGGTCTTCTAACATTGACACATGCAGGAAGGTGCGAGGGAGGGAAGAGGGGGATGGGATTGCAACATGTAATAACTCTATATAGGTTTATCTATAATGCATACAGTGTATGGAGCTTCAAAAATAACGCTACAAAATGACTTGAAATGACCATAATTCATAGAGAGAAGAATTTAAATGCTAAAGAATAGCTTTTTTATATATATAAAGTATGGTGCATACAGAAGATGAAATGGAGGTAATTTATCAATAACCCACGCCGACCTGTTAACAAACAGCAGAGACGCGTCCCTGAGAAGGGCGGAAGTCAGCAGCATACACAGACCGCGTCACCAAGGCAACGGCAGAATGACGAACAGCGCTAATACGGCCCTGAGAAGGGCGGAAGTCGAGAAGGGCAACAGTGACGTCACCCGCCCACGGCAATCTCCGCCGCATCAGCAGAAAGACACAGCGGTGATAGGTGCGGGTACTAAGTCCCGCACACTCCGGAGTGAGCAGCAGCACTGATTGGTGCAGGAACTATTAGAGGCTACACCAGCGTCACAAAACCACACCCACACCTCTACCATATAAGGAGGAACAGGAAGCTTCACCAGTACTGCGACCATCCTGAGGAAGCCAGTTACCTGGCGAAACTAGTCGAAGGCACGCAAGCACCTGGAACCGCCGATCAAACCTCACTACAAAAGAGGTCAGTCGACGGGAGTCTGCCGGCAGACGTTTCCACGTTCATCTCCTACATTTGGAAGGGGTAGTATCAAGCCCACAGTGGCATCCTTGTTAAAGGCTACAGAAACTGACTTTCATCCAGACAGAATATAAGGGTGATCACACCTAAAGGCATACCCCCTGTGTGTTATCCCATACCCCACTCACCCAAGGTATGTGTGTATCGGTATTAGGCTTAGATATTTTGTTTTAACCAATTTTAAATATTGTTTAAACATCTGTTATCACATAGAAATTTTATCATTATCCATTTTTTGTATACTCAATGTATTATGTAAACATTCAATAAATGCTATTTATTTTGAAAAGACAACGCTTCACTCATACATGTTGACTTTATTAATAGTCATAACGAGTTCATATTGTATACTCACAAGGGTCCCCAGAGCGCAAAGTGACACCGCAAGGTGTAACCCCCCTCATTTTTAAAAACGCAACCTGTGACATGGAAGTTAGGAGTTGATTGGCTGGTGGTTTATCACTCTCCATTGTATCACTTTTTTAAGCTGGTGATATGTACGACTGGGCATTTTGTATCTTGTGAAGATATATTAGTTAAGTGCTATCTTTAGACCTTTCTAGATCATTTGACATGTTGGTAGTCCTATGGCAAGGCAGTACATGGTTAGTTTGTATATTCCCCCCGTATTTGCGTGGGTTTCCTCTGGGTAGTTCGGTTTCCTTCCACAATCCCAAAATATACTGGTAGGGTCCTAACAAATTAACCCTAGAATGTCTGGGTGTTCGTGTACATGTGGTAAGGAATATAGATTGTAAGCTCTAATGGGGCAGGGACTGATGGGAATGATCAAATATTCTCTGTAAAGCGCTGCGAAATATGTGTGTGCTATATAAGAAACTGTTAATAAATAATAAATAAATAATGATTACTCTAATCTGTACCATTGTTGTGGTGCAGGGACTGTGGGTGTGGCTGCAGTGACCGCAGGTCCAGGTTTAACAAATACAGTCACAGCCATTAAGAATGCTCAGATGGCAGAATCCCCCCTTCTGCTAATAGGTGGAGCGGCTGCCACGTTACTACAGGTAAGTAATCCTCTTCTTGTGGGATTTCATTTCTGGGCAGCATTTCATTATTTAAATTTGACCCCAGCTATTTGGATGATCTTAATTGGATTCTCATCCACATTTTTTAGCTTGTTTATATTTTATATTTTAACAAATCACTTTAATTAAAATTGAAAAAATATGTGTGATTGTGATACACACAAAAAGATGATTGTGCCTAGATTCCTCCAAGTGTAGAAGCTGCATTGTCCTAGTACATATGATACCACATATATTATCTTCTGTGCATGCTGATGTAAAAGGTACAAGTGTAACCTAGCCTAGGGGCTGTATAGTGCTACTGACAAGCTGCAGATGTATCAGAGTCAAGTGTAAAAGGGATAAGCTGTAAGCTTCAAAAGATCATTGTTATTGGTCTACTGCGAATGCACTGTTTAAAGATTATCTAGAATTGCCATGTACAGGTTGTTGGTAATTGATAACCAACAAGTATTTATTGACTGTACAAAATGTGTTCTACAGTTGAGAGTATCTGGTCTTATTTAGAACTCCAATTTATAAAATAAATAAAAAATACACTACAATGATTTAATGCGATTCCAACCTTTTGGGCCAGTATAGCATTTATAAAGTGTCAAATCGCATGTTTCCATCCAATCCGATCCTATGCGCAGTCTCATGAGCGCTAGATCGGAGCCCCTAGATCGCTAGTGCTGATTTGCCAGAATTGCATTGAATTGTGTTAAAAATGGAATGTTTTTTTGTGCATGCGATGTATCGCAGGAAGATTGACTGGTGTTTCCTTTGCCCTTAAGCCAGCCCATCAGATATATCTATGGTACAATTATATTCCATCAGATCTATCGCATGCAATTTACGTGGCTCGATATATCTCGTGTGATAGAACAAAGGTAAAAAATCGGATGAAATCACTCCAGGGGGGAGTTCAAGGAAAATTGCATCCAACCTTTAGGTTATAGTCTGCCCCCAGATAAATACTAACTATATATATATATATATATATATATATATATATATATATATATATTTCGCAAGGAATGCAGTTGTTATGAAACAGTTGCTATGAAACAATTATTTTTCTTAGTGTTGCAGAATTTTTTGTTTTACATGTGTCTAAAATAAAACTACTAAAAATCTCTGTTCTTGTATTAAACGTATAAAAATCTTTCTCTGGCTCTCCTCATGATGTATTTTACAGATGTATGGTATCTTGACCATATATTACAAATATATAATTTATCTTCTAACCCTTTTTTTGTACTAGGGCAGAGGAGCCCTCCAGGACATAGACCAGTTATCTCTCTTTAGGCCTATTTGTAAATTCTGTGCATCTGTAAGGACTATACGTGAGATTATCCCTGTGCTGCGGAAGGCACTGGCTGAGGCACAGTCGGGAACTCCCGGTGAGCGATGTTCTTTACTGCTAAAACGGTTCACTTCATAACACTGCATATTGTATAGAATAAGTGTGCTGAAACTATTCTTATTCATAGTCTTTCATTGTATAAAAGTAGCAAGTAGTATTGTCTAGAGAGTAATTACCAGAATAATTAATTGAGTTATGTGACTGTGTTGTAGTCTGTGCATTTAATTGTATTTTCTGTTGCACATGTTTAGAGATGGCATAATGTAACTCTCATTTAATAGATCCAATAACCTTCTTTAATTGTTGCACAAGCGAGAGATTCCATTTACTAATTACCTTGCAAAGCTTCTGCTGCCAGCTAGCCACATTTATGCATTGCGTTGTTATTGTTGCCCAGGTGATCAGCAACTGATTTCACACAGTGCGGAGTAGGAGCGGCTCAGGTTCCCAGTGAAGATGACAGTATGCAAGCTGTCAAAATAATTGTTTGTTTTTTTATAAAGGGTATAGGGGTAGAAATGCGCACTCTGGAAGTGGGTCCCTCCTGTCAGACTCACTAAGTGTCTGGAAAGTTATACTGCGGTGTCAGATTGTGTGGATGTGCTATTTGGTTCTAAGGTGTGCTCTGCCCACAATATGAAAATGACACTTGTATGTGATACATACAAAACATTTATTGCACAAAAAAACAGGTACAACAGTGCGGTGTCAGCAAAGTCCTGTGTTCCTGGTGATGCAGCCTGGGTGACTGGGGTCCGTGCGGGGCTGGTGCTGGGGAATGGGGAGGGTTGTGTGTAGTCAACATAGTGACTGTACACGGGTTATTCTGTGTAGAATGCTGGGCGGGAACGTTACACACACAGGGGATGAGTGACCGATCTGGCTAAATATATCCGATTATGACATCAATGTGAACCAAAAAAATCCATTCAAAATCACATCACACTGTTTAGCATGGGGTTCATTCTGAAAGGCAGCAATCCTAGAATAACCCGGGTCGAAAAATGCACTATATAAGGAACTGAGCTGGGTCGGACCCGGGTTTGCAATGTGAAAGGGGTACTTCCTATCCTGTCTTTTGTTAATGGGATTCTGGAGCCGAGTTTTGTGAGGCTTTAGAACTAGACCTAGACATGATGCCTTAAGCTCATACACTTAGTGATGTTCTCTACATTTTGTACTAGATCATATTGCATATAGTACAAAAAGTATGTGTCGCACATACAGCAAACTCTAGCTTGCAAGCATAAGGGCTTCATTTTATATGTATATTTCTACTGTCATTCTCTTTAATTCAAATCAGGCATTTTCTTTCAACTGTAGCTTGTCTGTTTTCCAGGGCCCGTGTTTGTGGAGTTTCCCATTGACATTTTGTATCCATATCATGTGATCCATAAAGAGTTGTCCCCAAAAGGTGCTCCTAAAGGAATTCTAGGAAAAATAATTAATTGGTAAGAGTTACAGACATGCAATATAATCTTATATATTGGAGCATTACTGAAATATTCTGTAATGATCACATAAGTCGGCTTATTACCTCTGCTTATTCACAGACAAGTGTATGGCAGTACAATGTATATGGTGGCAGGCAGGATTTATTGTGTTTCTTGTTCGAAGTGCCACTCTATCTTCTGACCAATAGACTATTGCTCCATAAGTGCCTTTATACCAGGTCAAAAGCACTGGCATGACAAGGCACTCAGAACCACCATGCTTTGGGAACAACTTGACAGAGTTCCCTCTTTAATACCATGAATGTATTTATAGTCTGCTAGAGCTCTGCAAAGACAGGTAGGAAAAGTGAAAATAGATGGTGTCCTCTTTTTAACACATGTAAAATTTGTTTTGATCAAAAAGGGCCTTTCTTGCAAAAAAAAAATATAATTTTTTTTTCTGTAACGATGGGGCATGATGGTGAATTTGAATGCAATGTTGATTTTATATCCCAGTCACCAACCCTGATCCTTTTTTTAAATTATTTTCAAACCTCAGTGGGTAGATGAGAATTTCAGAAAAGGTCGAAAGAGAAAGAATGTCCTTATGTTGGTGCACCCACATAAGGACATTCTTTCTCTTTTGTCTTTTTCTGCAAGTATCTATATCCATTGGTAGCACACCTCCCAATGACAAGTATACACTTTAATATACATGGGGGTCCATTTTTCTATATAGTGGTCCTGTGCGACTGGCATCCTTTCTTCCGTTGTTAGATGAGAAGTTCACACTACAGTATAGTAATTTCATTGGAGTATTGTATAATGCTGTTTAACTATACTGTGACTATAGTTCATCATACACCCCATCAGTGTATAAGGTTTTGTGACTGTATTTCCAATGTTGGATTTTCACCTATCAGGTACTTGCAGAATCACCTGAATAATTTATTTGCTGGAGCTTGGGAGTCCAGAGACACTTCACCTCTTCTAGTCTCCATCCCTAAGGCTACAGCTGAGCAGGTCTGTTTAATGACTTACTGTATTAAACCTAATTTCATGCATATTAACATTATAATTATTAATTATTTTAATTATAGAACACTCTCAAATAGGACTCAAGGCGCTTTCTAACATTAATATTAAACTTTACTAATTAATATGAAATATTAACATTATTATTAAATAAGGAAGATACACAGTAGAACTTTATATTTGGCTATAACAATATTTCCAAATGAATAGCGGCATACTTTGTTTACTTACAAAGATATACAACATTGCAAAAAATCTATCCCACATACCACTCTATAGCTTAACAAGAACACCTGTTTATTTATAGCAATTTTTTTTTTGTCTCTTCTTCATTATTTGGGGTGTGGGTCATAGTGTCGACAGTGCTTAGGTTGACACATGAAAAGGTTGATTTGACATTTATTTGTCAATTTATAGATTTCAGCATGTGGACCACCAATTAGTGTACCACTTTGCTCGCCATACTTTGGGGCCAAGTGCCTTGCTCTGCTACAGATGCGCTTGCCACACTTTGCCATCCACGATTGAGATTGGTAAAGTATAAAAGGATAAAATTAAAAAATTGTGAAAAACTTGTCACCTATTGCCATGTTAACATTTTCCTTGTATAAACCTTGTCAGAGTTGACAATATGGTGTTGACCTAGACACCGATAACCTATCATCATGTATATACTCGTGGACTCCGTATGTGAACAACGAAGTACCTTGCCCAAGCATAGCGAGGGAAGCGGGGCACTACTTTGGAGTCCATTTCAAATTGACACCAAAAAAAAATGAAAAACTCATGTTGACCTTTTATGTGCCAATCATTACCATGTCAACCTTCGACCTAGTCGATGTTGACCGTCTGGTGCCAAAATATTGACTGTCAACAAATAATGACAAGATTACATTATATGCCAGGCAAGTATTTACAAAAAAATAGAAAATCTTTTTCATAGATCTGTAGGTTTATCCATGAAAGAGAATAGAATTTTTTTTTCAAAAACATTTTGGAGCACCACCAATTCAATATTGATAGATGCAACTGTGGTCCCATATAGTTATACTTTTTTATTTGTTCCATCTGGTAGCTCTTTTGGTTCTCAAAAAGATTTTAGAAAAAGTGGGCCCTGGTAACACTGATAGCTCGAGATTCTGGAATTCAGATTTGCTGCACATACATAGTTACATAGTAGGTAAGGATGAAAAAAGACTTGCGTCCATCTAGTTCAACCTAGAATAGATTATCCACTTATGATTTGGTAGGTTCTGATATTTTAAAGACAGATTATATTTCTAATTTGTACCCATGGATATTTTTATCCAGTAAATGTTTGTCCAACTTTGTTTTGAACGTATTTATTGAGCCAGCCGACACCACTTCTCCTGGAAGAGCGTTCCAGAGTTTGACTGCTCTGTCTGTAAAGACATTTTTTCTTCTAGCTGAACAAAATCTTTTTTCTTATAATCTATACTCATGCCCTTGCGTCCTAGATTCCTTTCTAGTAGAAAAAAAGGTGTGTGACAGTTCCTTATATTGGCCCCTCATATATTTGTACATGTTGAGCATGTCCCACCATACACGTCTCTTTTCTAATGTAAATAGCCCAAATTGCTTAATCTCTCCTCGTAGCTTGCTAGAACTTGCTAGGAGCTTCACCATGGTTTTTCTTCAGTTGCTAGATCTGTTGACTCCAGGTTCTTGTCAACATTTAGCTTTTGCTTGTCTGGCTTTAATGTGGAAGCTATGTTGGGAAAGGTCAAAGGGTTTGCTGAATGTTGTACAGATCTTTTGAAGGCAAGGGAGCCAGTTTCTGTTAAAAATGTGTCACTGGGTTTGGAAGATTTATTTGGCTGATGGGAGTGAAAATGTTTGTGGTCTGGCAGCTGATTCCCTGATGGTTCAAGTTTCTTCTTGGTCAGTCTTTCCAAAGACGGATGACATGACGCTTTTTTTTTCCAGGGAATTCTTTATGTCTAACTTACTTTTTCCATGGGGTTTGGTTTTGTGGGTCTTGCAGAATACCCCTTTTCAGCCATTGAAGTCTGCCAATGAAAATGCTAATCATGAAAGTAATGCTTGTTCTGACTTTTTCTTCAGTCTAAAAAGTATCTGAACTTGGTCCTCTTTTGTTTTTCTTGTGTCAAGATAGTTCTGTTTTGAGGACTAACTGAGGTATTCAATTGGCAACATTAATTTAATATGTGCAAAAAATGGAGTTAGCCTTGGTCTTTAACGCCCAGCTATTCAATTACAGCCAAAACGGGGTGTATAATGGAATGGCGCTACACCTTTATCTGTGAGGGGAAGAATAAAAGGAATACTTGGCTCTGGGGATTATTAGGATCTGAATGATTCCCAGATGGGGTTCCTCCTCGTTTCTTCCCTTGTGCGATTTATGAATAGGTATGAGGGAAAGAAAGATTGCTAGTGTCAGGTTGGCATATTAAATAATACAGTTTTTTAAGACATGATCATTATCTTAATGTAGGTCGGTATAATCTGTGGCGCACCTAACTCACATCGGGTTAGGTGTTTTCAGATTTATCAAGGTTTCTTTAAGTGGGTATAGATAATGGCGTACCGGTACTCACTGTCTTTCTTGTGTGCCTCCTCCTATTAAGGTATCTTTAACATGAACAGTGAAGTTTAATTTAGATAAAATATTTTTACTGGTAAAAAAACTTTATTAAAAACAGAAATAAATAAAAAAATAGGGAATCGCATCTACCCTGGAGAAAAAAGCAACCAATGAACCTGGTCAATCCGGCCGAGAAAAGAACACAGGTCCTCCAAAAATGGATGTTACCTTCTCTCCAGGATGTTGCGATGTTTATTGTTCCTTCTTTGGCTGTTGAAAGTCCCCTCTGGCCAACGCGTTTTGGGAATGCTGGTTCCCTTTATCAAGGCATGCGTTGGACAGAGGGGACTTTCCCCTCTCGTAAAATAAAAGAAGTTTACTGGTTTGTACCTTATCTCTTTCCAAGCGTTCATAAATCTCCCTTATATAATTGTGTTTTTTTATTATACTTTTATTTTGGGGAGAGGGATTTTATTTTTGTTTCTCCCATAATTGTTTTTATGAGAGCCTTAAGGCCCATACACACTGGGCGACTTTGAGCTGAAAGTCGGTCAAAACAGCAGGTTTGAGGGGGTTTTAGCTCAAAGCCGCCCAGTGTGTATGCGCCTGTGGTGAGCGCTGCTGTGCGCTCCCGCAACATCACCGGGAAAGCCGTTCATCTGCTGGTTATACCAGCTTTGAGAACGGCTTTGCATTGCACTGCGCTATGCAAAGCCTCCCGCACCCCGCTGTCAGCACCGGGCAGGGGGAAAACGGCTCCGTGTGTATGGACCTTTAGTATTTCTTCTGGAACACTGTTTCATGTATGTTACCCTTCTAATCAACTAATTACTATCCTGCTCAATTACTATCCTGCTCATTCTGCTTCACCTTAAAGTAGTAGTTGTCTTGTCATTATTGTCCATTTTCCAGATCCAGCAGTGTGTGGAGATGGTGAGTCGTGCTAAGAAGCCTGTATTCATCCTGGGCAGTCAGGCCACTCTGCCTCCGATACCAGCTGACAATCTCAGGTAGCAAATTAATTTCATTCATTTTAAGCAACAGGTGCTTCATTAAGTATATTTATTTAATGGCTTATCATGGTTTTCTGACTAAATACAATTACCTATATATTCGGGGCAGCGCGGATGGTGTAATGGTTAGCATTACTGCCTCACAGTGCTGAGGTCATTCTCACCATGACCTAACTGTGTGGAGTTTGTATATTCTCCCATTGCTTGCATGGGTTTCCTCCGGGTACTCCAGTTTCCTCCCACAATCCAAAAATGTACTGGTACAGTAGGTTAATTGGCTCCCAACAAAAATTAACCCAAGAGTGAATGTGTGTGTGTGTGTGTGTGTGTGTGTGTGTGTACATGTGGTAGGGAATATAGAGTGTAAGCTCCACTGGGGCAGGGACTGATGTGAGTGTTCTCTATAAAAGCGCTGAGGAATATGTGTGCGCTATATAAGAAACTGTTCATAAATAAAAAAAATAAATAAAAAAGAGTAGGCACATATACAGGGGCGAATTTAGAGTTCAGGCCGCCCCTGGGCACAACATTTTTTTGCTGGCAATCTGATATTTGAATGTTTTTTTATATTGGAGTTTTATTGCCTGCCTTGTAATTTGTTAGGGGGGGAATGCTCAGCCCTGATTCGTGGTATTGAGTTCACATGGACATGATCCATCATTCATAAGGGAACTTCTCTAGGCTGTTGGGTTATATTCAGAGGGTGTTATTTAAAAGAGTTATATAATGAAACAACATATTCAGGACTTATTCAGGACTTAAACGGATGAAAACAGATGAAACCATCACCAAAACATCTTCAAGCCTCAGAAAGATTTAAAACCGACGTGCCATTCACCCTTTTGCAATAACCTCTAAAATTGAACGCATGTACCTAACTTGCATTCCAATATACTCACACTGTCACTATGGGCCTTATTCTAGTTCACTCTTTCTGACAAAATCCTTCTTGATGGACAAAACCATGTGCACTGCAGGTGGGGCAGATGTTACTTGTGCAGAGAGAAATGTAGACATTTATGCCTTGCTAATTGGAGCCATATTAGGCTGGTCTGCTTCACCAAATACAGGGAAACTCGACAATTTAAACCATTTACTTCACTGCAAGCCATAGCATTGTATGCAAGCTATGGTCAGCTGTGCTAGTCAGAGTGCACTCGCATATATGTAGGGTTTAGAAATAACTATATAAGCAACCCCAGTAAGCTGCTATTAACTATTGCAAGGCTAATATAACTCTATATGCCTATATAACTCTGTTCAAATACACCATGTACTACAAACTATTGCTCTGTATTGCTCTCCATGGTCTTCTCTCAAAATCAGTCTCTTCTCTCTCTCTCTCTCCCTGAAACTCAGCCCTCTATACACATTTCTGCCTCAATTATCCATAACCCTCTTATTAACACTCATGAGATTTTTACATATCTCTCTACATTAACAATAACATCCACAAACTGTCGCCATAAACAACATTCACAAACCACCTGCAGCTATACCTATCTCTCTCTACTGCTTATGTTAGCTGTCGACATTTCAATTAATCCAAGCCTCAGCTGCTTGCCCCACTCTCAGACACCTAACTCTCAGGAACATAGTAATCCAGCTAACCTCATAAACATCACCCCTCATATCACTAAAATGTGCGTTATGGAATGCAAACTCTGTTGGCAACAAATTAACATCCATCCACGACTTCTTCATTTCAAACCACTTCAACCTGCTGGCTATAACAGAAACACGGCTCTCACAATCAGACACAGCCTCCCCTGCAGCCCTGTCACACAATGGTCTCCACTTCACACACACCTCCAGCCTGGTGACAGAAGAGGAGGTGGGGTTGTTATATTACTATCCCAATCCTTCACATACACAGTTCTTCCACAGGTTCCATCACTCACATTCACATCATTTGAAGTACATTCCATCAGAACTTACACTCCTTTCTCGCTGCGTGTTGCAGCTATCTATCGCCCACCTGGGCAGTCAACATGATTTTTGGAAGATTTTTCTGCCTGGCTGCCTCACTTCTTTTCCTCTGACATCTCAATCATCATCATGGGTGACTTCAACATTGCTGTTGATAGCCCAAAATCTGCTGCTCATGCCTCCAAACTTCTCTCTAACCTCCTCCCTCGGCCTCTCCCAATGGACTGACTCCTCTACTCATCGGGAGGGCCACTGCCTTGATCTTGTATTCACTAAGCTGTGCTCAGTGTCTGAATTCACCAATATTACTTTACCTCTCTCAGATCACAACCTTATCACCTGCATGCTGTCCTCTAGTGCTTGCTCCTATTTCTGCATTCACTACCCCTGAGATGGCGATATCACACCTAAACCTAACTCTCAAAACAGCCCTGGATGAAGTGGCTCCAGTTACCCACCACACTCCACATAGGCCTAGACGCCAACCATGGCACTAAATTAACAAGACCCCTACAAAATCTCTCACGCAAAGCTGAGAGTAAATGGCGTAAATTTCACAGTCCAATGGCTTTCTTTACATAATACAAAAATATGGTGGGTCAGCGCTAATAATGAGGGTTTTTTTTTTTTTTTTTTTTTTTTTCAATAATGGAAAAGTCTCACATGAGATGATCTTTAGATTCCAAAAAACAGTCCGGTGTTCTTTCTTCCAAAATGGTTATCCCAGGGGTATGTGAATAAAAGATAGAACAAAGTACATATGGTGAAGTACGTCTGTGTATTTACAATCAAGAAAGGGGGGATGAGGTTTCTTAAACAAGTCCTGTCCTATGGCCCTTGTGCAGATGACAACTTTACGGGGATCACCACGTGTGTTGAGTTCAGAAACTGATGCTTACAATAAAGCTTACATTAAGGAGTTGCTACCCCCACATATAACGGTTTCTTTACACTGATTTTGAATCATCAGATGACAATGAGTGCGATAAAATGATGCTCACTTGTATGCTTACATAAAAGACATCGATCCACTCTCATCAAGGTTTCTTTCTTTTGGTTGTTGAAAAAACGGCTTCTCAGACCCGTTCGGTAAAATCCAAAAAGTATTATTTATTGACATTTAATAAGACGAAAAAATATATAAACACACCAATGGATAACTGGTGCCAGATGTCAACACAACACAACCCACCGAGGATAGATGGTATACCCGGGAAATAATACCTCTGGGGGGTAGTGGTTACAGGCTGCCAGTATCTACAAAGGATGGGTTAATACAGAAAAAACGGACACCGCACCAACGCGTTTCGACCTTTCCTAGGTCTTTATCAAGGTGGTGTCATTCCTTGCTCTGCTGGGGTATAAATACCCATTGCTCAATGAGACCAAACAGATGGGCGTCTCCTCAATTAACATTAATTATCCCTTTGGTACAACAAAATGGTGTCATATTTAGCTGAACATTAGCCATAAAACAAATGCATCAAACCACACTCTGTACATATAAAAACGATCCTTTTAAAACATGTTAAATGTGGACAGGAAGTCCTAATATGGGCATACCCTCCTTAGGACATCCGTTGGTGTCACTTCACCGGATGACGTGTAGGACACTTGAATCTACACAATAGGTTCCCCCCTTCCAAAAGGTCTGTATCATACAGGACCTAGCGTATAGCGTGAATCCCGACAGTGCGTTCTAGCGCTGGTGGAACGCAGCGCCATGTTCAAACGTGTCACCTGATATAACCGTGACACGCACGGCCATCTTTCTGGGTCAGCGTTAATCCTCACAGTGCGCTCCGACGTTGGTGGAACGCAGCGCTGCTTTGAACGTGTCACGTGATCTCAACGTGACACGCACGGCCATCTTTATAGGTCAGCGCTATACTTCCTGTTGAGTGGAACGCAACAGGCGTATAGCTGACCCGCTAGTATATGGACATAGTATTCTGCAAGCAATATGCATGTCTTTAAAAGTTGGAACGACCATCACATGACCCGACTTTTATACTGGCTGGCAATCTATATATATCACAATGTTTTTAAAATTTCTTAATATAATAACGATGGTTCTTTAACCTAATAGCAGCATACATGGAGGAAAATTTAAAATAAATGCATTTTACTGTATCTTAATAATAAGAATCTATACGTCATAAACCATTGATCATATAAATATCATTAAAATATATCAAAAAAATTCAAGGGAAACTTCATACGGATGGAAAATAATAGAGGTAACCAAATACGTCTATATATTTTTAGGGAGTCCTACAAGAATTCATTACAAGAACCATTTAAGTTCGAAATCCCCATTTAAACCTTTTGGGGTCAAAGTGCTCATGTTATATATATATTTCATTTCAGCTTGGGCAAGTGCAGTATCACAGCCCTTCTGGCGCCAATTGCCCCAAACTTTTTTGATCCCTATAACTTTAACGATATCATCTGTAGAGCAGTTATGGCTCTTTTTAAAATGCTCAGACAGATGGTGTTTTTCCATGCCTTTTTTTATGTTTCTGGCATGTTCTGCCCATCTTTCACGTAGGGTTCTTGAAGTTTTTCCTACGTATTGCAGGCCGCATTTACATTCGATCATGTATATGCAGTTTTTGGAATTACATGTAATGAATTCTTTAATCTGATGGATTGATCCATTGGCTGTAGAACTCACTTTTTCAACTTTAATTGGTGTGTTTTTATGGATCTTACACATGGGGCAAGTTCCACACCTATGGAAGCCTTTTGTCATGATCCGGCCTGTTCTTTTCTCTGGAGCAGCACTTTTAACCAAACACGTTTTTAAATTATCCGCCTTTCTGTAAATGAACTTTGGTTTTTCTTGGATATATTCTTTCAGTAAAGGGTCTCTGATTAAGATGTGCCAGTGTTTCCTTATGATCTTTTCAACCTCTTTATGTTGATTATTATATTTTGAGATGAAAGACATCGCCGGTTTAGTGTCCTCCGTTTTGTCTTTGTACTTCAACATAGGGGCTCTGTCTTTTTTCATTAGAGTTGTAATGGTCTTAGTAATATCTTTTTCTTTATACCCCTTTTCCACAAAACGTGCCTTCATTACTTGGGCTTGTGTTTCAAAAACCTCTAGTTCCGAACAGTTCCTCCGAATTCGTTGTAGCTGGCCTGAAGGAATGTTCTCTAGCCACAATTTATGGTGGTTGCTGTTCACTGGGATATAGGTGTTATTGTCCGTTGGTTTTGAGTAATTTCTTGTGTGTATCTTGTTCTCTTTAATGTAGATGTTAAGGTCCAAGAAATGTATATCAGTTTGACTGATATCGAAGGTTAATTTTATGTTCCATTGATTAATATTCAAACCTTCACAAAAAACCTTTAGGTCGTTCTCATTACCCCTCCAGACGAACAGGATATCGTCTATATATCGCTTCCATATTAAGATGTTATTAATGTATTCGTTATTCTGCCAGATGGTATTTTCTTCCCACCAGCCCATAAATAAATTTGCATAGGCCGGTGCAAATTTAGTACCCATGGCTGTGCCCTGGACTTGTTTGTAAAATCTATCTTTAAACCAAAAAAAGTTGTGGGTTAATATGAAACCGATTGCCTCTATCAGAAACTTTCTTTGTGTCTCTGGGGTTCCTCCTTTTTCTAAAAAATGGTTTACGGACTCCATTCCCTTCTGATGGTCAATGATGGAATATAGTGACCCCACATCGGCTGTTACTAAGAAATCCCCCTCTTTCCAAGTTATGGTCTCCAAGACATTAATTACATTTATGGTGTCTTTTAGATATGCCTGTATTTTAATGACTTCAGGTTGTAATGCGTGATCCACAAACTCGGATAAATTAGCAGTAATCGAGTTTGTTCCAGCTACTATAGGCCTTCCCGGGGGTTCTTTCTGATTTTTATGGATCTTAGGAAGTAAGTAAAAAACCGGGAGGGATGGACTCGGGTTCATAATAAATTTGGCTTCCTTTTCCGTGATTATTTTTTGTTCTTTATAGCCCATAATCATGGTTTGCAGATCTTTCGTTATTTTATTACTTGGATCCCCTCGCAATAAACTGTATGTACTCCTATCGTTCAATTGCCTGAGGGCTTCTTTTTCATACATACCGCGATCCATTAAAACTATACTTCCCCCTTTGTCTGCCGGTTTTATTATTAGGTCTTCCTTTCCTTGTAGGGATTTTATTGCCTCCCTCTCTTTTTTGTTTAAGTTCGGCTTTTTAGGCCATTTGGGGGTTATCTTCTCCAAATCTTCGCATACTAGTTTCTGAAATGTCTCTACATAACATCCTTTCGCAAAAGAAGGGTTAAATGTGGACTTCGGTTTGAATTCTTTTTCGACAGTGATGGTATTCTGAGATATTGGGGTCTCTTTGTCGGCAAAAAACCTCTTCAAAGCCAATTTTCTAGTAAACTTTTGGACATCAATGTAGGTTCCAAATTTATCTATGCGGTTGTCCAGTGCATATTTTAAACCATGGTTTAGCACCGATCTTTCTTCTTGATTCAAAACGTGAGTGCTCAGATTAAAGATTCTGTTGTCATGAACCTTTTCTAGGTTTTCTGTCGATACAGTGTTTGTTGGTTCTTTTGGTTTTCCTGAGCGTTTCTTTCCCCCTCGTGTCCCTCTTAAGTTCTTTTTCTTTTTTGTTTTTGTTTTGTTCTTAGGGGTGCCTGTTATATTCTGGTCCTTCTTTTCCTTCCTAGGTCTAAAAAAGGGGGAGAGGATGGATTTTGGTTGTTTGTATCTATATTCCTTCTAATATTTAGATTTCTTCTATGGCCATTGTGGTTTTTTTTGTTCCTCATTATATTTAGGGGTATATTGCCTTCCTCCTGATATCTTGTCGATGTCATTCTCCGTGAGTTCCTATGAGGTATTCTCATTGATGTATCTCCTTCCTGCCATTCGTCTTGTATCAGAAAATGCTTCATTTTCTCTTCTTCCTCATCACGGAAAGGTCTGTACTTCGGTCTCTGTTTTCTTTCCGACCTATCTCTCCTACCTCCATATTCCTTTTGTTTTTGTTCTCCTTCATTTTGTCTCCATTCGTTGATATTCCTATATCTTCGATACGGTTGTTTAAAACGTCTTAAATCCTTAGATCTAGTTCTTGATCTATAATTTGTCCTTCTTTGTGATCTTCCTTCTGATCTATGTGCTCCCCTATAATTTGAATGTTGTTGAATTGGGGTTACGGGGTGGCAATCACAACTCTCGCTTTCTGAAGAGGTGTCTTCTATGGTGATTTCTGCATCTTCCTTTTGTTGTGCAGTTTTATCCCTTACATACTTTCGTTGTTTTCGTTGTATGGTTTCTTTTTCTTTTCTTTTTACTCTGAATTCCATGTCACGCTCTAGCTGGTTGTATTCTTCTGAACCTCTTGAGGGTTCAATGATTTTAGTTAGTTGTGAAATTTCTCCTTCCATTTGTATAAGTTGTTTCTTCCTTTCCTGTATAATCAGATCCATTAAGGAAAATGAACATTCTTCCGTAATTCGTTTCCAATTCATATAGAAGTCCGTACTCTCCTCCTTACTAGAGGGTTCTTTAGTTATAATAAGGCCCTTTGGAATTAATTTATCTGCTAGGTATTGTTCCATTGTTGCAATCTCCCACCAGATTGAGCTCTCCTTAATCAAGATTTTTTCTAGTTTTTGCATGATTAAGTCTAAACTTTCTTCTATGATTTCAGCCTGAATTGGATCATCCTGATTTTCAAAGATATGTTTCAGAATAATACTCCTTTTCTCCCTATAACCCATCATGGTGCAGCACAGAAAACAATGATAACACCTGAACAACAGTCTACTAGAACACAAAAAGGGATGTTTTCAATTGCGCAATCTTAAATCAGCAGCCTACCCACCTACAGGGGTTATCGTCCTGTCAAATACAAGCAAATACAATACAAAAATATGGTGGGTCAGCGCTAATAATGAGGGTTTTTTTTTTTTTTTTTTTTTTTTCAATAATGGAAAAGTCTCACATGAGATGATCTTTAGATTCCAAAAAACAGTCCGGTGTTCTTTCTTCCAAAATGGTTATCCCAGGGGTATGTGAATAAAAGATAGAACAAAGTACATATGGTGAAGTACGTCTGTGTATTTACAATCAAGAAAGGGGGGATGAGGTTTCTTAAACAAGTCCTGTCCTATGGCCCTTGTGCAGATGACAACTTTACGGGGATCACCACGTGTGTTGAGTTCAGAAACTGATGCTTACAATAAAGCTTACATTAAGGAGTTGCTACCCCCACATATAACGGTTTCTTTACACTGATTTTGAATCATCAGATGACAATGAGTGCGATAAAATGATGCTCACTTGTATGCTTACATAAACGACATCGATCCACTCTCATCAAGGTTTCTTTCTTTTGGTTGTTGAAAAAACGGCTTCTCAGACCCGTTCGGTAAAATCCAAAAAGTATTATTTATTGACATTTAATAAGACGAAAAAATATATAAACACACCAATGGATAACTGGTGCCAGATGTCAACACAACACAACCCACCGAGGATAGATGGTATACCCGGGAAATAATACCTCTGGGGGGTAGTGGTTACAGGCTGCCAGTATCTACAAAGGATGGGTTAATACAGAAAAAACGGACACCGCACCAACGCGTTTCGACCTTTCCTAGGTCTTTATCAAGGTGGTGTCATTCCTTGCTCTGCTGGGGTATAAATACCCATTGCTCAATGAGACCAAACAGATGGGCGTCTCCTCAATTAACATTAATTATCCCTTTGGTACAACAAAATGGTGTCATATTTAGCTGAACATTAGCCATAAAACAAATGCATCAAACCACACTCTGTACATATAAAAACGATCCTTTTAAAACATGTTAAATGTGGACAGGAAGTCCTAATATGGGCATACCCTCCTTAGGACATCCGTTGGTGTCACTTCACCGGATGACGTGTAGGACACTTGAATCTACACAATAGGTTCCCCCCTTCCAAAAGGTCTGTATCATACAGGACCTAGCGTATAGCGTGAATCCCGACAGTGCGTTCTAGCGCTGGTGGAACGCAGCGCCATGTTCAAACGTGTCACCTGATATAACCGTGACACGCACGGCCATCTTTCTGGGTCAGCGTTAATCCTCACAGTGCGCTCCGACGTTGGTGGAACGCAGCGCTGCTTTGAACGTGTCACGTGATCTCAACGTGACACGCACGGCCATCTTTATAGGTCAGCGCTATACTTCCTGTTGAGTGGAACGCAACAGGCGTATAGCTGACCCGCTAGTATATGGACATAGTATTCTGCAAGCAATATGCATGTCTTTAAAAGTTGGAACGACCATCACATGACCCGACTTTTATACTGGCTGGCAATCTATATATATCACAATGTTTTTAAAATTTCTTAATATAATAACGATGGTTCTTTAACCTAATAGCAGCATACATGGAGGAAAATTTAAAATAAATGCATTTTACTGTATCTTAATAATAAGAATCTATACGTCATAAACCATTGATCATATAAATATCATTAAAATATATCAAAAAAATTCAAGGGAAACTTCATACGGATGGAAAATAATAGAGGTAACCAAATACGTCTATATATTTTTAGGGAGTCCTACAAGAATTCATTACAAGAACCATTTAAGTTCGAAATCCCCATTTAAACCTTTTGGGGTCAAAGTGCTCATGTTATATATATATTTCATTTCAGCTTGGGCAAGTGCAGTATCACAGCCCTTCTGGCGCCAATTGCCCCAAACTTTTTTGATCCCTATAACTTTAACGATATCATCTGTAGAGCAGATGATATCGTTAAAGTTATAGGGATCAAAAAAGTTTGGGGCAATTGGCGCCAGAAGGGCTGTGATACTGCACTTGCCCAAGCTGAAATGAAATATATATATAACATGAGCACTTTGACCCCAAAAGGTTTAAATGGGGATTTCGAACTTAAATGGTTCTTGTAATGAATTCTTGTAGGACTCCCTAAAAATATATAGACGTATTTGGTTACCTCTATTATTTTCCATCCGTATGAAGTTTCCCTTGAATTTTTTTGATATATTTTAATGATATTTATATGATCAATGGTTTATGACGTATAGATTCTTATTATTAAGATACAGTAAAATGCATTTATTTTAAATTTTCCTCCATGTATGCTGCTATTAGGTTAAAGAACCATCGTTATTATATTAAGAAATTTTAAAAACATTGTGATATATATAGATTGCCAGCCAGTATAAAAGTCGGGTCATGTGATGGTCGTTCCAACTTTTAAAGACATGCATATTGCTTGCAGAATACTATGTCCATATACTAGCGGGTCAGCTATACGCCTGTTGCGTTCCACTCAACAGGAAGTATAGCGCTGACCTATAAAGATGGCCGTGCGTGTCACGTTGAGATCACGTGACACGTTCAAAGCAGCGCTGCGTTCCACCAACGTCGGAGCGCACTGTGAGGATTAACGCTGACCCAGAAAGATGGCCGTGCGTGTCACGGTTATATCAGGTGACACGTTTGAACATGGCGCTGCGTTCCACCAGCGCTAGAACGCACTGTCGGGATTCACGCTATACGCTAGGTCCTGTATGATACAGACCTTTTGGAAGGGGGGAACCTATTGTGTAGATTCAAGTGTCCTACACGTCATCCGGTGAAGTGACACCAACGGATGTCCTAAGGAGGGTATGCCCATATTAGGACTTCCTGTCCACATTTAACATGTTTTAAAAGGATCGTTTTTATATGTACAGAGTGTGGTTTGATGCATTTGTTTTATGGCTAATGTTCAGCTAAATATGACACCATTTTGTTGTACCAAAGGGATAATTAATGTTAATTGAGGAGACGCCCATCTGTTTGGTCTCATTGAGCAATGGGTATTTATACCCCAGCAGAGCAAGGAATGACACCACCTTGATAAAGACCTAGGAAAGGTCGAAACGCGTTGGTGCGGTGTCCGTTTTTTCTGTATTAACCCATCCTTTGTAGATACTGGCAGCCTGTAACCACTACCCCCCAGAGGTATTATTTCCCGGGTATACCATCTATCCTCGGTGGGTTGTGTTGTGTTGACATCTGGCACCAGTTATCCATTGGTGTGTTTATATATTTTTTCGTCTTATTAAATGTCAATAAATAATACTTTTTGGATTTTACCGAACGGGTCTGAGAAGCCGTTTTTTCAACAACCAAAAGAAAGAAACCTTGATGAGAGTGGATCGATGTCTTTTATGTAAGCATACAAGTGAGCATCATTTTATCGCACTCATTGTCATCTGATGATTCAAAATCAGTGTAAAGAAACCGTTATATGTGGGGGTAGCAACTCCTTAATGTAAGCTTTATTGTAAGCATCAGTTTCTGAACTCAACACACGTGGTGATCCCCGTAAAGTTGTCATCTGCACAAGGGCCATAGGACAGGACTTGTTTAAGAAACCTCATCCCCCCTTTCTTGATTGTAAATACACAGACGTACTTCACCATATGTACTTTGTTCTATCTTTTATTCACATACCCCTGGGATAACCATTTTGGAAGAAAGAACACCGGACTGTTTTTTGGAATCTAAAGATCATCTCATGTGAGACTTTTCCATTATTGAAAAAAAAAAAAAAAAAAAAAAAAACCCTCATTATTAGCGCTGACCCACCATATTTTTGTATTGTATTTGCTTGTATTTGACAGGACGATAACCCCTGTAGGTGGGTAGGCTGCTGATTTAAGATTGCGCAATTGAAAACATCCCTTTTTGTGTTCTAGTAGACTGTTGTTCAGGTGTTATCATTGTTTTCTGTGCTGCACCATGATGGGTTATAGGGAGAAAAGGAGTATTATTCTGAAACATATCTTTGAAAATCAGGATGATCCAATTCAGGCTGAAATCATAGAAGAAAGTTTAGACTTAATCATGCAAAAACTAGAAAAAATCTTGATTAAGGAGAGCTCAATCTGGTGGGAGATTGCAACAATGGAACAATACCTAGCAGATAAATTAATTCCAAAGGGCCTTATTATAACTAAAGAACCCTCTAGTAAGGAGGAGAGTACGGACTTCTATATGAATTGGAAACGAATTACGGAAGAATGTTCATTTTCCTTAATGGATCTGATTATACAGGAAAGGAAGAAACAACTTATACAAATGGAAGGAGAAATTTCACAACTAACTAAAATCATTGAACCCTCAAGAGGTTCAGAAGAATACAACCAGCTAGAGCGTGACATGGAATTCAGAGTAAAAAGAAAAGAAAAAGAAACCATACAACGAAAACAACGAAAGTATGTAAGGGATAAAACTGCACAACAAAAGGAAGATGCAGAAATCACCATAGAAGACACCTCTTCAGAAAGCGAGAGTTGTGATTGCCACCCCGTAACCCCAATTCAACAACATTCAAATTATAGGGGAGCACATAGATCAGAAGGAAGATCACAAAGAAGGACAAATTATAGATCAAGAACTAGATCTAAGGATTTAAGACGTTTTAAACAACCGTATCGAAGATATAGGAATATCAACGAATGGAGACAAAATGAAGGAGAACAAAAACAAAAGGAATATGGAGGTAGGAGAGATAGGTCGGAAAGAAAACAGAGACCGAAGTACAGACCTTTCCGTGATGAGGAAGAAGAGAAAATGAAGCATTTTCTGATACAAGACGAATGGCAGGAAGGAGATACATCAATGAGAATACCTCATAGGAACTCACGGAGAATGACATCGACAAGATATCAGGAGGAAGGCAATATACCCCTAAATATAATGAGGAACAAAAAAAACCACAATGGCCATAGAAGAAATCTAAATATTAGAAGGAATATAGATACAAACAACCAAAATCCATCCTCTCCCCCTTTTTTAGACCTAGGAAGGAAAAGAAGGACCAGAATATAACAGGCACCCCTAAGAACAAAACAAAAACAAAAAAGAAAAAGAACTTAAGAGGGACACGAGGGGGAAAGAAACGCTCAGGAAAACCAAAAGAACCAACAAACACTGTATCGACAGAAAACCTAGAAAAGGTTCATGACAACAGAATCTTTAATCTGAGCACTCACGTTTTGAATCAAGAAGAAAGATCGGTGCTAAACCATGGTTTAAAATATGCACTGGACAACCGCATAGATAAATTTGGAACCTACATTGATGTCCAAAAGTTTACTAGAAAATTGGCTTTGAAGAGGTTTTTTGCCGACAAAGAGACCCCAATATCTCAGAATACCATCACTGTCGAAAAAGAATTCAAACCGAAGTCCAC
Source organism: Crinia signifera (assembly GCF_055691185.1). Lineage (NCBI taxonomy): Eukaryota > Metazoa > Chordata > Amphibia > Anura > Myobatrachidae > Crinia > Crinia signifera. The sequence continues at coordinate 82,754,093 of NC_139226.1, forward strand.
ATTTAACCCTTCTTTTGCGAAAGGATGTTATGTAGAGACATTTCAGAAACTAGTATGCGAAGATTTGGAGAAGATAACCCCCAAATGGCCTAAAAAGCCGAACTTAAACAAAAAAGAGAGGGAGGCAATAAAATCCCTACAAGGAAAGGAAGACCTAATAATAAAACCGGCAGACAAAGGGGGAAGTATAGTTTTAATGGATCGCGGTATGTATGAAAAAGAAGCCCTCAGGCAATTGAACGATAGGAGTACATACAGTTTATTGCGAGGGGATCCAAGTAATAAAATAACGAAAGATCTGCAAACCATGATTATGGGCTATAAAGAACAAAAAATAATCACGGAAAAGGAAGCCAAATTTATTATGAACCCGAGTCCATCCCTCCCGGTTTTTTACTTACTTCCTAAGATCCATAAAAATCAGAAAGAACCCCCGGGAAGGCCTATAGTAGCTGGAACAAACTCGATTACTGCTAATTTATCCGAGTTTGTGGATCACGCATTACAACCTGAAGTCATTAAAATACAGGCATATCTAAAAGACACCATAAATGTAATTAATGTCTTGGAGACCATAACTTGGAAAGAGGGGGATTTCTTAGTAACAGCCGATGTGGGGTCACTATATTCCATCATTGACCATCAGAAGGGAATGGAGTCCGTAAACCATTTTTTAGAAAAAGGAGGAACCCCAGAGACACAAAGAAAGTTTCTGATAGAGGCAATCGGTTTCATATTAACCCACAACTTTTTTTGGTTTAAAGATAGATTTTACAAACAAGTCCAGGGCACAGCCATGGGTACTAAATTTGCACCGGCCTATGCAAATTTATTTATGGGCTGGTGGGAAGAAAATACCATCTGGCAGAATAACGAATACATTAATAACATCTTAATATGGAAGCGATATATAGACGATATCCTGTTCGTCTGGAGGGGTAATGAGAACGACCTAAAGGTTTTTTGTGAAGGTTTGAATATTAATCAATGGAACATAAAATTAACCTTCGATATCAGTCAAACTGATATACATTTCTTGGACCTTAACATCTACATTAAAGAGAACAAGATACACACAAGAAATTACTCAAAACCAACGGACAATAACACCTATATCCCAGTGAACAGCAACCACCATAAATTGTGGCTAGAGAACATTCCTTCAGGCCAGCTACAACGAATTCGGAGGAACTGTTCGGAACTAGAGGTTTTTTGAAACACAAGCCCAAGTAATGAAGGCACGTTTGTGGAAAAGGGGTATAAAGAAAAAGATATTACTAAGACCATTACAACTCTAATGAAAAAAGACAGAGCAACTATGTTGAAGTACAAAGACAAAACGGAGGACACTAAACCGGCGATGTCTTTCATCTCAAAATATAATAATCAACATAAAGAGGTTGAAAAGATCATAAGGAAACACTGGCACATCTTAATCAGAGACCCTTTACTGAAAGAATATATCCAAGAAAAACCAAAGTTCATTTACAGAAAGGCGGATAATTTAAAAACGTGTTTGGTTTAAAAGTGCTGCTCCAGAGAAAAGAACAGGCCGGATCATGACAAAAGGCTTCCATAGGTGTGGAACTTGCCCCATGTGTAAGATCCATAAAAACACACCAATTAAAGTTGAAAAAGTGAGTTCTACAGCCAATGGATCAATCCATCAGATTAAAGAATTCATTACATGTAATTCCAAAAACTGCATATACATGATCGAATGTAAATGCGGCCTGCAATACGTAGGAAAAACTTCAAGAACCCTACGTGAAAGATGGGCAGAACATGCCAGAAACATAAAAAAAGGCATGGAAAAACACCATCTGTCTGAGCATTTTAAAAGAGCCATAACTGCTCTACAGATGATATCGTTAAAGTTATAGGGATCAAAAAAGTTTGGGGCAATTGGCGCCAGAAGGGCTGTGATACTGCACTTGCCCAAGCTGAAATGAAATATATATATAACATGAGCACTTTGACCCCAAAAGGTTTAAATGGGGATTTCGAACTTAAATGGTTCTTGTAATGAATTCTTGTAGGACTCCCTAAAAATATATAGACGTATTTGGTTACCTCTATTATTTTCCATCCGTATGAAGTTTCCCTTGAATTTTTTTGATATATTTTAATGATATTTATATGATCAATGGTTTATGACGTATAGATTCTTATTATTAAGATACAGTAAAATGCATTTATTTTAAATTTTCCTCCATGTATGCTGCTATTAGGTTAAAGAACCATCGTTATTATATTAAGAAATTTTAAAAACATTGTGATATATATAGATTGCCAGCCAGTATAAAAGTCGGGTCATGTGATGGTCGTTCCAACTTTTAAAGACATGCATATTGCTTGCAGAATACTATGTCCATATACTAGCGGGTCAGCTATACGCCTGTTGCGTTTCCACTCAACAGGAAGTATAGCGCTGACCTATAAAGATGGCCGTGCGTGTCACGTTGAGATCACGTGACACGTTCAAAGCAGCGCTGGTTCCCCAAAATCGCAT